>NC_047111.1:60707922-61038922 GCF_902500255.1 Thalassophryne amazonica
ATAAACTTGGGTATTGTGGACATTTTGACACCAAAACTAAGTCTCTATCTGTAATGGTTCTTGAGATACTCAAGGACGGCAATTTAGTTTGTGTCCTATTACGTTAAAAATATTGCAGTTAAGGCCCAGAAATGTATTGAAGTTGAATATAAACTTGAGTATTGTGGACATTTTAGCACCAAAAGAATGGCTGTAGCTCTTACAGTTTTTGAGATACGGCACATAAGCCATCTACACTTGGCTAAAAATGGTGAAATTGTTATGTTGAAACCAAGTAACTGTTCTGAAATGTTCATTTAAAGAATGTAATAATAATATTCTTAGTGCTTGTCAGCTGCACTAACTTTTTAATGACAGATGAAATCACACACTAATTTTACAGTAAATAAATTAAGCATGATAATAATAAAGTTCAGGTGAAATCAGTATTGTGTACATCATGACACTTGAAATTTTACTTGTTCAATTTCAGTCTCATCATCCTGGTTATCATTGAGTTGGCCTACATTTGTACACCCTGTACCTCTGCAGTTGCCACACATGCTGATCAATCTAAGTTAAGTTTGCGACATGTACATCGCAATGTACTACAGTCAGTACTGCAGTTACATCTCACAGCATGCAGAAGAGAATCTGTGTTGCTTGCAAGTCAGTCATGATTGGGACAACCTGACTATCAGAAACTTTCCATCCCCATTCTTACAATGGCATGTTGTCACCTTCATCTTCACCTTTCCATTCCTGAACTTGCAAGTAAACTCTCAGACTATGAAACTTGGCAGCTGCCAAAGTGGGTGGCAAACACTGTGGCTGCACATGAGTTGTCTTTGTTGTAACCTTATCACAAAAGCGCCTGTATCTGAGAGAATTGAGGCTTTCTCCAGGTTGTCCACACAGCAGTGGTGTCACCAGTGTGCCCTGGTTGTGCATTGACATCCACTCTATTACATAATATGAGTTACTTCTCTATTCATATTCCAGTGAAATATTGACTCAAAAAGATTATTATTACCTTCTTTACATTAACATTTCAGAAATGGTACTTAGTTTTCAACATAACAATGCTCAATTTCATCACTTTGTCGAGTGTAGATGTATTTTTATACCATATCTCAAAAACTGTAATAGCTACAGCTATTTTTTTTGGTGCCAAAATGTCCACAATGCACAAGTTTATATTCAACTTCAATATATTTATGGGCCTTAACTGCAATATTTTTAACGTAATAGGACACAAACCAAATTGCCATCCTATATGTAAACTACACTCAACAAAAATATAAATGCAACACTTTTGGTTTTGCTCCCATTTTGTATGAGATGAACTCAAAGATCTAAAACTTTTTCCACATACACAATATCACCATTTCCCTCAAATATTGTTCACAAACCAGTCTAAATCTGTGATAGTGAGCACTTCTCCTTTGCTGAGATAATCCATCCCACCTCACAGGTGTGCCATACCAAGATGCTGATTAGACACCATGATTAGTGCACAGGTGTGCCTTAGACTGTCCACAATAAAAGGCCACTCTGAAAGTTGCAGTTTTATCACACAGCACAATGCCACAGATGTTGCAAGATTTGAGGGAGCGTGCAATTGGCATGCTGACAGCAGGAATGTCAACCAGAGCTGTTGCTCGTGTATTGAATGTTCATTTCTCTACCATAAGCCATCTCCAAAGGTGTTTCAGAGAATTTGGCAGTACATCCAACCAGCCTCACAACTGCAGACCACGTGTAACCACACCAGCCCAGGACCTCCACATCCAGCATGTTCACCTCCAAGATCGTCTGAGACCAGCCACTCGGACAGCTGCTGAAACAATCGGTTTGCATAACCAAAGAATTTCTGCACAAACTGTCAGAAACCGTTTCAGGGAAGCTCATCTGCATGCTCGTCGTCCTCATCGGGGTTTCGACCTGACGCCAGTTCGTCGTCGTAACCGACTTGAGTGGGCAAATGCTCACATTCGCTGGCATTTGACACGTTGGAGAGGTGTTCTCTTCACGGATGATGCGAAGGAGATGTGTTGCACTGCATGAGGCAAATGGTGGTCACACCAGATACTGACTGGTATCCCCCCAATAAAACAAAACTGCACCTTTCAGAGTGGCCTTTTATTGTGGGCAGTCTAAGGCACACCTGTGCACTAATCATGGTGTCTAATCAGCATCTTGGTATGGCACACCTGTGAGGTGGGATGGATTATCTCAGCAAAGGAGAAGTGCTCACTATCACAGATTTAGACTGGTTTGTGAACAATATTTGAGGGAAATGGTGATATTGTGTATGTGGAAAAAGTTTTAGATCTTTGAGTTCATCTCATACAAAATGGGAGCAAAACCAAAAGTGTTGCGTTTATATTTTTGTTGAGTATACATATAGGCTGTATCTCAAGAACTGTTACAGATAGAGACCTAATTTTGGTGTCAAAATGTCCACAATACCCAAGTTTAGATTTAACATCAATACATTTATGTGCTTAAATATTTTTTTTTTTTTTGTTATTTTGGAAAAACTAAATTTTTGCATGTTTTTGGACGGCCATCTTGGATTTTGGGAGTGTTCCCGATTTTTTTTTTATCTTTCTAGACTTTTAGTATGTTTTATAAAACAGTTTCAGGGTTCAAATGTCACCAAAATCATTTCTGTTGCAATTTGTTCCGGGTTGACCCCTTTTTTTTTTCATAAAATGACTGGACTAGTAGGTTATGAAATAAGTTCAAACTGGGCTGGTTGGAGATCAGCACTCAGGAGCAGCTGCCCCTTAATTATGGTGATGGAGGACAGCTGGAGACAATCAAGATCTATGACATGTCAGTGGCCTCTGAGGAGGAACCCTGAACCTTTAAGGAGCACAGAAAAACAGCTGGAGACTGACTAAAGTGAGATTTTTCTTCCTTAAGTGAACAGCTGCTGCAGGGCTCCAGTTTCTTTGGATGAGGAAGAACTTTGTGATGACTTAACTGTGACGCACACAGGCCATATTTGGTAAGTTGGAACTGTTGCAGGCATTTGTATTTAAAACAGAATTTGTTGTCACGCGTGATCGTGATGCTGCCACGCCCTCTGTGTGTCAATGCATTTGAAGACTGTCAGGGTGGAGAAAGGACGTGTGTGTGACTTTAATTTTTATTTTTTGTTATTAATGTAAGTGGTTTCACTGATCGTAGTGCAAAGAAGCATCACGTTTTTGTTCTGTTAAATGGAGACGTTGGAGGAGGGTAAACAGGTTAGGGAAAAGATGGGGGAGGATCTAATGAGTTGTTTTCTTCCATGACTCCTCCCCCTCCACAGAGGCAATCCTATGTGCCCGTCCTCTTCAAACATCTCTCATTTGGTCGACTTCCCTGACTAACAGAACACTTGCCTCCTTCACAGAGACGAACCTCACTGCTGGACAGGTGTGATGACACACGGAGGCATTTGAAGCTCAACAGAGAAACGGGGACGAGCTTCAAACAAAGCAAGAAAAAGACCAGACCTGTTGTACAACATGGTGTCCACTGGGTTCCAAATGCTGGGAACGGCCCTGGGTATCCTGGGATGGATCGGCGCCATTGTCGTCTGTGCCATTCCCATGTGGAAAGTCACCGCCTTCATCGGCAGCAACATCATCATCGCGCAGACCACTTGGGAAGGCATCTGGATGACTTGTGTGGTCCAAAGCACGGGGCAGATGCAGTGTGACGACTACGACTCCGTGCTTGAACTTAGCAGTGACTTCCAGGTAGCCCGAGCCCTGACGGTCATCTCCATCCTGGTGGGCATCATGGCCATTCTGCTCACTGTGGCCGGGGGCAAATGTACCAACTGTGTGGAGGATCCGGTGTCCAAAGCCAAGGTAGGCGTGGCATCTGGGGTCATGTTCATCATTGCTGGTGTTCTCTGCCTGGTTCCTGTCTGCTGGATGGCTCACACAATCATCAGTGAGTTTTACAACCCGCTGGTGGTCAATGCGCAGAAGAGGGAGCTGGGCGAAGCGCTCTATATTGGCTGGGTGGCGTCTGCTCTCATGCTGATTGGTGGGGGGCTACTGTGCTACAACTGCCCCCGGAAAGACGAAGACTCTTACACAGCAAAGTATAAAGCCACCCCCAGATCTGAGGCATCAGCCCCGATTTCTGGAAAACACTACGTGTAAATGTACTGGGAGGGAAATTGACATAGCGTGTACATTTACACATGCACTACTGCTTCAAGGATGTGCATTTATATTTCAGGATTTTTTTATTATTTTTTTTAATAAAGGCAAGAAAGACAACACCCATAGAGGAAGTATGATTTTTAAGTTGCATCTATGTTTGTTTTGAGTAATTTTCTTAATTGTAACTTTGGCTTTTATTTTATAATGTTCACTTTTAAGCCTTATGTATGTGGGATGTTTATGAACCCGATGCTAATAAATATTGTCCATACACTAAATCAACTCTCTTACTTTCAGATGTTAAAAATGAGCTGTTACAGCCAGTCATTGGTCAAAAGTTAACTTTGCATTACCCTATTGTATATTGTCTTATTGTTCTGATTGTCACATCTTGGACATATTTAAGGGACTTTGTCCACCCTCCACTGTGCAAGTTACAGACTTTTGTTTTTAATTTATGTGGAATGGTTGTTCCACATGAGCGGAGTACTCAGCTGCATGTGCCAAACCATTTATCAACAGTCTATTCACTGTTTCCCATGGGATCCTCTCAAAATACAGACTGTATCAGCAATAGTTAACTGTAATTTTGTGATATCCTATAGAAATAAATGTACTTCATATCAACTAGATTTCAACACAAAGCAGAGTCTGTTTGTAGAAAATCATAAAGGAACATAGCTTTAAGGATATACAGTGCCACCTCTGGAGTGTCTGGCTACAAAATCAACTTAGAATACCTATATGAGCTTACTGAAAAGATGCAAAAATCCAGCCAACAGGCAAACAAACGACAATGTGTGGGTGTGTGCATCTACGGGCACAGGTGAGACAGAGATCCATTGTTCGTTCCTGAAGCAGTGCTTCGGTGTAACAATGAAAAGTAAGAAAATAAGGGTTTGGGATATCAGGTCTCAGCTTTCAGCTTTTGTTTGGAAGTGCAGAAAGAAACTCCTGAAAGCACAACAGAAGGCAGTTATCTTCTCACAGTGAGACCTGGGAGCATTAGAAGCAAAGCCCCGTGTTTTGAGACTCAGTTGTGCCTTCAACACATTCACTGTCCATTTCACGTTGGACGCTCCTTCAGGTTTCCTAATCGACTCTGGACTGCAGTACCGATGTCTTCTCTGGGTCTCCAGATCATGGGCATGCTGCTGGCCTTCATCAGCTGGCTGGGCACCATCGTGACATGCGCACTCCCCATGTGGAGGGTCACTGCGTTTGTCGGGATGAACATTTTCACCGCCCAGGTGATCTGGGAAGGTTTGTGGATGAGCTGTGTGATCCAGAGCAAGGGACAGATGCAGTGCTATGTGTACAACTCCATGCTGTCTTTGCCTCAGGACCTGCAGGCTGCCCGGGCCATGGTGATTGTCTCTGTGATAAGTGGTGTGTTTGGGGTTTTCACAGCCGTGGTTGGAGGAGAATGCACGAACTGCATCGAGGATGAAACAGCCAAAGCCAAAGCCTGCATTATGTGTGGGGTGATTTTCATCATAGACGCTCTAACTGATCCCTGACTCCAGTGTCATGGTCAGCTCACACAGTGATCCGGACTTTTATAATCCCCTGCTGACCGATGCATCAGAGGAGGGGAGCTCGGGGAAGCCCTCTACATGGCGGGCTCCTCTGTTCTGCTGCTGCTGGGAGGAGGTCTGCTTGCAGCAACTGCCCCCCGGGAAGACAGCAGACCCTACGTACCTTCTAAGTTTGTTCCTGTGAAAAACATCCTCGGCTGTGGACTATTTTTTCAATTTCAATTTTTGTCAATTCATTTCCTTTATATAGCGCCAAATCACAACAGAGTTGCCTCAAGGCGCTTCACACAGTAAGGTCTAACCTTACCAACCCCCAGGGAGCAACAGTGGTAAGGAAAAACTCCCTCTGAGGAAGAAACCTCAAGCAGACCAGACTCAAAGGGGTGACCCTCTGCTTGGGCATGCTACAAACATAAATTACAGAAATAATTCACAGAACAATTCACGGACGAATATACCAGAATTGCTATTGTGCACAGGACAGGAGGATCGCCAACACAAACACAACTCCCATCTCTGGATGGAGCTGCACCTTAAACAGAGAAAACACAGAATCAGGCATCAGAAAGACAAAAAACCTGTATAATTTGCCAGCATTAATCAACAAGAAAAACAGAAGAAATACTAAGGTGATCGCCGGCCACTAGTCCTAAACTTCACTAAAAGACCCAGAATTTAGGTGAAGTTGAGGCCGCAACCCACTTCAATTACTATTAACATGAATTAAAGAGAAAAATCGTAAAACAAAACTGCACCAGTATGCTAGCCATATGAAAGGGAAAATAAGTGCGTCTTAAGTCTGGACTTGAAAGTCTCCACAGAATCTGATTGTTTTATTGACGCAGGGAGATCATTCCACAGAACAGGGGCACGATAAGAGAAGCTCTGTGACCCGCAGACTTCTTATTCACCTTAGGGATACAAAGTAGTCCTGCACCCTGAGAACGTAAAGCCCTGGCCGGTACGTAAGGTTTAATTAGGTCAGCTAGGTAGGGAGGTACCAGTCCATTAATAATTTTATAGGTTAGTAGCAGAACTTAAAATCTGAACTCACTGGGACAGGAAGCCAGTGAAGAGACGCCAAATGAGTGTAATGTGGTCAAACCTTCTGCTTCATGTCAAAAGTCTTGCTGCAGCATTCTGAACCAATTGGAGACCCTAATGCTAGCTGCGGTAAACCATAAATAGAACATTGCAGTAGTCCAATCTAGAAGAGATGAACACATGGATCAGGGTCTCAGCCAATCAGCCATAGACAGGATGGGACAAATCTTCGCTATTTCGCAGGTGGAAGAAAGCAGTCCTAGTAATATTCTAATATGGAGACCAAAGGACAACGAAGGATCAAAAAATTACCCCAACGTTCCTCACTTTGTCAGTGTGATGTATGACACACGAGCCTAGGCTGAGTGTTAACTGGTCAAATTGATGCCGATGTCTCACTGGACCAAGAACCTTCATTTCAGTCTTTTCAGAGTTTAAAAGTAGGACGTTTCTAGACATCCAACTTCTCACTGATGCAAGGCAATCTTCTAAGGATTTTATGTGAACGAGATTACGAGCAGTTATCGGCATATATAACTGAGTATCATCTGCATAGCAGTGAAAGGTAATCCCAAAATGCCACAATATGTGCCCAAGGGGTGCTATATAAAGGGAGAAAAGCAAGGGGCCTAAGACAGACCCTGAGGAACCCCAAATTTCATGTCACTAAGGTTAGAGGTAGTGTTACTGTACAAAACACAGTGAGAACGACTGGTCAAGTATGACGTCAGCCATGCAAGAGCACTCCCAGTAATCCCAGCCTATCAAGTAGAATATGATGATCCACTGTATCAAATGCAGCACTGAGATCTAACAGCAACAGAACCGTAGTGGTGTCCGAATCCATTGCAAGCAGAAGATCATTCACTACTTTAGTGAGAGCCGTTTCTGTGGAATGATATTTTCTAAAGCAGACTGCAGCGGCTCAAAGAGATTATTCTCAGTAAGATAGTCTACAAGCTGCCGTGACACCACTTTTTCCAGACTTTTAGAGCAAAATGATAGATTTGATATCGGCCGATAGTTTTTCAATACACTAGGGTCAAGATTAGGTTTCTTAAGTAATGGTTTAATCACTGCATATTTGAAACATTTAGGAACAGATCCGAAGTTAAAGAAAGATTAATAATTTGCAGCACAAACGGCCCAAGAGTGGGCCACAGGTCCTTAAACAGTTTTGTTGGTATAGGATCAAATAAAAAGGTTTGCTTTTGTTGATGTTATGAGTTTCGTCAGCATGTCTAGAGATACCATCAAATTCTGTAAATCTAGGTAATACCTCAGTAGTGGCGCCCACCTCAATAGCAGGGTGTAGTGGGCTGGGTTAAGGCATGCTGGGATATGTTCAGCCTAATGTTAACTATTTTCTTCTCAAAGTAATCCAGGAAATCTTGTGCTGTAAAGGAGAGCGAACTACAGGTGGTGTCCATGAATAAGTGTTGCCACCGTGTTGATCAAGAACTTTGAGTTAATGCTTGTTTTTGTTGATCAAATCAGAGTAATAGTGTTATGTGTCGGACGCAGCCCGGAGAACCCACCAGCGTTTGAAGGACCCAGTATAAAATAAGCAGAGCACGGTACAAAGGATAACAGAGTTTAATAAACATACAGTGATGTGATAATATAAAAGTGCGCGGTCTGGCGTGGTGGATTGCGGTGGCGCTCCCAGCAGCGCTAACGGTCCGGAGCCAGAAACTGTTCGGACCCAAGGACCCCGCCGACACCCCCCAGGTGGCCGCGACAAACCGAGTCTGTGAAAGAAGAAATCATTATGTGAGTCCACACTCAACACACAGAGAGACCACTCAAAGGTGTACAAACAGCAAACACTTCCTGGCTTAATTGCAAATCAGCTTCCCACCCTGCAGGCATAGAACACCCCGTTCACAAAACTCCACTGCAGTGGAAGCTGATTTAAACGACTAACATACAGCTCAATATAATAAGGTGTGAGGGACACCACATTTACTGACTGTATAAATGTTAGTCACAAAACCAAACGTACCTCAGGAAGTGTGCTGACGAGCGTGAGACCTCAACCCCTCCTCTTTCACAGACCATGCATCAAACCTGGACGTTCTCTGCATCCACTGATGGGAGATGGCTCTAGAGATGACGATCTCACCCGTCTGGTCACAAGGTAGAGTCTCTGGCAAACACACACTGTGCACTCCAGACTTAAATGCCACCATGTTCCAATCCGTGTAGATGCACCACAGCTGTGAGTCCTGACGAGCTGCACGTGATCAGCCTCAGGTGATCAGGGTGAGGTCCTGATAACTCAGCTACACAGCCACTCAGTCCCAAATGCGCAACACCTGGGAGGAAAACCAAAGACAGAAACCTGAAGACACACAAAAGCCAGCCAGGCACGCCAGCCACAACAAATAGGTCCGCTTTGTAGCCAATAGTGCATGCTTATAGTCTAAGATAGCATCACGCCATGCCAGGTGGAATACTTTTAATTTTGAACGACACCATTTCCGTTCTAGACCTCTTGCTTTATGCTTGAGGTCATGCAGGTAATCACTGAACCAAGGTGACTGCGATTTGGGGGAGCGCGGTTTCAACACAGGTGTGCAATCATGTCGAGTGTCATTTTGAGCACTGAGTTTAAACTATCCACAAGTCTGTCTACTGACTGGGTATTTGTCAAAAGTGAGGCTAAGACATCAGGTAATCTAGCTTCTAGTTCAGTCTTAGTTGAGGAGTTGATGCATCGCTGTAATGATAAATAAGGTTATTGTTCCACTAAACACGGCAGTGAAACTGTAAACTTAATAAGTGAGTGATCAGAGACCACTGATGTAAGAGGCATGATGTCAATATTCGTGACAGCAATACCACATGCGAGAACCAGATCCAGGGTATTTCCACTAATGTGCGTCGAATCCCGAATGCATTGCCGAAATCCTAATGCATCCACAATTTCCATAAATGATTTGCAGAGGGGATCAGAAGGCTTATTTATATGAACGTTAAAGTCACCAATGATCAAAATGTTATCTGCTCTTGTTGACAAGTTAGAAATGAATGCACCAAATTCATCTAAGAATTCAGAATATGGGCCAGGAGGCCTATATACAGTGACAAGTAATACGGCTGATTTTTATTCTTCTGACCTTGGCAATGTGTAATATCCTGAGCGGAGTGGAGAATCAGATGCTCAAATGAGTTATATTTGTGACCCCCAACCGCTAATAAGCTAAACCTAGATTTACAAATAAGAGCTACACCCCCGCCTTGCTTCGCATCACGAGGGACATGACTAAATGTGTATGCTGGTGGGCAGGCCTCATTTAAGGGGAGGACAGCTGTAGTTTTAAGCCAGGTTTCACATAACCCAATCATATCTAAGTGATGATCAATAATTAAAACAATCAACAATGATTTTGAGGACAGTGATCTTATGTTAATGAGACCCAGTCTAAGGACCTCAGTGGGGTTGACAGTTGAGCTGTTTGGGTTTAGGGGTGGTGGTGGACTATGTGTGAGTGTTTAAAATGAAGCTGTGGGATGAAATGTTTTTCTTATGTTATGACCAAATCCACTGGTTCTTTTTCGCACTCAGACTGTAGCTGTGAAGTTCATGCCAAAAACCTCAAAAAGACACAATTTTGTGTTGGAATAAAATATATTCTGTGCAAACTATGTTCAGAGCATTTTTTCATCTGCAAATAGTTTAATACCCCCAGGGATCCCCAAGAGGGGGGGAGGATGAGGATCCTACTCGGACGGACCAAGGAATGACGATACTAGGCAATGGAAACACGACAATAAGTGCAGAATGCTTTTGTGGCAAAGTGTTCAAAACCCTACGTGGCCTGAAGATCCACCAGGCCAAGATGGGATGTGTGCAGACGGTGCAGGTGTCACAGCGCGCAGGGACCCCCCTGGTGAGACGCAGGAGGAGCTAGGCCCGGAGCCAAACCACAGTGCTCAGAACCTCCAGGTGACACAAACACCAAACCCACAAAGACCACCAGAACATCGTCGGGTTAAATGGCCCCAAGCAAACAAGGAGCAGGAATGGTGCCAGTTTGATGAAGACATCAATTCCATCTTGGAAGCAACACCCAAGGGGGAAGTCGATCAACGTCTCCAGACCATGACTACCATCATCATCAGCTTAGCAACTGAGAGATTCAGCCTGGAGGAGAAGAAGGTGGTAAAGCTTCCCTATACCAAGAGCAACTGAGCAAACAAGAACCAGCAGCTCAGGCAATTGAAGGTCCTGAAGCGGTGGTTCAAGGAGGCAAATGAGGAGGAGAGGGGACCTCTGGCAGAGCTGCGAAGCATACTCCGTAAGAAGCTCATGACCTTGAGGATGGCTGAGTGGCATAGGAGGAGGAGGAAGGAAAGAGCCAGGAAGCACACTGCCTTTCTAGCAAATCCGTTTGGGTTTACAAAACAGCTCCTGGTGCAGAAGCGCAGCGGCCACCTGCCCTAAAGCAGTGATTGAACCGCCACCTGGCTGCAACCCTCGCAGATACATGCAGGGAGCAAGAGCTGGGCTACTGCCAGGCCTTGATTGACCACCTGTACCAACGCTGGACTTTGATGGGAGGGAGGCCCCCAGCTGGAAGGAGATCCAAGAGGTGGTCAAGAAGACAAGATCAAGCTCAGCCCCAGACCTAGTGGGGTACCTTATAAGGTGTACAAGACTGCCCAAAGTTACTCTACAGGCTCTGGAGGATCCTGAAGGTGATCTGGAGGAGAGGAAAGGTTGCTGAACAGTGGCGGTTTGCAGAAGGGGTTATGGATTCCAAAAGAAGAGTCTAAGAACATCGACCAGTTTAGATCCATCTCCCTGCTCAGTGTTGAAGGGAAACTATTCTCCAGCATTGTCGCCAGGCGTCTGACAGACTACCTCTTGAGGAAACTCCTACATCGACACCTCAGTCCAGAAAGGAGGGATCCTGAAGATACCAGGGTGTCTGGAACACAACAGGGCAGTCACCCAGCTGATAAGGGAAGCCACAGAGAACAAAGGTGACCTAGTCGTGCTGTGGTTGGACCTCACAATGCATATGGGTCCATACCTCACAAGCTGGTAGAAGAGGTACTTCACCGGCATCATGTTCCAGCCAAGTTTAGAGACCTCATTAGGACTACTACAGCAGGTTCAGTCTGAGGGTCTCAGCGGGGGTCCATAACATTGAACTGGCATAAGTTGGAGAAGGAATTATTACTGGATGCACAATTTCAGTGATCCTCTTCTCACTTGCCATGAACATGCTGGCGAAGTCTGCCAAGGTTCAGTGCAGAGGGCCGCTAACTAAGTCCGGCATCAGGCTGCCGCCCATCAGGGCCTTCATGGACGACCTGACTGTGACAACACCAAATGTCCCAGGGAGCAGGTGGATCTTGAGGGGTCTGGAAGAACTACCACCTGGGCCCGCATGACCTTCAAGCCTGCAAAATCCAGATCCCTTGTGCTGAAGAAAGGAAAGGTTACCAATAAGTTCCACTTTACACTTGGAGGCACTCAGATTCCATCCATCACCAACAAATCAAATCAATCAAATCAAATCAATTTTATTTATATAGCGCCAAATCACAACAAACAGTCGCCCCAGGCGCTTTATATTGTAAGGCAAAAGCCATACAATAATTACAGAAAAACCCCAACGGTCAAAACGACCCCCTATGAGCAAGCACTTGGCGACAGTGGGAAGGAAAACTCCCTTTTAACAGGAAGAAACCTCCAGCAGAACCAGGCTCAGGGAGGGGCAGTCTTCTGCTGGGACTGGTTGGGGCTGAAGGGAGAGAATCAGGAAAAAGACATGCAGTGGAAGAGAGCAGAGATCAATCGCCAATGATTAAAGCAGAGTGGTGCATACAGAGCAAAAGAGGTGAATAAAAAGAACACTGGGTGCATCATGGGAAACCCCCCAGCAGTCTAAGTCTATAGCAGCATAACTAAGGGATGGTTCAGGGTCACCTGATCCAGCCCTAACTATAAGCTTTTTCAAAAAGGAAAGTTTTAAACTTAATCTTAAAAGTAGAGAGGGTGTCTGTCTCCCTAATCCGAATTGGGAGCTGGTTCCACAGGCGAGGAGCCTGAAAGCTGAAGGCTCTGCCTCCCATTCTACTCTTACAAACCCTAGGAACTACAAGTAAGCCTGCAGTTTGAGAGCGAAGCGCTCTATTGGGGTGATATGGTACTAAGAGGTCCCTAAGATAAGATGGGACCTGATTATTCAAAACCTTATAAGTAAGAAGAAGAATTTTAAATTCTATTCTGGAATTAACAGGGAGCCAATGAAGAGAGGCCAGTATGGGTGAAATATGCTCTCTCCTTCTAGTCCCTGTCAGTACTCTAGCTGCAGCATTTTGAATTAACTGAAGGCTTTTCAGTGAACTTTTAGGACAACCTGATAATAATGAATTACAATAGTCCAGCCTAGAAGAAATAAATGCATGAATTAGCTTTTCAGCATCACTCTGAGACAAGACCTTTCTAATTTTAGAGATATTGCGCAAATGCAAAAAAGCAGTCCTACATATTTGCTTAATATGCGCATTGAAGGATATATCCTGATCAAAAATGACTCCAAGATTTCTCACAGTATTACTGGAGGTCAGGGTAATGCCATCCAGAGTAAGGATCTGGTTAGACACCATGTTTCGAAGATTTGTGGGGCCAAGTACAATAACTTCAGTTTTATCTGAATTTAAAAGCAGGAAATTAGAGGTCATCCATGTTTTTATGTATGAAAGACATTCCTGCAGTTTAACTAATTGGTGTGTGTCCTCTGGCTTCATGGATAGATAAAGCTGGGTATCATCTGCGTAACAATGAAAATTTAAGCAATGCTTTCCAATAATACTGCCTAAGGGAAGCATGTATAAAGTGAATAAAATTGGTCCTAGCACAGAACCTTGTGGAACTCCATAACTAACCTTAGTCTGTGAAGAAGTCTCCCCATTTACATGAACAAATTGTACTCTATTAGATAAATATGATTCAAACCACTGCAGCGCAGTGCCTTTAATACCTATGGCATGCTCTAATCTCTGTAATAAAATTTTATGGTCAATAGTATCAAAAGCTGCACTGAGGTCTAACAGGATGAGCACAGAGATGAGTCCACTGTCTGAGGCCATAAGAAGATCATTTGTAACCTTCACTAATGCTGTTTCTGTACTATGATGAATTCTGAAACCTGACTGAAACTCTTCAAATAGACCATTCCTCTACAGATGATCAGTTAGCTGTTTTACAACTACCCTTTCAAGAATTTTGAGAGAAAAGGAAGGTTGGAGATTGGCCTATAATTAGCTAAGATAGCTGGGTCAAGTGATGGCTTTTTAAGTAATGGTTTAATTACTGCCACCTTAAAAGCCTGTGGTACATAGCCAACTAATAAAGATAGATTGATCATATTTAAGATCGAAGCATTAATTAACGGCAGCAAGCCAGTGAAGAGCCTGGGGAAGGTTTTTGACTGCAGCCTGAAAGATACAGCAGCCATCCAGTTGACCAACCAGGAGTTAGAAGGTTGGTTAACCACCGTGGACAAGTCAGGTCTCCCGGGCAAGTTCAAGGCCTGGGTGTACCAGCATGGTATCCTCCCAAGAATTCTCTGGCCCCTTTTAGTGTACGAGGTACTCCACAGTCGAAGGCTTTGAGAAGACGATCAGCAGGTTCCTGCGGAAGTGGCTGGGTCTACCGCGAAGTCTGAGCAGCATCGCCCTGTATGGGAAAAACAACATGCTGAAGCTCCCCATCAGCAGCCTGAATGAGCAATTCCAGGTGAGCCACACTAGGGAGGTGCTGCAATACAGAGAGTCATGTGACCCAAAAATCTCTCAAGCTGGGACTGAAGTCAGGACCGGGTGGAAATTGAAGGCAGCAGAGGCCGTAGATGTTGCCGAATTACGGCGGTGGCACAGAGCTCTGGTGGAGACAGTGGTGCGGGGAAGAGCAGGCCTGGGCTGCAGTACAACACCTCACTACGACAAGGCAAAGGGGAAAGATAAGAGAGCACTGCTCCTGGAGGAAGTGCGAGTGGCAGTTGAAGATGAGAGAGCAGGCAGGATGGTGGGAATGCGGCAGCAGGGAGCCTGGACGCGATGGGAGCAGGCAGTGGAGCGCAAAGTCACTTGGACCGAGCTGTGGAGAGCCGAGCCCCAGCGCATAAAATTTCTGATCCAGGCTGTCTATGACGTACTGCCAAGCCCATCCAACCTGTTCTTGTGGGGGAAGGTGGAGTCTCCAGGGTGTGCTCTGTGCCAGAAGAAAGGGACCCTGGAGCACATCTTGAGCTGCTGTCCGAGTGGCCTGAGCGAGGGGCGCTACCATTGGCGGCATGACCAGGTCTTGAAGGCCATAGCAAACACCATCTGCATGGGGATTACGCAGTGCAAGCGTCTTTGCCTAGTGAAGAAGACCATTTCCTTCGTCAGAGCTGGGGAAGAACAAACAGCTGCCGCCAGGACCTCTTCTGCTGGCCTTCTAGCAACGGCATAAGACTGGGAACTGAAAGTGGACCTAGGGAAGCAATTAAGGTCCCCAGAGAATGTAGCCAAAACATCTCTAAGGCCAGATGTGGTGCTGACCTCAGTGAGCTCCAAGCAGGTGGTGCTCCTAGAACTTATGATCCCCTGGGAAGATCGTATCGAGTAGGCCAATGAGCGGAAGAGGGCCAAGTACCAGGATCTGCTGGAGGAGTGTGGTTGAACGGATGGCGAGCAAGATGTGAGCCCATTGAGGTGGGATGCAGAGGGTTCGCAGGCCAGTCCCTCTGCAGGGTCTACAACATCCTGGGCATCACTGGGGCCAACAAGCGTAGAGGCATTAAGGAATCCACAGAGATGGCAGAGGTTGCCTCGCGGTGGCTGTGGATCAGGCGAGGAGATCCATGGGTAGGGTAGCGCTTCCTGGACACAAGCTGGGGGATTGATCACCCCTGGCTGGGTCGCCCAGAGGAGAGTGTATGATGTCTGAAAGACCCGAAACACGCTGTGATCCCGGGTAACATCACTGATGATGTGTCCAGGATGCATCACTAGTTGATGTATGTTACAAGTAATTCTTTCATATCTATCTTTTTATCTTTTAAAATATTACATCCATCTAATATCAGGCTTATTTTTTCTTCTCATTTTATGACAACCTGTTCAAAATGTTGAACTGAATTTTCAATTGATTCTGAAATTTTGGAACTGATCTGGACAAAAGGGGTGGGAATGGTACATTAAATTAAAATCAATCAATCAATCAATAAATCAGTCACTTTTAACATTGCAAGATATGAACTGTTAGCAATCCTAGTCAATAATCAGATTTCTTATTGGTGTTTTTTTTTCCGTTTGTTTTGCGGTAATTCATTTCAATTTATTTTCATTTATATAGCGGCAAACCACAACAAAGCTGCCTCAAGGCGCTTCACACAAGTAAAGCCTAACCTTAACCTGGAGAGCAAGCACACAGGTGACAGTGGTAAGGAAAAACTCCCACTGATGATTTGAGGAAGAAACCTCAATCAGACCAGACTCAGCACCTCAAACAGAGAGAAAAAAACAGATTCAAGCATCAGAAAGACGTGACAGAAGTGACACTGTCACCGTTTAAAAGCGTCACAAATGCTGATTTCAGGTAGCTGCTTTAAACCTGTGATTGTTGCCGCTGGTAATGTCAAAAAAGATAAACCTTCATGTAAATGTACGTAGCTATCCACTAGATGGCGCCTGCGCTAAATTAATCTTTCTTCACATACGGAAGTGAAGGGACTTTTTTTTTTTTACATGCTGTCTGCAGAGCCTGTGTGCTGTAATGGCTAAAGCCACGCTGGATTTGGCTGAAAACCGAAGGCAATAATAACTTGCAGCCCTTGGAGAGCGGAGCGAGGTGTGTGTTTAGTGTTTGTGACATGTGAACATGCAAATGTATTATATTTTGGACATTTTGGTGGAATTAATTTACCTTTGTGGTTCAAGTGCATGTGCATATGGCCAATTATTGAAGTTGTTTTGTATATATTATGTGCCATTTGCATTTGTTTTTGTGGTGCCACTTGGTGCTTGGTGTTTGGTACTGATCAAATCAAATAAATTTTATTTATATAGCGCCAAATCACAACAAACAGTTGCCCCAAGGCGCTTTATATTGTAAGGCAAAGCCATACAATAATTACGGAAAAACCCCAACGGTCAAAACGACCCCCTGTGAGCAAGCACTTGGCGACAGTGGGAAGGAAAAACTCCCTTTTAACAGGAAGAAACCTCCAGCAGAACCAGGCTCAGGGAGGGGCAGTCTTCTGCTGGGACTGGTTGGGGCTGAGGGAGAGAACCAGGAAAAAGACATGCTGTGGAGGGGAGCAGAGATCAATCACTAATGATTAAATGCAGAGTGGTGCATACAGAGCAAAAAAAGAAAGAAACACTCAGTGCATTATGGGAACCCCCAGCAGTCTAAGTCTATAGCAGCATAACTAAGGGATGGTTCAGGGTCACCTGATCCAGCCCTAACTATAAGCTTTAGCAAAAAGGAAAGTTTTAAGCCTAATCTTAAAAGTAGAGAGGGTGTCTGTCTCCCTGATCCGAATTGGGAGCTGGTTCCAGAGGACAGGAGCCTGAAAGCTGAAGGCTCTGCCTCCCATTCTACTCTTACAAACCCTAGGAACTACAAGTAAGCCTGCAGTCTGAGAGTGAAGCGCTCTATTGGGGTGATATGGTACTATGAGGTCCCTAAGATAAGATGGGACCTGATTATTCAAAACCTTATAAGTAAGAAGAAGAATTTTAAATTCTATTCTGGAATTAACAGGAAGCCAATGAAGAGAGGCCAATATGGGTGAAATATGCTCTCTCCTTCAAGTCCCTGTCAGTATTCTAGCTGCAGCATTTTGAATTAATCAATTCAATCAATCAATTTTTTTTTTATATAGCGCCAAATCACAACAAACAGTTGCCCCAAGGCGCCTTATATTGTAAGGCAAGGCCATACAATAATTATGTAAAACCCCAACGGTCAAAACGACCCCCTGTGAGCAAGCACTTGGCTACAGTGGGAAGGAAAAACTCCCTTTTAACAGGAAGAAACCTCCAGCAGAACCAGGCTCAGGGAGGGGCAGTCTTCTGCTGGGACTGGTTGGGGCTGAGGGAGAGAACCAGGAAAAAGACATGCTGTGGAGGGGAGCAGAGATCGATCACTAATGATTAAATGCAGAGTGGTGCATACAGAGCAAAAGAGAAAGAAACAGTGCATCATGGGAACCCCCAGCAGTCTACATCTATAGCAGCATAACTAAGGGATGGTTCAGGGTCACCTGATCCAGCCCTAACTATAAGCTTTAGCAAAAAGGAAAGTTTTAAGCCTAATCTTAAAAGTAGAGAGGGTGTTATGTGTCGGACGCAGCCCGGAGAACCGACCAGCGTTTGAAGGACCCAGTATAAAATAAGCAGAACACGGTACAAAGGTACAGAGTTTAATGAACATAACAGTGCTGTGAAAAAATATAAAAGTGCGCGGTCTGGCGTGGTGGTTTTTGCGGTGCGCTCCCAGCAGCGCCAACGGTCCGGAGCCAGAACCAATTCGGACCCAAGGACCCCGCCGACACCCCCCAGGTGGCCGCGACAAACCGAGTCTGTGAAAGAAGGAATCATTATATGAGTCCACACTCAACACACAGAGAGAACGCTCAAAGGTGTACAAACAGCAAACACTTCCTGGCTCAATTGCAAATCAGCTTCCCACCCTGCAGGCATAGAACACCCTGTTCACAAAACTCCACTGCAGTGGAAGCTGATTTAAATGACCAACATACAGCTCAATATAATAAGGTGTGAGGGACACCACATTTACTGACTGTATAAATGTTAGTCACAAAATCTAACGTACCTCAGGAAGTGTGCTGACGAGCGTGAGACCTCACCCTCTCCTCTTTCACAGACCATGCATCAAACCTGGACGTTCTCTGCATCCACTGATGATGAGATGGCTCCCGAGACGACGATCTCACCCGTCTGGTCACAAGGTCGAGTCTCTGGCAAATACACACTGTGTACTCCAGTCTTAAATGCCACCATGTTCCAATCCATGTAGATGCACCACAGCTGTGAGTCCTGACGAGCCGCAGGTGATCAGCCTCAGGTGATCAGGGTGAGGTCCTGATAAACTCAGCTACACAGCCACTCAGTCCCAAATGCAAGCCACCTGGAAGGAAAAACAAAAGACAGGACAAAAGACAGAAACAAAAAGGCAGCCAGGCCCCCCCAGCCATACAACAGTACCCCACCCTCACGGGAAGCCTCCCGGCGACCACACAAACCTGGCCCAGGAGAACCACCCCCCTCCAGGGACCATGGCTGGAAACCGTATCCGCATTCATCTTCCAACAGAATCTTCATCTAACAGAACGGTTGATGTCCTCTCCTCTGGCTGCATCTTTGCCCCTGTTTCTATCAGTCAATTAGCACAGGTGTGGCCAGGAGTTCGTGAACCTGTGCGGTCAGCCTTTGTCCAACCATGTTCACAGTCTGATTAGTCATAAAACAAAAAAGACAAACACAAACAACCAAAACACCCCCCCTCCCCAGGGGACCGCCCCATCAAACCCCGGGAAGAGGAGAAAAGAAAAACAACCCAAACTTAAACTAGCAAATAAAAACACTAACACCCCCCCCCCCCCCTAACGACATGTAGGGACCAACACCCTCCAGAGGACATCCCGCCAGCTCCAGGAGTAATAACCACAGCCGAGGTCCCTCTGGGACCCAATGTCACCCACTGGGACTCCCAGCACCTCCCAGAGGACCATTCCATCAACCCCAGGAGACGCCTCCCCTCATGACCAACGGACCCAGCCCCGGCCGTCTATGGCTAGATGGACCCACAGCCTTTCCCCCCCAGAGGACACCACAGTCAAACCCTGAGGGCGGAAACTGGGGGGAAAAACAAAAAGAGAAAAAAAAAACATACAAACAAAACAACCCCAACCCCACCCCCTTGGCGCAGTGGAAACTGGAAGCACGTCCAGTGTCACCAACCGTGACTATACCCCAGAAGCCAACCGGGAGGAGTGGAACAGCGGTTATGGCAGACGGCACAAAACGGCGCCACTCCTCCGACTTCCAAACCAGCCACCAGCTGCGGGTATATCCCACTGCCCCAAACCTCAGCCACGCCGATGGCAGACGGCTCAAAGGCGCGCGCTGAAGCCGGAGGTGGAACAGGAAATCAACAAACAAAAACACCCCCCCCCCCCCCAGGTGCAGAGGTTACCTGGGAAACGCCCAGCATAACCAAACTGCACCACTCCAGCAACGCTGACACTACGGCTCACACGGCTGGAGCCAGAGGAGAAGAGAGGGAACAAAAAGAAAATACCCCAAACACCCCCCCCCCTCCCAGGTGCAGAGGTTACCTGGGAAACGCCCAGCATAACCAAACTGCACCACTCCAGCAACGCCGACTCTACGGCTCACCCGGCTGGAGTCAGAGGAGAAGAGAGGGCACAACAAAAAACAAAACAAAAAAAAAAGAAAAAAGAAAAAACAACCCAATTATTCCCCATCACCCCCCAGGGGACCGTCCCATCAAACCCTGGGGAGGTGAAACTAAAAGAAATAAAAAGAAAGACTAACAGACTAACATAAAGTTGCTTGGGTCCTTTTTTGTTGCTCCAAACAGGCTGCAGGGTCACAACCCCAGACACTAATAGTGGAAAACAAAAAATAAAATCCCACACAAAAACCAACTCAAAAAACACCCACACAAAATGAACTAACACAAAACAAATAAGTGATTTATACCGTCAAGCTCAAACAAATGGAACACACCTGTTCCAACTTAAGAGCTTGACGGTAATGCGACTCAGTCACCAACAGAGGGAGCCAGAGTGCTAAAAATGAAAAACCCCCTTTGGTGACAGAAAATAATTCATGCTGCTTTTCCTGTGAGCAGCTGTGAGCAACACACAACCAAAAATGTGATTCAACTAAATAACACCGGAGCTGACACAACAGACGCAGTAGCTATCATTACCCGGGGAAACAGGGCTACGACTGTAACACAGGAAGCACCGCGACCCGTGCCACAGAGCTCCGCCGTGCGCGTTCACCCATTACAGACCCACTCCTGCAGCTCCCGTTCAAACCTCTTATCCGGTCGAAGTGCGACGCGAAGCCGTCGCCAGTCACACTCCACCACGACCCACGGATAAGGCACAAACACAGGAACACGGCTGCACGAGCGCTCAAATCAGTATTCAGTAATGGGTTCTCCAACGCGCACCATCCGGGCGGAGAGCACCCGCAACTGATCCGGATAACTTCTGAACGCCTGCTGCCGCCTTCCCGGCGCGTTACCGTCTCTGCTACCGCTGGGTCCGTGATGTTTGGCCAGAGACTACTGTTATGTGTCGGACGCAGCCCGGAGAACCGACCAGCGTTTGAAGGACCCAGTATAAAATAAGCAGAGCACGGTACAAAGGATAACAGAGTTTAATGAACATAACAGTGCTGTGAAAAAATATAAAAGTGCGCGGTCTGGCGTGGTGGTTTTTGCGGTGCGCTCCCAGCAGCGCCAACGGTCCGGAGCCAGAACCAATTCGGACCCAAGGACCCCGCCGACACCCCCCAGGTGGCCGCGACAAACCGAGTCTGTGAAAGAAGGAATCATTATGTGAGTCCACAGTCAACACACAGAGAGAACGCTCAAAGGTGTACAAACAGCAAACATTTCCTGGCTCAATTGCAAATCAGCTTCCCACCCTGCAGGCATAGAACACCCTGTTCACAAAACTCCACTGCAGTGGAAGCTGATTTAAACGACCAACATACAGCTCAATATAATAAGGTATGAGGGACACCACATTTACTGACTGTATAAATGTTAGTCACAAAATCTAACATACCTCAGGAAGTGTGCTGACGAGCGTGAGACCTCACCCTCTCCTCTTTCACAGACCATGCATCAAACCTGGATGTTCTCTGCATCCACTGATGATGAGATGGCTCCCGAGACGACGATCTCACCCGTCTGGTCACAAGGTCGAGTCTCTGGCAAATACACACTGTGTACTCCAGTCTTAAATGCCACCATGTTCCAATCCATGTAGATGCACCACAGCTGTGAGTCCTGACGAGCCGCAGGTGATCAGCCTCAGGTGATCAGGGTGAGGTCCTGATAAACTCAGCTACACAGCCACTCAGTCCCAAATGCAAGCCACCTGGAAGGAAAAACAAAAGACAGGACAAAAGACAGAAACAAAAAGGCAGCCAGGCCCCCCCAGCCATACAACAGAGGGTGTCTGTCTCCCTGATCTGAATTGGGAGCTGGTTCCACAGGAGAGGAGCCTGAAAGCTGAAGGCTCTGCCTCCCATTCTACTCTTACAAACCCTAGGAACTACAAGTAAGCCTGCAGTCTGAGAGCGAAGTCTTTCAATTAACTGAAGGCTTTTCAGGGAACTTTTAGGACAACCTGATAATAATGAATTACAATAGTCCAGCCTAGAGGAAATAAATGCATGAATTAGTTTTTCAGCATCACTCTGAGACAAGACCTTTCTAATTTTAGAGATATTGTGCAAATGCAAAAAAGCAGTCCTACGTATTTGTTTAATATGCGCATTGAATGACATATCCTGATCAAAAATGACTCCAAGATTTCAAGTATTATTAGAGGTCAGGGTAATGCCATCCAGAGTAAGGATCTGGTTAGACACCATGTTTCTAAGATTTCTGGGGCCAAGTACAATAACTTCAGTTTTATCTGAGTTTAAAAGCAGGAAATTAGAGGTCATCCATGTCTTTATGTCTGTAAGACAATCCTGCAGTTTAGCTAATTGGTGTGTGTCCTCTGGCTTCATGGATAGATAATTCTGGGTATCATCTGCGTAACAATGAAAATTTAAGCAATGCTGTCTAATAATACTGCCTAAGGGAAGCATGTATAAAGTGAATAAAATTGGTCCTAGCACAGAACCTTGTGGAACTCCATAATTAACCTTAGTCTGTGAAGAAGATTCCCCATTTATATGAACAAATTGTAATCTATTAGATAAATATGATTCAAACCACTGCAGCGCAGTGCCTTTAATACCTATGGCATGCTCTAATCTCTGTAATAAAATTTTATGGTCAATAGTATCAAAAGCAGCACTGAGGTCTAACAGAACAAGCACAGAGATGAGTCCACTGTCTGAGGCCATAAGAACATCATTTGTAACCTTCACTAATGCTGTTTCTGTATTATGATGAATTCTAAAACCTGACTGAAACTCTTCAAATAGACCATTCCTCTGGAGATGATCAGTTAGCTGTTTTACAACTACCCTTTCAAGAATTTTTGAGAGAAAAGGAAGGTTGGAGATTGGCCTATAATTAGCTAAGATAGCTGGGTCAAGTGATGGCTTTTTAAGTAATGGTTTAATTACTGCCACCTTAAAAGCCTGTGGTACATAGCCAACTAATAAAGATAGATTGATCATATTTAAGATCGAAGCATTAATTAATGGTAGGGCTTCCTTGAGCAGACTGGTAGGAATGGGGTCTAATAGACATGTTGATGGTTTGGAGGAAGTAACTAATGAAAATAACTCAGACAGAACAATCGGAGAGAAAGAATCTAACCAAATACTGGCATCACTGAAAGCAGCCAAAGATAACGATATGTCTTTGGGATGGTTATGAGTAATTTTTTCTCTAATAGTTAAAATACTGATGCTCAATGATGCCAGTAAAAGAATTTTGCACCCGTCAGAAAATCTCTCTTATTTCTTCCGGGGCCTGCACAGTGAAAACTCAGCCATTGACGAGTGAATACTTAACCACTGATGAGTGAATACCCAATCCCAGAGAACGACAGTCCATTGCCCAGAGAGAAGACCCCTTCAGCCAGGGTACCTGAGTGTGGCCAGTTGATCCATAAGCCAGCCAACAGAGACTATGCCAGTCAAGCTCGTTGCCAGCTTGTCGCCAGCTGCCATCTTGAGTTCTGGAGTCCTACACTAAAGGCTGAGTCCAGTGCTGAGACTGTTGTTAGTCATAACTTGCCCGCGTTCATATTGAGTCAGTGCATTCTCTTAAACTGTTTAGGTCTGTCTGCTATTACTGTTTTAAGAGCTAAAGAGCAAGCCTCAGTAGTGTATCAGCAGTATTTGAGTTCACAACATTTTGCCATACATGTGTTTGCTTTACCCAGTACTAAAAAGGTGTAAATGTCTAAGTTGAGCATTGTGTTCCGAAGTGTAAAAGTTAAAACACAAAACTCATAATAGTAAGTCAAGACTTTATACCAAAGGCAACATACAAGTTAAGAAAACAAAATGTCAATTTCTGCTGAAGAAACAAATACCTCAAAGCTGAAAACAACTCCCTCAGCAGAGTTAAAATCAGACTTTATAAACCTCATAATACTAAGAAAAAAATTAGATCCAACCACTGTTACATCCGAGGTCAGAGTCAAATCAGACATAAGACACATATGGATTAAATTCTCATATGTGTTTTTATTTAGGAAAAAATAAGCAGATAAATTGAACACTGACTGACACGTGTGGTCATAGATCTGATGTACATCTGTCAAATGCTGTGAAAAGGACTACAAGAGACAGATTTGAACTTTTCTTTGCAGTGTAAACGCACTAAATCACACACACACACACACACACACACACACACACACACACACACACACACACACACACACACACACACACACACGAGGTCTGTTAGAAAAGTATCCGACCTTTTTATTTTTTTCAAAAACCTGATGGATTTGAATCACGCGTGCTTGCATGAGCCTACCTTGAACCGTCGTGCACATGCATGATTTTTTTCACGCCTGTCGGTTGCGTCATTTGCTTGTAAGCAGCCTTTGTGTGCAGATGGGTGTAGTCTCTCGTCGTTTTTTCTTTGCAAGGAAAATGGCACAACGACTGGAGCAGCGCGACTGCATCAAATTTTGCTAGAAACTGGGCGACAGCCAGGTGGAAACCATTCGGATTATTCAGACGGCTTTCGGTGGCTTTTTAGTCGTGTGACTATCCGAGAAATTGTGGAAGAGCTGGGCATGTCAGGGCATGTCCTGTGAGGCTTCATGACGGAGGCACTGTTGCTGTGCCATCAGCGTCCTGCCGATGAATTTCGCTGCAACTCTTTTCATGGCAAAATCTTCTTTCTCAGTGGAATGTGTCGAAAAAGTGCTGATGTCCACCTCTTCCGCAATTTCTCGGATAATCACACGACGGTCCCACATCAGCACAGCGTTCACTTTGGAAATGATCTGGTCGTTTCAGCATGTTGATGCCGCTCGGAGCGCAGCGCGCTCTCCACCGTTGTGCGGACGTCTTTAAACCGGTTGTACCGCTCCTTAATCTGTGTAATGCCCAGAGGATTGTCACCGAAAGCCGTCTGAATAATCCGAATGGTTTCCACCTGGCTGTCGCTCAGTTTCTGCCAAAATTTGATGCAGTCGTGCTGCTCCAGTCGTTCTGCCATTCCTTGCAAAGAAAAAACCCATCCACACACAAAGGCTGCTTACAAGCAAATGACGCAACCGACAGGCGTGAAAAAAATCACGTATGCGCACGAAGGTTCAAGGTTTGCTCATGCAAGCACATGTGATTCAAATCCATCAGGTTTTTGAAAAAAAATAAAAAGGTCGGCTGCTTTTCTAACAGACCTCGTATATATATGTGTGTGTGTGTGTGTGTGTGTGTGTGTGTGTGTGTGTGTGTGTGTGTGTGTGTGTGTGTGTGTGTGTGTGTGTATGAATGATGAGACTGCTGTGTGAACAGTCAGCTCAGACTCAGATAACTTCAGTACATGAAGATTAACCATCCAGACAACATCAGATCTGACCAAACAATCACCGACAACTCACAGCATGCAGATGAACAGCTGGAGTAGGTTATGAAATAAGTTTAAACTGGGCTGGTTGGAGATCAGCACTCAGGAGCAGCTGCACCTTAATTATGGTGATGGAGGACAGCTGGAGACAATCAAGATCTATGACATGTCAGTGGCCTCTGAGGAGGAACCCTGAACCTTTAAGGAGCACAGAAAAACAGCTGGAGACTGACTAAAGTGAGATTTTTCTTCCTTAAGTGAACAGCTGCTGCAGGGCTCCAGTTTCTTTGGATGAGGAAGAACTTTGTGATGACTTAACTGTGACGCACACAGGCCATATTTGGTAAGTCGGAACTGTTGCAGGCATTTGTATTTAAAACAGAATTTGTTGTCACGCGTGATGCTGCCGCGCCCTCTGTGTATCAGTGCATATGAAGACTGTCAGGGTGGAGAAAGGATGTGTGTGTGACTTTAATTTTTATTTTTTGTTAAAGGTATTAATGTAAGTGGTTTCACTGATCGTAGTGCAAAGAAGTGTAAGAGTGTTCCGTGATGCATAACACAAAATGACTGACACATCCAAAATGTCCTTGTATTTTGCAAAACTATCAGATCCTTTTACGGCTGTCTAACTGATAAAACCATTTGATCTTTTTATATATGTTTAATTGATAAAACCAAAGTATTCCTGTCTATTTGGAAAAAGAATCAGCATGGTGGAACACTCTGTTTTTATTGCATGAAACTACACTACATACATAAACACACACTATAAGATTTTTACATAACAACCATGAACACACCGCAAAGACACCGCCCACTTTCACCACCCTGCAGCCAGCTCACATAGACAGGTTCAGGACCACCCATATGGGGGTGGCTTAGGCTGATTATAAAAGTTAGAGAACAAAGAAAGTCTGGGTTCTTTGTTCCTGGTGTTTGCATGCGGCCAGGTCAAGATCCCAGCGCTGAGATAACTCTGTACCGGTGCAACAACTCTTTTCAATACAACATCTAAACTTTGAAGTCCGTTTCCTGTCCAATTCTTTTTGGAGGTCTCACCGTGATAAAAGAACCTAACAGAAACATCATGTTTTTGTTCTGTTAAATGGAGATGTTGGAGGAGGATAAACAGATTAGGGAAAAGATGGGGGAGGACCTAATGAGTTGTTTTCTTCCATGACTCCTCCCCCTCCACAGAGGCACTCCTATGTGGCCGTCCTCTTCAAACATCTCTCATTTGGTCGACTTCCCTGACTAACAGAACACTTGCCTCCTTCACAGAGACGAACCTCACTGCTGGACAGGTGTGACGACACATGGAGGCCTTTGAAGCTCAACAGAAAAAAAGGGGGACGAGCTTCAAACAAAGCAAGGGAAAGACCAGACCTGCTGTACAACATAGTGTCCACTGGGTTCCAAATGCTGGGAACGGCCCTGGGTATCCTGGGACGGATCGGTGCCATTGTCGTCTATTCCCATGTGGAAAGTCACCGCCTTTCTCGGCAGCAACATCATCACCTCGCAGACCACTTGGGAAGGCATCTGGATGACTTGTGTGGTCCAAAGCATGGGGCAGATGCAGTGTGATGTCTACGACTCCATGCTTAAACTTAGCAGTGACTTCCAGGCAGCCCGAGCCCTGACGGTCATCTCCATCCTGGTGGGCATCATGGCCATCCTGCTCGCTGTGGCCGGAGGCAAATGTACCAACTGTGTGGAGGATCCGGTGTCCAAAGCCAAGGTCTGGGGTCATGTTCATCATTGCTGGTGTTCTCTGCCTGGTTCCTGTCTGCTGGATGGCTCACACAATCATCAGTGAGTTTTACAACCCGCTGGTGGTCAATGCACAGAAGAGGGAGCTGGGCAAAGTGCTTTACATTGGCTGGGGGGCGTCTGCTCTCATGCTGATTGGTGGGGGGCTACTGTGCTGCAACTGCCCCCGGAAAGACGAAGACTCTTACACAGCAAAGTATAAAGCCACCCCCAGATCTGAGGCATCAGCCCCGATTTCTGGAAAACACTACGTGTAAACCAGTACTGGGAGGGAAATCAACATAGATCGGCATGGACACATGCACTACTGCTTCAAGGATGTGCATTTATATTTCAGGATTTTTTTTTTAATATGAGGTCTGTTAGAAAAGAATGCAACCTTTTTATTTTTCGCAAAAACTATATGGATTTGAATCATGTGTGCTTGCATCAGCCAAGCTTGAACCTTCGTGTGCATGCGTGAGTTTTTTCACGCCTGTCGGTTGCGTCCTTCGCCTGTGAGCACGCCTTGTGGGAGGAGTGGTCCAGCCTCCTCGGCGGATTTTCATTGTCAGGAAATTGGCTGAGCGACTGCCGCTTCACTGCATCAAAATTTTTTCAGAAACTGTGAGAGACAGCCAGGTGGAAACCATTTGGAAAATTCAGATGGCTTTCGGTGAAGATCTTATAGGGATCACACAGATTAAGGAGCATTACAACCGGATTAAAGACGGCCCACAGCGGCTGAGGGCGTGCTGCGTTCCAAACGGCGATCGACAGGCTGAAACGACTAGATCATTTCCAAACTGAACGCTGTGTTGATCCAGGACGTCATCTCACTACTACAGAAATAGCAGAAGAGGTGGACATACCACTTTTTTGGCACATTCCACTGTTACAGGAGTTTCTGTCATGGAAAGATGTGCGGAGGAATTCGTGCGTCGGGACAGAGCCGCATGTAACAGTAGAATGTGCCGAAAAAGTGGTATGTCCACCTCTTCTGCCATTTATGTAGTAGTCTGATGACGTCCCGGATCAACACAGCGTTCAGTTTGCAAATGATCTAGTCATTTCAGCCTGTTGATCGCCACTCAGAGCGGCGCGCCCTCAGCCGCTGTGGGCTGTCTTTAATCCGGTTGTAATGCTCCTTAATGTGTGTGATCCCCATAAAGTCTTCACCGAAAGCCATCTGAATTTTCCAAATGGTTTCCACCTGGCTGTCTCTCACAGTTTCTGAAAAGATTTTGATGCAGTAAAGCAGCAGTCGCTCAGCTAATTTCCTGACAATGAAAATCCGCCGATGAGGCTGGACCACTCCTCCCACAAGGCGTGCTCACAGGCGAATGACACAACTGACAGGCGTGAAAAAACTCACGCATGCGCACGAAGGTTCAAGCTTGGCTGATGCAAGCACACATGATTCAAATCCATATGGTTTTTGCAAAAAATAAAAAGGTCGGATTCTTTTCTAACAGACCTCGTAAAGGCAAAAAGACCACACCCAGAGAGGAAGTACGATTTTTAAGTTGCATCTTTATTTGTTTTAAGTAATTTTCTTAATTGTAACTTTGGCTTTTATTTTATAATGTTCACTTCTAAGCCTTATGTATGTGGGATGTTTATGAACCCGATGCTAATAAATATTGTCTATACACTAAATCGCCTCTCTTATTTTCAGATGTTAAAAATGAGCTGTTTATTACAGCCAGTCATTGGTCAAAAGTTAACTTTGCATTACCTTAACTTAATGTTTTATTTATTTATTTATTCCAAGTAAACATATAAACAATATAAACAAATAGTACAGTTTTATGTACACACTTGACACTGTTCATAAAATGGTGAAAAGAAAAAAGAAAATAAAGACAAAAAAGGCATAAATGAATTAACATAAGACAAACAATCAACTTGGAACGGAGTGGGATGAAGACAAGCTTAATGACTCCTGTTAGATAAAATGTACTGTACAAACATGATTATCATTTATTATCTTTTATTACATCTTTGAAATTGTTCCTTTTGTATCTTAAATTCTGCAAACTGTTTCTCTCAGATATTCCCAGATAGATAGCACAGCTGCAGGAGCCAGGTTAGCCTGTTTACGGTTTGACATTTAGCAAGCTTCAGCAAAACCACTCACTCTGTACCTAAGATCGGAATGATTCAGTTGATTGCAAACGTATCTGCACATGACTAATAGCACATGTTGTAACCGTGAACTCATGTAGCCCCCCACCCTTATCTTTGTTTTTTACACACAATAAAAGGG
Source organism: Thalassophryne amazonica (assembly GCF_902500255.1). Classification (NCBI taxonomy): domain Eukaryota; kingdom Metazoa; phylum Chordata; class Actinopteri; order Batrachoidiformes; family Batrachoididae; genus Thalassophryne; species Thalassophryne amazonica. The sequence continues at coordinate 60,737,482 of NC_047111.1, forward strand.
CCTCGCACAGAATGCCACAGTTGGAGAACTGCACATAGCAAGCTCTGCTGTGTCTCCCCTTTGTAAAGCTCAATAAAGACATCTCAACTCTCTGAGTTCCTGTCTCAAGTGTCATTTCTTGTATGTCTAGGCGAGGTCAAACCTGACAACTCCCACCCCCAATTCCATCCTCAATTAAATTAAATTACTTAGATTACACGGTTGCCATCATTTTGAGCTTAATATGTCATATATATTATATAAAGCATATAAATAATACAGTTATATATGTATGTGAACGTACACCCACACACATCCATATATACACACATACACACACCCATATATACACACACATATACACACATACACACATATATATATATATATATATATATATATATATATATATATATATATATATATATATATATATATATATATATATACATACATACATACATATGTGACGACCCCTACAGGTCACCAACAAAAAAACATTCTCAAACTAGGGTAAAAAGGACAGGCAGAGGCGTGGTTCCAAGTTACAATAATTACAATTTTATTTCCAAATATTTAAAATTGACATTGTTTTGTGGTTAAAAGTAATTAACAAATACTCACAAAAACATTGGGGGATTGGTCAACAGTGAGGGCTTACCGGTGAGAAGGACGCACCAGCAGTGATGGTCCCTAAAGAAAAAGATAAGCACCCCAGCCACACATGACACACGCCACAATCACACTGTGAAGGTCCAATCCTGCAGGGTGGGTGAAACACAACACACCAAAATCGAGGGATCCAACACCCTGGGCCCCTACACCACCACCATTGCCCAACAACTGAAAAACAAAAGAAATCAAGACAATCCCTCAAATGAAACATCATTCAAAACAAAGAATTTAAAATTAACCACAAACAACTAGGCACAAAAAAAAAAACATCAGCCAACATTAAAAAACAACACAAAACAGTTAAAAGAGAAAAAAAAGAATAAAATTAATAAACTCTGGCCCGAACACCCACAAGGGCTACTGCACCAAGAGACCTGGATATATTGCAGGTATCTAAGTTAGCCACCAGAAGGTATGCTAACGTTAGCATGGTCAGAAAACACACGCTAAAGCCAGATAAGGCAAAGCAGCAGTGGTCCTATGCAGCCAATCCAGAACTGCTGTCCACCCCAGGAATCAGTAAAAGAGCCACTTGGTCACAGGAAGGGAGGAAGGAGCGCCACAGTTGATGATGCCGCTGTAACAACCTGTGGATTACGTTTCCCCACAATATGATAGTACAGATTTCCTGTCTGCTGAACTGCAGAAAGCGAGGCGTATACCAAGGTAGCGCATGGAAGGAAGCTGGCAGCTCGCTGCACAATGACGTGCTGCACTGGGAGTGAAGCAAACAACCAGGTGGCGGAAGTGGAGCTGCTAAGAGTGCCTCCTCAATGCCATACAGAACCAGGAAGAGGCCAACCAGTAAGGCACTACTCCTTTTAAAGTGCGCCCCTAGCGAGGATTGGATGAACCAAATGACCATCATGGGAGAGAAGGAGAATACTACTCCTGCTACATTCTACCCCCACCTTTTTCATCATTGCCCCGATGATGCATCGATTCAACCTAAACTAATCCCAAGGTCTAAAAAGTGCAGTCATTGCATTGGACACTGGGCCAGAACCACCCACCATTCCATCCACCGCTTGACCCACGGGCCTGGGTAGGTGGTACTTATTGGAGTGCTGGCCTGCTGTTGACCGTGCAGTTCGCCTAACTGCTCCCCCACTGGCATTCAAGGGAATAGTTTGTGAACTTGTCAATGGGGCAGGTGGCAAATCAGTCACCTCAGGGGCAGGAGAAACTAGCGCCTGACCTGGAAGAACTGCACCACCCCGCAAAGGTGAGGTGCTTGGAATTACTGCCACCATGCGACTAGGGGTCCCATGACCAATTTCATGGGTCACCACAAAAAATCACATTCTGGGGGTTCCTCCTCCAGAAGTTCTCCTTCAGGAGAAAGGGGACCAAGGTCCGCAGGGGTACCAACTCCAGCCACCGCCTTCAACAGGGTTCTGTGGACCATTTTAATTTTGGCATGGTCTTCTGTGGGGGCAATAATATACACAGAGCCCCTGTCTTTTGGTGCTTTCAGGACTTGATACAAAACAGAACTCCAAAAATCCTGAATTTTGTTACGGCCCTTTACATTACAGTCCTGCAGCAACACCAACTGCCCCTCCTGCAGAGGAACATCATGGACCCGGTGATTGTAGTTGTTTCGTCGACGCGCCGTTGCCAACCTCAACCTCTCTCTGGCACCCTCAAATGCCATCCGCAACCGGGCTTGATGCTCCTGGATCCATTCAGAAACACCACCACGAACTGGACTTTGGACACGGCCCAACAAAAAGTCAACTGGGAGCCTAGGCTCTTGTCCAAACATTAAAAAGAATGGAGATTCACCTGTTGACTGATGGGGGTGGTGTTATATGAGTAAAGAAGTTGAGGTAGGCAGGAGTGCCACTCACGTTTCCGAGAGACAGGCAAATTACGCAGCAGGTTGTGGAGGGTTCGATTAAACCGTTCACACTGCCTGTTACCAGCTGGATGGTATGGGACTTTTCAACACCATAAAGACTGGAAAGCTGCTGGATCAGTAAGCTCTCAAAGTTACGACCCTGATCAGAGTGAATACGAGCGGGGACGCCAAACTTACAAAACCATTCTGTAACCAAAACTTGGTCATGGGTGGGAATGGCCAGTGTGTATTTACTAAAAACATCCGTCATGACGAGAACGTTCTCAAGACCTGTAGCAGTAGGTTCCAATACCGTAAAATCCATGGCCAAGTTCTCATTTGGCCAAGATGCGAGCAGGTGCCCCATAAAGCTGAGAGCAGCTGGTTGGGTGTTTTTGGCAACCTGGCACCTATCACAGGACTGGCACCACTGCACCACGTCAGCGGACATGCCTGGCCAGTAACAGCGTAAACGTAGTTCTAAGGTCCTTTCAACACCTTGATGGCCATGTCTCTGGTGTACTTCAGTTAGTACCTCTTCCTTTAATGCCGCAGGCAACACCAACTGCAACACCCCCTCGGTACCTTCAGGGCGGAAGGCCCACCGATACAACCAAGCGGTCCCACTGACAGAGCAGAACCAGGGCAGGGTGAGAGAGTTGTTTGCGCTCCACATAAGTTGGATGCTGCTTCTCCACCCAGAAAGCCAAACGTTCTTGAATAACAGGGTCAGCCTGTTGAAGCTGGGAGAGATCCCGGGGAGCATAATGAGGCAGAGCAACAACAGCACCCTGAATTGCTTCAGCTGCACTAGGCTGCAATACTTGCTGTAAGGCTACAGGAACCGGTGTAACAGGCAGCATAGCTTCCAGGTCTAATGGACCAGGAGGATGTCGCCGGGACAACGCATCAGCGTTCCTGTTAACCCTACCGGTTTGATAACAAATGTCGAAATCAAATTGAGCGAGTTGGGCAGCCCAGCACTGTTCCGTGGCATCAAGCTTAGTGGAGAAAAGGTGGCTCAAGGGATTGTTGTCGGTGTAGACCACACACTTATGACCAAGCAGGTATTCTCGAAATTTTTCAGTCATGGCCCACTTGAGCGCCAAAAACTCCAACTTCATGGAGCTATAATTTTCCATATTGCGCTCCGCGGGCCGTAGACCTCTGCTGGCATAAGTGATTGACCTAATCTGGCCATTCTGCTGCTGTGAGAGTACTGCCCCCAAACCGCCATAGCTTGCGTCAACCTCCAAGATGAAAGGAAGGGAAAAGTCGGCGTAAGCCAGCACAGGCGCGGTGGTGAGTTTGGTCTTCAATGACTCAAAACTCTGATGACACTCATCAGACCAGTGCTCAACCACGGTATGTGATCTATTTCTAGACCTTTTGCCTCCCAGCTCAGCCACCAATCTGTGTAAGGGCGCTGCCAACTTGGCAAAACCTTCCACAAACCAGCGGTAATAGCTGGCAAAATCCAAAAATGACTGCAGTTCGGAAATTGTGGTGGGAGGCTGCCAATTAGCCACCACTTCAACCTTGCTAGGGTCTGTGGCAACACCCTTATCAGAAATCACATGCCCCAAATAACACACTTCCCTCTGAAAAAAAGAGCATTTAGAAAGCTTTGCTTTGAGGCCCTCTCGCTGCAACCGCCCAAGCACCACCTCCAACCTTTGCAGGTGTTGATCAACAGTAGAGGAGAAGACCACAATATCATCCAGGTAAAGCAGCAATGACTGGCATTGCTGATCACCAAAAAGCCTCTGCATCAATCTCTGGAAGGTGCTCGGAGCATTACAGAGCCCAAAGGGCATACGATTCCACTCAAACAAGCCAAATGGTGGAGCAAAACACCGTTTTGGCTCGATCTCCCTCTGCAACCGGAACCTGATTATACCCACTGGCAAGGTCCATAGTTGAAAACCAGCTAGCCCCGGTCAGAGCATCCAAAGACTCCTCAATACGAGGCAGAGGGAAAGCATCCTTCCTGGTTTTACTGTTTAACCGCCTGTAATCCGCACACATGCGGAGGCTGCCATCCTTCTTTTTAACAAGGACAATGGGAGAAGCATACGGACTGCTGCTCTCCCGAATCACCTGAGCCTCCAGCAGTTGGTTTATGTGTGCTTTTACTACCTCATATTCAGATGGAGGAATACGCCTGTAGCGCTGCCGAACAGGAGCATCATCCAACAAAGGGATGTCATGGGTGATCAGGTTTGTACAACCAAGATCACCATCATGAGCAGCGAATACAGAAGCATACTTTGTGAGGAGAGCTCTGACCATACACTGATCTTCAGCAAACAAGGAAGCCAAGGGAAGGGAGGCAATCTGCTCAAGAACAGAAGTGGAAGCCGACTGAGATGAGACTGTGGCCACATTAGATGGTACTTCTGTGATCCCAACAGGAACACTCACAACATCTACCTCAGTTAGGCTGCCAACTACTTTACGGGGATAGAGCAGTGCTTCTGTAAAACCTACATTCACTATAGGAATGTAGGCTGTTCCCCCGACGGCCCGAACCAAGGCTGGTGAGGCAAGTAGTCCAGCAGGGAGACCAGATTCCGAAGGCTCAAACAATGTAGCAGTACCTGAGTAATGTCCAGAACAGGTTGCCACAACAATCTGCATTACCCCACCAGGAATTCGCCACATCCTCCCGCCACACACTTTGATCTCACTAGAGGCAGACCGACGGGTTGACACACTAGCTTGATGGCATGAATGTAGCGCCTGCACAACTGCTTCAGGGGCCTCAAACACAGACGGCAAATCAAACAATGCAAGACCATGTTGGCCAAACAGCTCCTGGTAGCACTTGCGTATGATGTTCATCCCCAAGACACCAGCGGCTGGCACCGATACACTATCAGGAGGATCCTGGACCACCAGAACCCCACACTGTGGCATGAGCTTGCCACAAAGCTCAATTGGAAGCTCCAAGTAGCCAATATAGGGGATAGCCAAACCATTGGCTGCTCTGAGTTGAAGCCACTGGCAAGACTGAAGCTTCTCCTCACCCCATGGCTTAAAGTGTTGAAGGAAGAAACTCTCTGTAATTGTAGAGACCATAGAACCAGTATCCACTAAGCAAGAGACACTGACTCCACCCATGCTCACAGCTAAATGGGGACAAGATGACACAAGTTTAGCAACTACAGAATTGCCAACGGCAAACTTTGAGCCTGTGGCTGCACCCTCCGAACTGTGGCTCTGCAATTCGGCGGGAACTAGTTTTCCAACAGTTCAACAGAATGGGTCTGCCGGCCGGTCATCCGTGCAGGAGGAGAAAACTGAGTGCCCGAGACCACACGAACCCCATCACATTCCCTAGCAAAGTGACCTGGTTGCTGACATCTTTTACAAATAAGAGGGCCACCATGGGAGCGACTACGCTGACGAGAGCTGCGTAACTGGGAGATGCTCTGAATGAGCTGATTGAGCTGCTCCTGCTGAGTTTGAGCATCTCCCTCATCTCAGTTAACTCGGACACATAAGATGGATTAACTGTGGGGCCACTGTTAACTGTCAGTGAAGGGACAGAAGGACTATGACCCCGAGCTCCCCCAGGCAGACCCTCCCGTTCCCACCGAATTGCCTCACCCCGAACCTCAAGTAATGTAGCAGTAGGCTGCTTGCGCACATATTGTGTCAACTCCCGATGGAGGGAACCATCACTAACATGCTCTACGAATTGATCGCGTAGCAGGATGTCAGCATTGGGCATGTCGCCCGAGGCACGCTGTTGAACAGATGCCATTAAACTCATCAATGCTAACGAAAACTCTTGCAACGTTTCACCTTCTTGTTGTCGTCAGGAGAAGAACGCTTCCTGCAAAGCAACATAAGAATCACAACAGCCATACAACTCGTGCAACACAGCAATAATTTTATCTGGGTCTTCCTGCTCTGCCCTCGGCCGAAATTTAATCTCTTCACACGCCTCCCCCTCAAGGTGATCGAACAAAAAGAATGCCCTGTCAAATGTAGATAGATGACGCGCTCTCATACAAGCCTCTACCTCCTCAATCCATTCACTCAGTCCTATCCATGATCTTCCCCTAAACATAGGGCATTTCCTGTCCCGAGGCACCAAAACTAGCCTCTCAGGAAGGGGAGCAACGGGAGGTCCAGCAGACACTAAAGTGCTAGGGCCCGACCCAACTGCGGCCTGCTCCTGTCACAACCCCTCATTGTCTGCCTTCAACTGAGCGATTAACTCTCTTAATTCCTGCAACTGTTCCTCCATGGCTACAACTTAACCAAAAAAGAAAAAAAAACGTCGGTGACGACGCCGTGTGGACACACCTTCTGTCAGCAGTGTCTAAAGAGGTGTTTGGACCACAACCCAAACTGTCCACTCTGTAAAGAAGAGCTGTCTGAGTACCTGGTCCAGAGGCAGTACTGTAAAACAGAACTAATGGAACAGCACCTTCAACTGCACCACAGACTAAAACAGTTAAATGTGGTCTATTAAATATTAGGTCTCTCTTCTAAGTCCCTGTTAGTAAATGATATAATAATTGATCAACATATTGATTTATTCTGTCTTACAGAAACCTGGTTACAGCAGGATGAATATGTTAGTTTAAATGAGTCAACACCCCCGAGTCACACTAACTGCCAGAATGCTCGTAGCACGGGCCGAGCTGGAGGATTAGCAGCAATCTTCCATTCCAGCTTATTAATTAATCAAAAACCCAGACAGAGCTTTAATTCATTTGAAAGCTTGACTCTTAGTCTTGTCCATCCAAATTGGAAGTCCCAAAAACCAGTTTTATTTGTTGTTATCTATCGTCCTCCTGGTCGTTACTGTGAGTTTCTCTGTGAATTTTCAGACCTTTTGTCTGACTTAATGCTTAGCTCAGATAAGATAATTATAGTGGGCGATTTTAACATCCACACAGATGCTGAGAATGACAGCCTCAACACTGCATTTAATCTATTATTAGACTCAATTGGCTTTGCTCAAAATGTAAATGAGTCCACCCACCACTTTAATCATATCTTAGATCTTGTTCTGACTTATGGTATGGAAATTGAAGACTTAACAGTATTCCCTGAAAACTCCCTTCTGTCTGATCATTTCTTAATAACATTTACATTTACTCTGATGGACTACCCAGCAGTGGGGAATAAGTTTCATTACACTAGAAGTCTTTCAGAAAGCGCTGTAACTAGGTTTAAGGATATGATTCCTTCTTTATGTTCTCTAATGCCATATACCAACACAGTGCAGAGTAGCTACCTAAACTCTGTAAGTGAGATAGAGTATCTCGTCAATAGTTTTACATCCTCATTGAAGACACTTTGGATGCTGTAGCTCCTCTGAAAAAGAGAGCTTTAAATCAGAAGTGCCTGACTCCGTGGTATAACTCACAAACTCGCAGCTTAAAGCAGATAACCCGTAAGTTGGAGAGGAAATGGCGTCTCACTAATTTAGAAGATCTTCACTTAGCCCTGGAAAAAGAGTCTGTTGCTCTATAAAAAAGCCCTCCGTAAAGCTAGGACATCTTACTACTCATCACTAATTGAAGAAAATAAGAACAACCCCAGGTTTCTTTTCAGCACTGTAGCCAGGCTGACAAAGAGTCAGAGCTCTATTGAGCCGAGTATTCCTTTAACTAGTAATGACTTCATGACTTTTTTTGCTAATAAAATTTTAACTATTAGAGAAAAAATTACTCATAACCATCCCAAAGACGTATCGTTATCTTTGGCTGCTTTCAGTGATGCCGGTATTTGGTTAGACTCTTTCTCTCAGATTGTTCTGTCTGAGTTATTTTCATTAGTTACTTCATCCAAACCATCAACATGTCTATTAGACCCCATTACTACCAGGCTGCTCAAGGAAGCCCTACCATTATTTAATGCTTCGATCTTAAATATGATCAATCTATCTTTATTAGTTGGCTATGTACCCACAGGCTTTTAAGGTGGCAGTAATTAAACCATTACTTAAAAAGCCATCACTTGACCCAGCTATCTTAGCTAATTATAGGCCAATCTCCAACCTTCCTTTTCTCTCAAAATTCTTGAAAGGGTAGTTGTAAAACAGCTAACTGATCATCTGCAGAGGAATGGTCTATTTGAAGAGTTTCAGTCAGGTTTTAGAATTCATCATAGTACAGAAACAGCATTAGTGAAGGTTACAAATGATCTTCTTATGGCCTCAGACAGTGGACTCATCTCTGTGCTTGTTCTGTTAGACCTCAGTGCTGCTTTTGATACTGTTGACCATAAAATTTTATTACAGAGATTAGAGCATGCCATAGGTATTAAAGGCACTGCGCTGCAGTGGTTTGAATCATATTTATCTAATAGATTACAATTTGTTCATGTAAATGGGGAATCTTCTTCACAGACTAAGGTTAATTATGGAGTTCCACAAGGTTCTGTGCTAGGACCAATTTTATTCACTTTATACATGCTTCCCTTGGGCAGTATTATTAGATGGCATTGCTTAAATTTTCATTGTTACGCAGATGATACCCAGCTTTATCTATCCATGAAGCCAGAGGACACACACCAATTAGCTAAACTGCAGGATTGTCTTACAGACATAAAGACATGGATGACCTCTAATTTCCTGCTTTTAAACTCAGATAAAACTGAAGTTATTGTACTTGGCCCCACAAATCTTAGAAACATGGTGTCTAACCAGATCCTTACTCTGGATGGCATTACCCTGACCTCCAGTAATACTGTGAGAAATCTTGGAGTCATTTTTGATCAGGATATGTCTTCAAAGCCCATATTAAACAAATATGTAGGACTGCTTTTTTGCATTTACGCAATATCTCTAAAATTAGAAAGGTCTTGTCTCAGAGTGATGCTGAAAAACTAATTCATGCATTTATTTCCTCTAGGCTGGACTATTGTAATTCATTATTATCAGGTTGTCCTAAAAGTTCCCTGAAAAGCCTTCAGTTAATTCACAATGCTGCAGCTAGAGTACTAATGGGGACTAGAAGGAGAGAGCATATCTCACCCATATTGGCCTCTCTTCATTGGCTTCCTGTTAATTCTAGAATATAATTTAAAATTCTTCTTCTTACTTATAAGGTTTTGAATAATCGGTCCCATCTTATCTTAGGGACCCTCATAGTACCATATCACCCCAATAGAGCGCTTCGCTCTCAGACTGCAGGCTTACTTGTAGTTCCTAGGGTTTGTAAGAGTAGAATGGGAGGCAGAGCCTTCAGCTTTCAGGCTCCTCTCCTGTGGAACCAGCTCCCAATTCGGATTAGGGAGACAGACACCCTCTCTACTTTTAAGATTAGGCTTAAAACTTTCCTTTTTGCTAAAGCTTATAGTTAGGGCTGGATCAGGTGACCCTGAACCATCCCTTAGTTATGCTGCTATAGACTTAGACTGCTGGGGGGTTCCCATGATGCACTGAGTGTTTTCTTTCTCTTTTTGCTCTGTATGCACCACTCTGCATTTAATCATTAGTGATTGATCTCTGCTCCCCTCCACAGCATGTCTTTTTCCTGGTTCTCTCCCTCAGCCCAACCAGTCCCAGCAGAAGACTGCCCCTCCCTGAGCCTGGTTCTGCTGGAGGTTTCTTCCTGTTAAAAGGGAGTTTTTCCTTCCCACTGTCGCCAAGTGCTCTGCTCACAGGGGGTCGTTTTGACCGTTGGGGTTTTTAACGTAATTATTGTATGGCCTTGCCTACAATATAAAGCGCCTTGGGGCAACTGTTTTGATTCTTCTGTTGTGATTTGGCGCTATATAAATAAAATTGATTGAATTGATTGATTGCAAACCCACTGCTGCTTTACCTCAAAACAATACCAAACAAACAAAAAAAAAAAACAAGTTGAGGAACACAGGTCTCTGCTCTTACCCTATGAGAATCCTGTTCATGATGCCAGATTGTGATGACCCCTACAGGTCACCAACAAAAAAAAAGATTCTCAAACTAGGGTAAAAAGGACAGGCAGAGGCGTGGTTCCAAGTTACAATAATTCACAATTTTATTTCCAAATATTTAAAATTGACAGATTGTTTTGTGGTTAAAAGTAATTAATAAATACTCACAAAAACATTGAGGGATTGGTCAACAGTGAGGGCTTAGCGGTGAGAAGGAGGCACCAGCAGTGATGATCCCTAAAGAAACAGATAAGCACCCCAGCCACACGTGACACACACGCCACAATCACACTGTGAAGGTCCAATCCTGCAGGGTGGGTGAAACACAACACACCAAAATCGAGGGTTCCAACACCCTGGGCCCCTACACCACCACCATTGCCCAACAACTGAAAAACAAATAAAAGAAATCAAGACAATCCCTCAAATGAAACATCATTCAAAACAAAGAATTTAAATTAACCACAAACAACTAGGCACAAAAAAAAACAAAAACATATCAGCCAACATGTTGTGTGTTGCCCTGGTTTCTGCTCCTCTTCTCTCTCTCTCTCTCTCTCTCTCTCCTCTCTCTCTCTCTCTTCTCTCTCTCCTCTCTCTCTCTCTCTCTCTGGTGGCATTCCTTGTGACCCCTGTGGAGAGGAACTATGATGTTGGGAACCGTGAACTTCTGGCTGTTAAGGAGGCTCTGGCGGAGTGGAGACATTGGCTGAAGGGGGCCACAGTTCCATTCACCCTTTGGACAGACCATAAGAACCTGGAATACATAAAGACAGCCAAACATCTCAATTCCCGTCAGTCCAGGTGGTCCTTGTTTTTGGACGCTTCAACTTCCATCTTACCTACCGACCCGGAACCAAGAACGGAAAAACCAGGCGCCTATCCCGCCAGTTCAAAACTCACAGATCCCCCCTCCATGTCGGACACCAATCCTGCCTCGTTCCATGGTCATAGGGGCCCTTACCTGGGATGTTGGGAGAGTCGTCCGGGAGGCTTTGGACAGACATCTGGATCCTGGAGGAGGGCCTCCTGGGCGGCTTTTTGTTCCGCCAGAAGCTTGATCGGACGTCCTCACCTTCTGCCATGCGTCTAAACTCGCCTGCAATCCCGGGGTTTCCCGAACCATAGACCTGGTACGTCATCGCTTCTGGTGGCCCTCAGTCCAGGCGGATGTGCGTGCCTACGTCCAAGCTTGTACCGTCTGCGCCAGGGGCAAGTCTCTTCATCGTCCAAAAGCTGGGTTTCTTCATCCGCTTCCCACACCAAGCCATCCCTGGTCCCACATCTGTCTGGACTTTGTCACAGGACTACCTTCACCCCAGGGTAACACCGTGGTCCTCACGATCATGGATCGATTTTCTAAGGCGGCACACTTTGTGGCTCTGCCGGTTATTCCAACGGCCCAGGAGACAGCAGACCTCCTAGTCCACCATGTGGTGCGGTTGCATGGCATACCCTTGGATGTGGTGTCAGACCGAGGTCCCCAATTCACCTCTCAGGTCTGGAGGAACTTCTGTGCGGCACTCGGGGCCTCGGTAAGCCTCTCCTCCGGTTACCATCCTCAGAGCAATGGTCAGGTGGAACGGGCCATCCAGGACCTGGAATCCACCCTGAGGTGTGTCTCGTCCTCCCATCTGACTGAATGGAGCACCCACCTTCCTTGGATTGAATATGCTCACAACTCTCAGGTCTCCTTGGCAACTGGTCTTACTCCTTTCGAAGTGTCACTGGGTTATCAACCTCCCCTATTCCCTCTACAGGAAGCAGACATTGCAGTGCCTTCAGTTCAGGCCCACCTCAGGCGTTGTCGTCGGGTGTGGAGGACAGCCCGTTCTGCCCTTCTGTGGGCGAAGGAGAGGATGGGACATCATGCTAACCATCACCGCGCCCCGACCCCTGTCTAGCAGCCCGGGCAGGAGGTGTGGCTCTCTTCGCGGGACATTGCTCTACAGACGGAGTCCCCCAAACTCACTCCTCGCTACATTGGTCCATTTGTGGTTGATCGGGTGGTCAACCCTACCTCTGTGCGTCTCTGTCTGCCTCGTTCCCTGCAGATCCACTCGGTCTTCCATGTGTCCCGGCTCAGGCCCGTATGCTCCAGTCCTCTGTGTTCACCGGCTCCACCGCCTCCTCCTGCCTGGATTGTCGGCGGTCATCCGGCCTGGACAGTCAACAAGATGTTGGATGTTCGTCGGCGTGGTCGGGGTTTTCAGTATCTGGTGGACTGGGAGGGTTATGGGCCTGAAGAAGCTCTTGGGTCAAGCGGGGCCTTATCTTGGACCCTTCCCTCCTCCGGGACTTCTACCGGGAGCATCCTGATTGGCCCGGTAGGTCGCCTTGGGGCTCCCGTTGGGGGGGCGGGTACTGTTGTGTGTTGCCGTGGTTTCTGCTCCTCTGCTCTCTATCTCTCTCTTCCAGGTGGCATTCCTTGTGGAGCTGATGAGCACACCTGTCTACAATCAATCTGCCTCCATATACACCCTGGTCCAACAGCTCATCTGTGCCAGAGACTCAGTGTTCACAACCTGGTACCTGGCCTCTCTATTTGTGGATAGAGTCAACTATTTGCGTTCCATCGCAGTTACTCCTGGACTCAGTGAATGTTATCAATCTGATTTTTGACTCCTGTGCTATTTTTTGGTTCTTAGCTCTTGCACACTGCTACCCTCATACTGTTTCTCCGTCTCTATAGTGAAACCTCCCTCTGTCAGCTCCACTGGAGGCCACCTGGACCCCGGACCTCACAAAATTCCACACCTGGGAACCCTATCTGCACACCGGATCCACTTGGGGCTGCGACCTCCAGTTTCCACCGCAACGCGGGCCGGGTTTTCACTTGGCTAACCTCCAAGACTGAACTCACCATTCCCACAGCATTTGTTCCTGTACAATAAATCTGGTTTTCTTTTTCCATTCAGCCTCCCTGCTTTGGAGTCTAACCCAGGCTTTTGGGGATCAAATTCATAACACAACATTAAAAAAACAACACAAAACAGTTAAAAGAGAAAAAAAGAATAAAATTAATAAACTCTGGCCCCTACACCACCACCATTAGGGCTACTGCACCAAGAGACCTGGATATATTGCAGGTGTCTAAGTTAGCCACCAGAAGGTATGCTAACATTAGCACGGTCAGAAAACACACGCTAAAGCCAGATAAGGCAAAGCAGCAGCGATCCTATGCAGCCAATCCAGAACTGCTGTCCACCCCAGGAATCAGTAAAAGAGCCACTTGGTCACACGAAGGGAGGGAGGAGCGCCCCAGCTGATGATGCTGCCGTAACAACCTGCGGATTACGTTTCCCCACAACACGATAGTACAAATTTCCTGTCTGCTGAACTGCAGAAAGCGAGGTGCATACCCAGGTAGCGCACGGAAGGAGGCTGGCAGCTCGCTGCACGATGACGTGCTGCACCAGGAGTGAAGCAAACAACCAGGTGGCGGAAGTGGAACAGCTAAGAGTGCCTGCTCAATGCCATACAGAACCAGGAAGAGGCCAACCACTAAGGCACTACTCCTTTTAAAGTGCGCCCCTAGCGAGGATTGGATGAACCAAATGACCATCAGGGGAGAGAAGGAGAATACTACTCCTGCTACACATACATACACGCATGCGCATACACATATACGAGGTCTGTTAGAAAAGAATCTGACCTTTTTATTTTTTGCAAAAACTATATGGATTTTTCATGCCTGTCGGTTGCGTCATTCGCCTATGAGCACGCCTTGTGGGAGGAGTGGTCCAGCCTCCTCGGTGGATTTTCATTGTCAGGAAACTGGCTGATTGACTGCCACTTTACTGCATCAAAATTTTTTCAGAAACTGTGAGAGACAGGCAGGTGGAAACCATTCAGAAAATTCAGATGGCTTTCTGTGAAGATCTTATGGGGATCACACAGATTAAGGAGCATTACAACAGGATTAAAGACGGCCCATAGCGGCGGAGGGCGCGCCGCGCTCCGAGTGGCAATCGACAGGCTGAAACGACCAGATCATTTGCAAACTGAACGCTGTGTTGATCCGGGACGTCGTCTGACTACCAGAGAAATGGCAAGAGAGCTGGACATAGCACTTTTTCGGCACATTCCACTGTTACAGGAGTTTTTGTCATGGAGAGAGGAGCGGAGGAATTCGCCATGGAGCTGCTAATGCCGCGGGACAAAAGCACCTCCGTGTTGGTCTCACAGGACATGCCCTGACATGCCCAGCTCTTGCACCATTCGGAAGATTCAGACGGCTTTCGGTGGCTTTTCAGTCGTGTGACTATCCGCGAAATTGTGGACGAGCTGGACATGCCACAACATGTCCTATGAGGCTTCATCACGGCATTGCTTTTTGTTCTGCACCATGCGCCTCCGTCCCGACGTGCAAATTCCTCCGCAAGTCTTTTCATGCCGAAAAAGTGCTGATGTCCAACTTTTCTGCCATTTCTCTGGTAGTCAGACGACGTCCCGGATCAACAAAGCGTTCACTTTGGAAATGAACGGCACATTCCACTGTTACAGGAGTTTTTGTCATATGTCATATGACATAAGGACAACACACCAAACAACAAGGACAAACACACAAACATGTTGGTTATCAATCTAATCTGTGTTATATTCATATTACTATATAATATAAATAGATATTTCATTAAGCCACTTAGTGATGTGTCGTGTGCCAATGCCATCGCCAGGTACCACAGTGGGCATGAGTGCAACTGGGAGCAGCAGCGTGAAGGCCTCGCTCTTTGGAAAACCTTTATTTGACTTCGACTGTGTTCACTGCAGCGTTGAAACTGGGCGTTGTGAAGTAGCTAGCCACCGTCATGTTTGTAGTTGTATTCACTGAGTCACCGGTGTTGTTCAGACTCTGGCTCCTCACCTGCAGTGAAAGATGGAGAGCCAGCAGCAGCACAACCACAAAAACCAGACACAGCTTCATCTCAATACAGTCAGCACTCAAACCCAAGGCCCACTTTGGATCCTCTAATCACATATATAATCAATAAGACACTATAATATAGGCAGTTATTTATATTGTTTTACATTCCTGAAACTGTTCTAATTTTTTTTTAAATATATAATCATGACCCTCCTAACCAACAGCCCTATTGTGACCAAATCATTTCCTTATACTTTGATTTGAAGTAATGAATATTTGTACATTGCTTAAATTGCTGCCCCAGTCGGTTCCAGAGTTTAACCCCACACACAGACACAAACTTTTCCTCGTAGTTCTTACTGGCTGAATCTTAAAGTTACTACAGCCCCTCAGGCTATAACCCCCTTCTCTGTGTGTGAAGAGCTTTTGAATATCAATAGGCAGGATATTTCTATTTGCTTTGTACAGAAGTTGTGCCGTATAAAAATCGACTAACTCATATAGTTTTAACAACTTAGACTGCAGGAATAGATTATGAGTGTGCTCGTAATATCATACCTTGTGTATAACTCTAATAGCACGTTTCTGGAGTATAAAGAGGGGATGTAGTGAACTTTTATAGTTATTGCCCCAAATTTCAATGCAGTAGGTTAGGTAGGGCAACACTAATGAACAATACAGTAAATACAATGCATTATAACCTAAGAAGTATTTAACCTTGTTAATAACTGAGACACTTTTAGAAACTTTACTTTGTATGTGTCTGATGTGTGCTTTCCAGGTTAATTTGCCGTCTATAGTTATTTCTAAGAATTTTATTTCTGATACACTATCTATACTGACACCATCTATATTTATTATCTGATTTAATTTTTCCTTGTAGTGTCCAAAGAATATTACTTTAGTTTTATTTAAATTTAGGGAAAGTCTGTTAATATCCATCCATAATTTCAGTTTAAGTAATTCATTATTTATACTATGAATTAGGTCTTGATAATTGTCACTAGAATAGAATATATTAGTATCATCTGCAAATAGAATTAGTTTTAACAACATTGGACCCAATACAGATCCCTGTGGGACCCCCACAAGCAATGCCCAAATACCCTGACTGAAATTCACCCATCTTCACAAACTTGTCTCTCTGTTAAATAACTTTGGATCCAGTTCAAAGCCACTCCCCTAATGGCATAACTTTCCAATTTTTTAAGTAAAATTCCATGATTAAGAGAATCAAAGGCTTTTTTGAGATCAATAAATATTCCAGCTGCATATTTCTTCTTGTCAGATTTATTTGTGATTTCTTCAACCGCTTCAATTATGGCCATTGATGTTGACCTGGCTGACCTAAAGCCATACCGACTTTCATTAATTATGTTCTGTTTATCTATAAATTTCTCTAATCTGTTGTTAAAGAGTTTCTCTAATATTTCTGAAAACTGATGGAGTAGAGAGACTGGTCTGTAGTTAGTGAGGATGTGTTTGTTTCCATTTTTATACAATGGTATTACTTTTGCAATTTTCATTTTGTTTGGAAATGTTCCTGTTTGCAATGATAGGTTGCATATATATGTTAAAGGTTTAGAAATAGTCTGCATAATTCTTTTTATTACAGTCATATCTATATCATAACAATCAGTAGATGATTTGCTCTTACACTTATTAACAGTGTCTATTAGTTCAGCCTCGGTTACTCCAGACAGAAACATTGTCTTTGAATTATTTTCTATGGGTGAATTGTCAAGCTGATTTTCTTTGCACTTAGGAATTTTATCAGCCAAGTCTGGTCCAACATTTACAAAAAAATTGTTAAAACTATTTACAATGTCATTCATATTATAGTTATCAAAATTCTTATCAGTAAAATAGTCTGGATATGATTTATTACTTTTACAACCCTTAACAGTATTCAATATTCCCCAAACCTTTTTAGTGTTATTCCTATTGTTATGTAATAAATTGCTATAGTTTTTTTTGCTAGTTCTCATGGTATTGGTCAGTTTATTTTTATAAATTTTATATTTATGTTCAGATTCCTCAGTCCTTAAACTAATAAACTGTCTATATAAATTATTTTTCTTTTTACAAGCATTATGTAACCCCTTGGTCTTTTTATAGCTATATTGTTTTTATTAATTTGACAAACTGGGCAGTTTTTATTATATACTGAAGTAAAGATTTCTAAAAAATTATCAAATGCTGAATCCACATTTCTTTCCCTATATACTGTATGCCAATCTTGTTCTAGCAGGTTATGATATAGTGAGTTGATAGCATTGTCATTTTTTATTTGTTTGTATATGGGTTTTTGGGGTGTTTTACAGTGATTACAGTTGTCATCATATACTATAAAGACAGGCAGGTGGTCAGATATGTCGCAGATCATTAGGCCGCTGATACTTGTAGACTGCATGTCATTTGTGAAATTGTTGTCAATGAGAGTAGCACTATGAGATGTAATTCTACTAGGTTTAGTGATAGCTGGATAAAAACTCATACTGTGCATCCTATTGATATAGTCATCGGTTGGTTTGTGATTATTTGGGTTCATCAAATCAATATTGAAATCTCCACAGATAAATATTTTTTTGTTACCTATTGTGGAAAATGTTTTTTCCACCCATTCTGTAAAAAATTCCAGACTTGAACCAGGTGACCTGTATAAGCAACTTACAATAATATTTTCTTTTTTGCATTGAGTATCTCTATTGTTATGCATTCTAATGTGTCATATATTGTCACTGTCATATTTCCTATTACTTTGAATTTAATGTTATTATGGACATATATAGCAACTCCACCTCCCATTTTATTTCCTCTGTTTACATAGTTCAAGCTATAACCTTGTAACTCGAAATCTATGCCTTTATCCTCATTAAACCGTGTTTCTGAAATCGCAATAATGTGGCGGGGTAAATTGTTGTAAATAATCTTTGATGTGGATGAAGTTACTATATAAGGTGCTCCTACTATTGAAATGAATAATTGAGAGTTTCCCTTTGGAGTCAACAAAATAGTTATAATCATCTTCAGATAAATATTTGCAATCTATTGGGTTGGATAACAAAAACAGGTTGCTATCAGGATCTAATTCATCTTCCAAATCTAATTCCCTAGTGTACTCAAATGATTTCAGTTCCAAGTGTCCATAGTCCAGAATCCTTTGTTGTATCCCTACATCATTTTCTTCCATGATAGAAGAATTATTGTTGGATGTCATTATATCGGTGCAATACAGTTATGTTTTATCCTCATTCTTATTTTTTTAGTTCTTCTATGTCTTTGATGACGAATACTTTGGCTTCCTCAGGTGTACCTTTAAGTTTAATGTATACTTTGCAGTTCATAACCCATGTGTTCTGTATTTTGTTTTGTTTCCGTAAATATCTGGCTTTCTTAGCAATGTCCGCAATCCTTTTTGTTAAGTGGTCATTCAAGTAAACATTCATGCCCTTTAGCTTTTTCCCTTGTTTCATTTTGTTTTTCCTGTTTACAAACCTCAAGATCACAGCTGGCGTGCTGTTGTCCCTAGCTGGCAGAGGGTGGCAAGCCTCGATGGTATCCACGTCCAGATTAATGTCTCTGGTTGCGAGAAAAGCTGCCACTTGTTGTTCCACGGAGCTCATCTCCAGCTTGCCGGCTCTGTCCTCGCTGTCTGCGGTCACAGCATGCGCGTATGACCGGGGTCTTAACTTCAACCCGGTCACAATAACATCATTTATTCTTGAATATTGCTCCAAGTCATCCACTCTTCGCTCCAGTGCTGCAATCTTCCTGTCCCTCTCCTCGACTTGCGCCCGTAGTTTTGCGACTTCTTCCACAAGTTGCAAAATCTTGTCTTGTTTAGACTTAATCTCATAAACGTCATGTGAGAGAAAGTCGAGTGCCTTCCTAATGTCCTCATTTTCCTCGGTTAATGGGGTTTTTTGGTGGCATGACAACGAGAAGACTGAGTTAGCGGCTAACCGATAGCTAACCTTTAGCTTCTGCTCACCAAACAGCATAAAATGACACCCAAATTTACACACAGAGGTTTAATCAGTGTCCGATCTTAACAGCAAATATCCACAATCCTTACTCGTAATCCTTAATCGTTCAAAATATTTCTGTGAACAAGTACTCACGCCACAATTCAAAATGACGTACAACCATACACCGGAACCCGTAAATGTTCACGACAGGCTTTGAGACGTATCTATTGTCCTCTGTTTCTGGTTGATAGGTTTAAGTGTGGCGGAAAACTGGTTGGCTGATCTGCTTTTTTTCTACAAAATTAAACAACTGAATGAACATCCTCTGAGGCCGGTGATTCCATCATTTTTGCCAGGGGTTGTACACAAACTTTAAATAGGATTCCAAAATTGTTCTGTCAACTTGGAAAAACAGTTCAAAAATAGATGATGTAGTCCGTGATGCTTCCAAAAAACCCCAAACTAAAACAAAAATAAGTTCCTCAGTCCAGCGAAAAATTGTATCAGAAATTTGTCCAGGCTTTCATCTGAACAGCTCTTCATGCCTCCAGATGGCTTATGGCATAGTGGATTTGTTTGTGTGTGTGTGTGTGTGTGAGAAGAATTAACGCCGTCAATTAGCTTGTTTAAATCGTCATCCTTCAACAAAACAAACTCTGCCATGTTTAGCTGGGCGGGGATCGCAGCGTGCAATGGTACAAAACGTATGGAACCACATTTTCACAGTAAATGTAACCATGTCACGTGACATACAAAGCACCAATCAAATGACAAGGATCCACTCAGCCATTACATAAATAACATTAGCGGATCGATCAGACGCAGGTGACCTTGAATGCACCTGTTGGCAAAATGCCTTGCAGTAAATGCACCGTTGTTACATTCTGAATGCACATAGTCGATGTGCGTAAATCTCACGTGACTCCAAGCCCCGCTGTCGACATAGAGGGAAAGTGCATATTTGTCCAAAATGCGTGGGGTGCGGCTCTCTGGAACGCAGACTAGGACCTGATGCCATCCATATCCAAGACCGATGGTCCCTCTGATATGGATACTTTGGTTTAGGTTAAATTCAGGAGGTCTGAGAGAGCCGCTGGGGAGAGACAAGGGCAAGCCGAGCGACCCCAAGAACTCAGAGCACAGGGACAATATCCAAGAGGTGAGTTCAACTTCAGCAGCTTTCAATGCACCTTTTACTGTTTTTAAATGCCTGAACGATATTGTGCTAGTGTTTTTTGTTCATGACGACTGGAGCAGTGCACTTTCTTTTTGATGAATGAATGGAACATTGCATTTTTAATAGCGCTCTACAATCTGCCTGAGAATGCTCCGTGATGGAAAACGCTGCTGTTTTTCTGACTTTCCTCCCAAACACAGCTATCATTTGTGCAAAGTACTTTTGAATTAAGACATTAAATGTAGTTTCACACAAGCTATTTTTATTTTTGTGATGTTGAATATTTTTCATGAAAAAAGCCGTGAAAAAAATGCGCACACAGTGCGTACAGGATTACAACTCTATGCACCAATGTTCAATATTGTCTTATTGTTCTGATTGTCCCATCTTGGACACATTTAAGGGACTTTGTCCACCCTTCACTGGGCAAGTTACAGACTTTTGTTTTTAATTTATGTGGAATGGTTTGTTCCACATAAGCGGAGTACTCAGCTGCATGTGCCAAACCATTTACCAACAGTCTATTCACTGTTTCCCATGGGATCCTCTCAAAATACAGACTGTATCAGCAATAGTTAACTGTAATTTTGTGATATCCTATAGAAATAAATGTACTTCATATCAACTAGATTTCAACACAAAGCAGAGTCTGTTTGTAGAAAATCATAAAGGAACACAGCTTTAAGGATATACAGTGCCACCTCTGGAGTGTCTGGCTACAAAATCAACTTAGAATACCTATATGAGCTTACTGAAAAGATGCATAATATAACCCTGTGAAGACAAAAATCCAGCCAACAGGTGAACAAACGACAAGGTGTGGGTGTGGGTGTGTGCATCTATGGGCACAGGTGAGACAGGGATCCATTGTTCGTTCCTGAAGCAGTGCTTCGGTGTAACAATGAAAAGTAAGAAAACAAGGGTTTTGGATATCAGGTCTCAGCTTTCAGCTTTTGTTTGGAAGTGCAGAAAAAAACTCCTGAAAGCACAACAGAAGGCAGTTATCTTCTCACAGTGAGACCTGGGAGCATTAGAAGCAAAGCCCCGTGTTTTGAGACTCAGTTGTGCCTTTGACACATTCACTGTCCATTTCACGTTGGACGCTCCTTCAAGTTTCCTAATCGACTCTGGACTGCAGTACCGATGGCTTCTCTGGGTCTCCAGATCATGGGCATGCTGCTGGCCTTCATTGGCTGGCTGGGCACCATCATCACATGCATACTCCCCATGTGGAGGGTCACTTCGTTTGTCAGCATGAACATTATCACTGCCCAGGAGATCTGGGAAGGTTTGTGGATGAGCTGTGTGATGCAGAGCACGGGACAGATGCAGTGCGATATGTACGACTCCATGCTGTCTTTGCCTCAGGACCTGCAGGCTGCCCGGGCCATGGTGGTTGTCTCTGCCATAAGTGGTGTGTTCGGGGTCTTCACAGCCGTGGTTGGAGGAAAATGCATGAACTGCATTGAGGATGAAACAACCAAAGCCAAAGCCTGCATTATGTCTGGGGTGATTTTCATCATAGCCGCTCTACTGGTCCTGATTCCAGTGTCGTGGTCAGCTCACACAGTGATCCGGGACTTTTATAATCCCCTGCTGACCGATGCTCAGAGGAGGGAGCTCGGGGAAGCCCTCTACATTGGCTGGGCTTCCTCTCTTCTGCTGCTGCTGGGAGGAGGTTTGCTCTGCAGCAGCTGCCCCTCGGGAGACAGCAGACCCTACGTACCTTCTAAGTTTGTTCCTGTGAAAAAAACATCCTCGGCTGTGGACTATGTGTGAGTGTTTAAAATGAAGCTGTGGGATGAAATGTTTTTCTTATGTTATGACCAAATCCACTGGTTCTTTTTCGCACTCAGACTGTAGCTGTGAAGTTTCATGCCAAAAACCTCAAAAAGACACAATTTTGTGTTGGAATAAAATATATTCTGTGCAAACTATGTTCAGAGCATTTTTTCATCTGCAAATAGTTTAATTCTTTCATATCTATCTTTCTATCTTTTAAAATATTACATCCATCTAATATCAGGCTTGTTTTTTCTTCTCATTTTATGACAAACTGGTCAAAATGTTGAACTGAATTTTCAATTGATTCTGAAATTTTGGAACTGATCTGGACAAAAGGGGTGGGAATGGCACATTAAATTTAAATAAATCATTCAATCAATAAATCAATCACTTTTAACATTGCAAGATATGAACTGTTAGCAATCCTAGTCAATAATCATATTTCTTATTGGTGTTTTTTTCCGTTTGTTTTATGGTAATTCATTTCAATTTATTTTCATTTATATAGCGCCAAACCACAACAAAGCTGCTTCAAGGCGCTTCACACAAGTAAAGTAACCTTAACAACCTGGAGCGCAAGCACACAGGTGACAGTGGTAAGGAAAAACTCCGTCTGATGATTTGAGGAAGAAACCTCAATCAGACCAGACTCAAAGGGGTGACCCTTTGCTTGGGCCATGCTACCAACACAACTGACAAAACAATCTACAAAACAAATATACAGGAAATGTTGCCGATGCGCAGGACGGGAGGCCTGCAGAAGAAGACACCGCTCCCATCTCTGGATGGAGTTGCACCATCAGAAAGATGTGACAGAAGTGACACTGTCACCATTTAAAAGCGACAGATATCCCATCACAATTGCTGATTTCAGGTAGTTGCTTTAAACCTGTGATTGTTGCTGCTGGTAATGTAAAAAAAGATAAACCTTCATGTAAATGTACGTAAGCTGTCCACTAGATGGCGCCTGCGCTAAATTAATCTTTCTTCTTCACATACGGAAGTGAAGGGACTTTTTTTAACATGCTGTCTGCAGCATAGGCATATATATGAATAGACCCCGCATTGGCTGCTGTGGCACAACAAATGCGGCCGCCATCTTGGAAGGGGCGTCCTACCAATTAGTCCTATTGTAAACAAAACAAGTCCACAAAGTCACAGAAGATGCCTGCCCACTGTGCGGCCTATTTTTGTTCACATAGGCAGACTATTGGCAGCAGGGATTAGGGGATTACTTTTCACAAGTAAGATTGAACATTATTATTGTATTTTGTGAATAGAATATTACTTACTGTACCACTAGCGAGATGCCGGCCGGCTAACTATAGTTTAGTGCCGGAGGCTAACTGAGACATAACAGCTGTATTACAACTGACAAAAGAATGCTCCTGTCGAAATAAAATAAATATTACTGGTATAACAATGATCAGCTAATTTTACACAGGTGGCAGAGACTGCATTATTCACATGTAGCTAATTATTTCACTTTAAAACAGTATAGGCTACCTCTCGTGTCTCAAACCCACCCACTTACATCCTTAAAAATCCTGACAACAGAATATCTGATTGTAGAATAGTTTGCAAAACAAGCTTACTCACAGTTTTCAGCAGCTTTGTCTGACTGCGGGATGGTGTTATTCCATCCATCTTCAGCTTCCCGGTTCACCTCCAAAGAGTAGGTGTAGGCTTTAGTGTTAAAAAATGTGCTATATATATATATATATATATGTGTGTGTGTGTGTGTGTGTGTGTGTTTGTATGTCTGTCTATCTATCTATCTTCATTGCATGTGAATTTGAATGATTTGTCTATAATACTAAATACATGTCCCACGTCCCACTTTAGGACAATGCTGAATGGGTTGTCTGAGAAATGTTGGCACTCTTACTATAAATGGTCTAAGTATTTCATTCTGGAGTGTGAGGTCTACATTTTCTTTTTTTATTTGAGTAGAAAACAAAGTAAGGATTACAAAAATGTTATTGAGTGTATATATAGTCAATTGAATTCATATCACAATTTACTTCAATATTCTGAAATGCAAAAAATTAAGGCAATGCACCCTATAGGTATATCAGAATATATTACTTCTAAGCCCACTATAAATATTAAAATTACATACATTGAACCATGTGCCCTGCCTCATGGCTACATGCATAACGTTTGAAACAAACAAACAAAAAAAAATCGTGAAAATCTGTTTTGTATACAGCGAGTTATGATTGATTAAACGCACTGACACTTCATTGCACCTGTCAAATAGATGACACTTAGCGGAGCAGGTGCCCCTTCCAAGATGGCGGCCCTACGGCTCGCCAACGCCAGTAGGAAGCAGCGGTCAATGCGGGGTCTACTCTTATATATGCCTATGGACTGCAGAGCCTGTGTGCTGTAATGGCTAAAGCCACGCTGGACTTTGGCTGAAAACCGAAGGCAATAATAACTTGCAGCCCTTGGAGAGCGGCGCGAGGTGTGTGTTTAGTGTTTGTGACGTGAACAATCAATCAATCAATCAATCAATCAATCAATCATCAATCAATTTTATTTATATAGCGCCAAATCACAACAAACAGTTGCCCCAAGACACTTTATATTGTAAGGCAAGGCCATACAATAATTATGTAAAAAACCCCAACGGTCAAAACGACCCCCTGTGAGCAAGCACTTGGCGACAGTGGGAAGGAAAAACTCCCTTTTAACAGGAAGAAACCTCCAGCAGAACCAGGCTCAGGGAGGGGCAGTCTTCTGCTGGGACTGGTTGGGGCTGAAGGAGAGAACCAGGAAAAAGACATGCTGTGGAGGGGAGCAGAGATCAATCACTAATGATTAAATGCAGAGTGGTGCATACAGAGCAAAAAGAGAAAGAAACACTCAGTGCATCATGGGAACCCCCCAGCAGTCTAAGTCTATAGCAGCATAACTAAGGGATGGTTCAGGGTCACCTGATCCAGCCCTAACTATAAGCTTTAGCAAAAAGGAAAGTTTTAAGCCTAATCTTAAAAGTAGAGAGGGTGTCTGTCTCCCTGATCCGAATTGGGAGCTGGTTCCACAGGAGAGGAGCCTGAAAGCTGAAGGCTCTGCCTCCCATTCTACTCTTACAAACCCTAGGAACTACAAGTAAGCCTGCAGTCAAAGAGCGAAGCGCTCTATTGGGGTGATATGGTACTATGAGGTCCCTAAGATAAGATGGGACCTGATTATTCAAAACCTTATAAGTAAGAAGAAGAATTTTAAATTCTATTCTAGAATTAACGGGAAGCCAATGAAGAGAGGCCAATATGGGTGAGATATGCTCTCTCCTTCTAGTCCCCGTTAGTACTCTAGCTGCAGCATTTTGAATTAACTGAAGGCTTTTCAGGGAACTTTTAGGACAACCTGATAATAATGAATTACAATAGTCCAGCCTAGAGGAAATAAATGCATGAATTAGTTTTTCAGCATCACTCTGAGACAAGACCTTTCTAATTTAGAGATATTGCGTAAATGCAAAAAAGCAGTCCTACATATTTGTTTAATATGCGCTTTGAATGACATATTCTGATCAAAAATGACTCCAAGATTTCTCACAGTATTACTAGAGGTCAGGGTAATGCCATCCAGAGTAAGGATCTGGTTAGACACCATGTTTCTAAGATTTGTGGGGCCAAGTACAATAACTTCAGTTTTATCTGAGTTTAAAAGCAGGAAATTAGAGGTCATCCATGTCTTTATGTCTGTAAGACAATCCTGCTGTTTAGCTAATTGGTGTGTGTCCTCTGGCTTCATGGATAGATAAAGCTGGGTATCATCTGCGTAACAATGAAAATTTAAGCAATGCCATCTAATAATACTGCCTAAGGGAAGCATGTATAAAGTGAATAAAATTGGTCCTAGCACAGAACCTTGTGGAACTCCATAATTAATCTTAGTCTGTGAAGAAGATTCCCCATTTACATGAACAAATTGTAATCTATTAGATAAATATGATTCAAACCACCGCAGCGCAGTGCCTTTAATACCTATGGCATGCTCTAATCTCTGTAATAAAATTTTATGGTCAACAGTATCAAAAGCAGCACTGAGGTCTAACAGAACAAGCACAGAGATGAGTCCACTGTCTGAGGCCATAAGAAGATCATTTGTAACCTTCACTAATGCTGTTTCTGTACTATGATGAATTCTAAAACCTGACTGAAACTCTTCAAATAGACCATTCCTCTGCAGATGATCAGTTAGCTGTTTTACAACTACCCTTTCAAGAATTTTTGAGAGAAAAGGAAGGTTGGAGATTGGCCTATAATTAGCTAAGATAGCTGGGTCAAGTGATGGCTTTTTAAGTAATGGTTTAATTACTGCCACCTTAAAAGCCTGTGGTACATAGCCAACTAATAAAGATAGATTGATCATATTTAAGATCAAAGCATTAAATAATGGTAGGTGTTATGTGTCGGACGCAGCTCGGAGAACCGACCAGCGTTTGAAGGACCCAGTATGAAATAAGCAGAGCACGGTACAAAGGCTAACTGAATTTAATACATAACAGTGATCATAATATAACAAAAAGGTGCGGTCTGGCGTGGTGCGCTCCCAGCAGCGCTAATGGTCCGGAGCCAGAAGCTGTTTCGGACCCAAGGACCCCGCCGACACCCCCCAGGTGGCCGCAACAACCGAGTCTGTGAAAGAAGGAACCATTATGTGAGTCCACACTCTACACACAGAACACTTAAAGGTGTACAAACAGCAAACACTTCCTGGCTTGATTACTGATCAGCTTCCAACCTGCAGGCATGGAACATCTCGTTCACAAATCACCACAGCAGTGGAAGCTGATACATGACTAACATACAGCTCAATACAATAAGGTGTGAGGGACACCACATTTACTGACTGTATAACTGTTAGTCACAAAATCCAACGTACCTCAGGAAGTGTGCTGACGAGCGTGAGACCTCACCCTCTCCTCTTTCACAGACCGTGCATCAAACCTGGACGTTTCTCAGCGTCCGCTGCTGATGAGATGGCTCCCAAGACGACGATCTCACCCGTCTGGTCACAAGGTCGAGTCTCTGGCAAATGCACACTGTGCACTTCAGTCTTAAATGCCAACATACTCCAATCCCTCCAGATGCACCTCAGCTGTGAGTCCTGACGAGTCGCAGGTGATCAGGGTGAAGTCCTAACAGCCTCAGCAACACAGCCACTCAGTCCCAAATGCATGCCACCTGGGAGGAAACAAAAGGCAAACAAACCAGCAGCCAGGCCCCCCCAGCCATACAACAGTAGGGCTTCCTTGAGCAGCCTGGTAGTAATGGGGTCTAATAGACATGTTGATGGTTTGGATGAAGTAACTAATGAAAATAACTCAGACAGAACAATCGGAGAGAAAGAGTCTAACCAAATACCGGCATCACTGAAAGCAGCCAAAGATAACGATACGTCTTTGGGATGGTTATGAGTAATTTTTTCTCTAATAGTTAAAATTTTATTAGCAAAGAAAGTCCTGAAGTCATTACTAGTTAAAGTTAAAGGAATACTCGGCTCAATAGAGCTCTGACTCTTTGTCAGCCTGGCTACAGTGCTGAAAAGAAACCTGGGGTTGTTCTTATTTTCTTCAATTAGTGATGAGTAGTAAGATGTCCTAGCTTTACGGAGGGCTTTTTTGTAGAGCAACAGACTCTTTTTCCAGGCTAAGTGAAGATCTTCTAAATTAGTGAGACGCCATTTCCTCTCCAACTTACGGGTTATCTGCTTTAAGCTGCGAGTTTGTGAGTTATACCACGGAGTCAGGCACTTCTGATTTAAAGCTCTCTTTTTCAGAAGAGCTACAGCATCCAAAGTTGTCTTCAATGAGGATGTAAAACTATTGACGAGATACTCTATCTCACTTACAGAGTTTAGGTAGCTACTCTGCACTGTGTTGGTATATGGCATAAGAGAACATAAAGAAGGAATCATATCCTTAAACCTAGTTACAGCGCTTTCTGAAAGACTTCTAGTGTAATGAAACTTATTCCCCACTGCTGGGTAGTCCATCAGAGTAAATGTAAATGTTATTAAGAAATGATCAGACAGAAGGGAGTTTTCAGGGAATACTGTTAAGTCTTCAATTTCCATACCATAAGTCAGAACAAGATCTAAGATATGATTAAAGTGGTGGGTGGACTCATTTACATTTTGAGCAAAGCCAATTGAGTCTAATAATAGATTAAATGCAGTGTTGAGGCTGTCATTCTCAGCATCTGTGTGGATGTTAAAATCGCCCACTATAATTATCTTGTCTGAGCTAAGCACTAAGTCAGACAAAAGGTCTGAAAATTCACAGAGAAACTCACAGTAACGACCAGGTGGACGATAGATAACAACAAATAAAACTGGTTTTTGGGACTTCCAATTTGGATGGACAAGACTAAGAGTCAAGCTTTCAAATGAATTAAAGCTCTGTCTGGGTTTTTGATTAATTAATAAACTGGAATGGAAGATTGCTGCTAATCCTCCGCCTCGGCCCGTGCTACGAGCATTCTGACAGTTAGTGTGACTCGGGGGTGTTGACTCATTTAAACTAACATATTCATCCTGCTGTAACCAGGTTTCTGTAAGGCAGAATAAATCAATATGTTGATCAATTATTATATCATTTACTAACAGGGACTTAGAAGAGAGAGACCTAATGTTTAATACACCACATTTAACTGTTTTAGTCTGTGGTGCAGTTGAAGGTGCTATATTATTTTTTCTTTTTGAATTTTTATGCTTAAATAGATTTTTACTGGCTATTGGTGGTCTGGGAGCAGGCACCATCTCTACGGGGATGGGGTAATGAGGGGATGGCAGGGGGAGAGAAGCTGCAGAGAGGTGTGTAAGACAACAACTCTGCTTCCTGGTCCCAACCCTGGATAGTCACGGTTTGGAGGATTTAAGAAAATTGGCCAGATTTCTAGAAATGAGAGCTGCTCCATCCAATTATCTATGAAGCCCACCTCATTTTTTGGACACCACTCAGACAGCCAGCAATTCAAGGAGAACATGCGGCTAAACATGTCACTCCCGGTCTGATTGGGGAGGGGCCCAGAGAAAACTACAGAGTCCGACATTGTTTTTGCAAAGTTACACACCAATTCAATGTTAATTTTAGTGACCTCCG
The DNA here is from genome assembly GCF_902500255.1 of Thalassophryne amazonica. Taxonomy (NCBI): domain Eukaryota; kingdom Metazoa; phylum Chordata; class Actinopteri; order Batrachoidiformes; family Batrachoididae; genus Thalassophryne; species Thalassophryne amazonica. The sequence continues at coordinate 60,766,783 of NC_047111.1, forward strand.
ATTGGCGTAACCGGGTGTCATTACTGCCGACGTGAATTACAATCTTACCAAATTTACGCTTAGCCTTAGCCAGCAGTTTCAAATTTCCTTCAATGTCGCCTGCTCTGGCCCCCGGAAGACAATTGACTATGGTTGCTGGTGTCGCTAACTTCACATTTCTCAAAACAGAGTCGCCAATAACCAGAGTTGATCCTCGGTGGGTGTGTCGCCGAGTGGGGAAAAACGGTTAGAAATGTGAACGGGTTGGCGGTGTACACGAACATGCAAATGTATTATATTTTGGTCGAATTAATTTACCTTTGTGGTTCAAGTGCATGTGCATATGGCCAATTATTGAAGTTGTTTTGTATATATTATGTGCCAATTGCATTTATTTTTGTTTTCCTTTTAGTTTTCACGGTGCCACTTGATGCTTGGTGTTTGGTACTGATGCTCAATGATGCCAGTAAAAGAATTTTGCACCCGTCAGAAAATCTCTCATATTTCTTCTGGGGACTGCTACACTTCACTTTTTAGTGTCATCCACAGAGACTTTGTGAGAGCGCAGAAGTACAATAGAATAGAGCCTTTATTGTTACTGTACATACAACGAAATTTGTCGTCTGCATTTAACCCATCCTAATTACAGTTAGACACAATCCAACCACTCGGACCAGTGGGCAGCTACAGTCTGGCGCCCGGGGACCAACTCCAGATGTAGACTCTACCTTGGTCAGGGACAGAGAAAGGAGCAGACTGTAAATAAGCATGTTTTTGACTGTGGGAGGAAACCCGGACAGACACGGGGAGAACATGCAAACTCCACACAGAAAGAGCAGGAAGCGATCCCATGACCCTCTTGCTGTGAGGCACCAGTACTAACCACTAAGCCACCGTCCCCCCAACGTCTGTATGTATCTGGACAGCGACGCAGCTTTTAGCATCAACAACAACACCTGAGAGTTGAAAGCCAAAGTCAACATGAGGTAGCAGGACAGACAGTCTTTGAGTTTTCCACATCATCACATCACTGTCTTTGTGTGTGTGTGAGTGTGTGTGTGAGTGCAGTCCCCCATTTTTAAAGGGTGAAAAGTATAATAGAACAATCAGCAAGTATTTGTGTATTATTAATTTTACAAATCAATAGATAAAAAGTCTAGATTTGAGTTCAGTTAATTTGGTCATTAAGAAACCTAAAGAGTACGGCACAGTAAGATTAATCTTTCCACAATATTCCGATGATGACTGTGCATGAAAAAAGGACTGCATTAACATCTTTGCATGTTAAATTGTGATATAATAAACAAAAAGACTTTTGATAGCAGTTACTCTGATATGTGTAGAAATGATCAGGTGAAAAACGGTGTGATGAATGAATTTTTTTTTTTTTGGATGGGACACAGCTTGGAAAAATGGGAGGGGGGACTCCCCTATAAATTAATAGTGTGAAACCATTAAAATCACAATAATGTCATCAAATGTTGAAAAATGAATGTTGCTTTATTTGTGTATGGTGAGAACATACTGTATCTGGCTGACATGTTTGAGGTGCTGTAATCAACTGCTTTTGCAATAAAGTGCTGAGTTACAGTTTCTGTCTTGAATAAAACAGATGTGAGTGCCCACATTGTGGGCCTTTGGCTTTACGTTGCCATGGATTCCTTTTCTTTGTCCCAAGAATGAATATTTACACACTGACAACAGCATATCTGCCGAAGTCTTGTCTGGGTGTTTTACTGTGCAAAGATCTCGTTTGCTTTTCTTTTTGTTCATTGACATTTTGACACCACATTCACATGAAATAACAGTCCTGTGCAAAGGAATGGTTTTAAAAAAAAACAAGAGCAATTAGAGATTTCTGACCAATCCACCGATCCGGATCACCTCCAAAATTCTTCTTCTATGTCTTCTATGCACTAAAAACTATCTGTGGTGCAAATTTGGTGAGTATTTGTTAAGTAGTTTTGCTGTAATCCTTCAAAGCCTATATAAAGGGAAATCTTGATCCAGAATCTGGATCCGGATCACCTCGAAAATTTATTGGAGTCTTCCATGGCATAAAATGTATCTGTGGAGGAAATTTCGTCAAAATCCATGCAGTAATTTTGATGTAATCCTGCTAACAGGACAGACAGATAAATAAATAAATAAATGCAGATGATTTATTATGTCTTTGGCGGATGTAAAATTGTTGTTTGATATTCTTGAAATGTAAAAATATTATTCTAAATAGAGAAACTTTTTATGGATGGGCTTGTGTGATGGTGGTGGGATTTAGCACAGACTGTAATTCCATTACAGTACTTTTGTTTTACTTCAACAAAACTGATTTTTTTTCATCCATTTATTCCCCATTTTCAAATAAAAAAAACAAAGAAAAATAAGGTATTCCTTTTTCTTTGCAAGTGTACTTTCTGGTAGGTGACAAAATACTAAGATGGTTGCCAACAGTGACACACTGATACAATGGTATACATACATACCCCCCCACCCCCACCAAAAAATGGACCAGAATATTTTCATTATGTCCCATGTAAAATTCCTGAGAAATGAATGACAACATCACAAATTTTTCTATGCTGTAGCATTAAAAGTCAGGTCAGGCTATGCTAGTGTTACGCGTTGCCACAACCACCACACTATGGAACCGGCTTGGGGCCTGGATGGTAACCGCCAAGCAGAGAACCAGTCCATCACCAATCCAGTTCTCAAAAATACAGTGGGGTATAAAAGCATTTAGTCAGCCCTTGATTGTGCAAGTTCTCCTACTTAGAAAGATGAGCGAGGTCTATAATTTTCATCATAGGTACACTTCAACTACGAGAGACAAAACGAGAAAAAAAAATCCAGAAAATCACATTGTAGGATTTTTAAAGAATTTATTTGTAAATTATGGTGGAAAATAAGTATTTGGTCTCCCACAAACAAGCAAGATTTCTGGCTCTCACAGACCTGTAACTTCTTCTTTAAGAAGCTCTTCTGTCCTCTACCTGTTACCTGGATTAATGGCACCTGTTTGAACTCATCTGTATAAAAGATAGCTATCCACAGCCTCAAACAGTCAGACTCCAAACTCAACCATGGCCAAGACCAAAGAGCTGTTGAAGGACACCAGGAAGAACATTGTAGATGTGCACCAGGCTGGGAAGAGTGAATCTACAATAGTCAAGCAGGTTGGTATGAATAAATCAACTGTAATTGTAAGAAAATGGAAGACATACAAGACTACCGATAATCTCCCTCAATCTGGGGCTCCACGCAAGATGTCATCCCGTGGGGTCAAAATGATCATGAGAACGGTGAACAGAAATCCCACAACTACACGGAGGGAGCTGATGAATGACCTGCAGAGAGCTGGGACCAAAGTAACAAAGGCTACACACTATGCAGAGAAGGACTTAAGTCCGGCAGTGCCAGGCGTGTCCCCCTGCTTAAGACAGTACGTGTCCAGGCCCGTCTAAAGTTTGCCAGAGAGCATGGACGATCCAGAAGAGGACTGGGAGAATATCATGTGGTCAGATGAAACCAAAATAGAACATTTTAGTAAAAACTCAACTTGTCATGTTTGGAGGAAGAAGAATGCTGAGTTGCATCCCAAGAACACCATACCTACTGTGAAGCATGGTGGTGGAAACATTATGCTTTGGGGCTGTTTTTCTGCAAAGGGGACAGGACGACTGATCTGTGTACTGATCTGAGTTAAGGGAAGAATGAACGGAGCAATGTATCGTGAGATTTTAAGCCAAAACCTCCTTCCATCAGTGAGGGCATTGAAGATGCAACGTGGCTGGGTCTTCCAACATGACAGTGATCCCAAACACACCACTCAGGCAACGAAGGAGTGGCTCCGTAAAAAGCATTTCAAGGTCCTGGAGTGGCCAAGCCAGTCTCCAGACCTCAACCCCATAGAAAATTTGTGGAGGGAGTTGAAAGTCCGTGTTGCCCAGCGACAGCCCCAAAACATCACTGCTCTAGAGATCTGCATGGAGGAATGGGCCAAAATACCAGCTACAGTGTGTCCAAACCTGGTGAAGACTTACAGGAAACGTTTGACCTCTGTCATTGCCAACAAAGATTATGTTACAAAGTATTGAGTTGGACTTTTGTTATTAACCAAATACTTAGTTTCCACCATAATTTACAAATAAATTATTTAAAAATCCTACAATGTGATTTCCTGGATTCCTCATTTTGTCTCTCACAGTTGAAGTGTACCTATGTTGAAAATTACAGACCTCTCTCATCTTTCTAAGTAGGAGAACTTGCACAATCAGGGACTGACTAACTACTTTTTTGCCCCACTATAACCATCTATCTTTGGCAACCAGATGAAATGGGGACATCTCCTTGGCTTCTACAGCCACTGTTGTCTCAGTGTCACATGACCAAACCATCATTGCTGATGTTCCCTCACGATGCACGTGCTACTCCTCATCTGAGTCACCCTAAGTAATCTTTTGTTTGACACAAAGTCACTCTAGTGATACCCAAGGATCGTCTCAAGAAACTTTCTCTCTCTGTTTAGCAGTTTTACTTGAAATGTGCCTTTACTTCTCGAGTAAATGTGCCTAAAACCTTTGCACAACACTTTTTTCCTTCTTGGTTTTCACTTGCCACTAATTGTGGTCATCAGAGAGATCCTTTACCTCCCTCATCCCCCTCCCTCTAGTTCTACATGGTGAAACACACTGACACACAGCATTGGATGTTCCCAAGTGGTCTCCCAGCAACCAATTCTTTTTTATTTTTAACTCTGTTATATATGAGATCGGCTGTGCTCTGAGCTGCAGCTTCACAACAATCCACGGGCCTGATTTGTGAAGATCCCAGATTTGCTTTTCACCTTGATGAATCATGTTACGTATGCAAACATCCCCTATTTGCATGTTCCCTCCAACAATTTTGTGCACTTGGGTGGAAAAACCCAAATATGCATATTCATGAAGCGAACACGCTAAATCAACAGTGCACACTATTTTGCACATTTGAAAGATGAAATCCTCAGTACACACTGTTAGTAAGTCAGCATGCACATTTTTAGTGAGTGTTAGGTTGTTTTTGCATGTTTTAACACACGCAAACCTTAAGTAAATCAGACCCTAAATCTGTATACACGTATAACTGTATATAGCTTTTTTGTTGTGATTTTACGAGGTCTGTTAGAAAAGTATCGTACCTTTTGATTTTTTTCAAAAACTATATGGATTTGATTCATATGTTTTTACGTCAGCCAAGCTTGAACCTTCATGCGCATGCGTGAGTTTTTCCACACCTGTCGGTTGCGTCATTCGCCTGTGGGCAGGCTTTGAGTGAGCACTGCTCCACCCCTCTCGTTGTTTCATTGCGAGGAAATGGCGGAATGATTTGGGCTTTTTTTCCATCAAAATTTTTTCAGAAACTGTTAGAGACAGGCAGCTGGAAACCATTCGAAAAATTTATCTGGCTTTCGGTGAAAATTTTACGGGCTTCACATGCCTAACTCGGCTTTCAGTGCTTACCAGTCGAGTGAGTATAAGAGAAATTGTGGAGAGCTGGGCATGTCCCAACTTGTCCTCTAACACTCCAAAACATTGGTGTTCCTTTGTCTCGCTTCATCAGCGAATCGGTCGTGATGCGTGAAGCCTCCGCGCGGCTTTCCATGACAAAATCTCTTGTTAAAAGTGAAATCTGCCGGAAAATGGCTGATGTCCAGCTCTTGTGATAACCAGAGAAATTGCACACGACGGTCCACACAGCCATCTGTTTAGAAATGATGTGGTGGTTTCTGCCTCTTGATGGCGGCTCGGAGCGCGGCGCGCCGTGCGCCCTTGTGGGCCATCCTTAAAGCTGTAGTAACACTCCTTATTCTCTGTGAAGCCCGTAAAATTTTCACCGAAAGCCAGATAAATTTTTTGAATGGTTTTCAGCTGCCTGTCTCTAACAGTTTCTGAAAAAATTCTGATGGAAAAAAAGCCCAAATCATTCCGCCATTTCCTTGCAATGAAACGACGACGAGAGGGGTGGAGCAGTGCTCATTCAAAGCCTGCCCACAGGAGAATGATGCAACCGACAGGCGTGGAAAAACTCACGCATGCGCACGAAGGTTCAAGCTTGGCTGACGTAAAAACATATGAATCAAATCCATATAGTTTTTGAAAAAAATAAAAAGGTCCGTTACTTTTCTAACAGACCTCGTATATCAGACATTAAAAACGGTATTGCAAAAAATTGTTTATTGTCTGAATGAAAAACAAAGTATGAAATCACACTTCACTGTGCAACAAAATACTTTGTCTGTGGTGAAACATCAGGTGAGCCTGAGCCATAATATTAAAATGTCAAAATAATAACACAAACTATTTTCAATTTCAATTTATTTTCATTTATATAGCACCAAATCACAACAGAGTTGCCTCAAGGCGCTTCACACAAGTAAGGTCTAACCTTACTAACCCGTACCAACTATGAACTGAATTTGTTTAAAGTCATATCTTCAGTATGAGTAACTCTAACACAGTTAGTCAAAAGAAATTAGTCACAATGTAACTCTCATGGTTTAAAACTCAGGTTTGTAGAATCCCTCAAAATGCTGCTGTGGTGCAGCAGATCAGACATATTCCTTCCCTGGAGTTGTGGATTTAGGTGATGTGTACTTTGCTCCATTATAGCGGTCTGGACGTGGCGGACACTGACAGCAGAGAAGAGCCCCGCCAATCAGCAACAATCCTGATGCACCCCAGCCCACATACAAGCATGCACCGAGCTCTCTCCTTTGTGCATCAGGAACCATGGGGTTGTAGAAGTCCTTTATGATGGTGTTTGCAGGCAGAGACACTGTCACCAAGCACAGCGCCCCACTCAGGACGAAGAACACGCCTGCAGAGATGGTCACTCGGGCTTTTGCTGCTTTGTCACCAATGCAGGTGGTGCATTTTCCTCCAACCACCGAGAGCAAGAGGCCAAACAGCGAGAGCAGGATGGAGATGACGATCATGGCTCGAGCAGCCTGGAGATCTGGAGGCAAAGCCAGCAGGGAATCGTAGACCTTGCACTGCATCTGTCCCGTGCTCTGCACCACACAGGTCATCCAGAGACCTTCCCATATGGCCTGCGCCACCACGATGTTGTTCCCAATAAAAGCGGACACTTTCCACATGGGCAGCATGCAGATTATTATGTTTCCAATCCATCCAAGTACTGCCAGCCCCACTCCCAAAATCTGCAGCCCGAGAGATGCCATCACTGTGCACTGGTTTTCTTCTGTTGCAGTTTCTGGGTTTGCTTGCAGTGAGATACAACTAAAAGTCATCCTGCTGCAGTGAGGCTTTTATACCCGGAGCAGCCCCATCCACTGGGTGGGCTTTGGCTCAAGTGCACAGACACAAACAATCATCACACTGCCTGTAGGTTTAGAAGTGTTTTTCTCCTGCACATGGCCCCACTCATGTGCCACCTAATTCTTGAATAAAAAAAAATGTGAACACTGTGGTTTGTGAACTGTTTTCTAAATGTTTCAGAATCAGAGGCGATTTTAGACTTCCAGTTTTAAGGGGTGCTTAGCACATTTTTAAAATTTTTAAAATCTAGTTGTCCAGAAATACAATTTCCCATGATTTCAGAGTGAAAACATTGCTTGTAAAAGCTGCATTCATTGTCAAAATGATAAAAAAAACAAAACAAAAAACATATTAGCAATGGAAAACGGCCCATACATAAAATTCCTGCATTCTGGTGCAGTTTATATAACAAATAATTTAATCTCCTAACGTGGTGAGGGCAAATAGTAATTGCAACTTAGGAGCAGGTCTGAAATATTCAGAGGCTGAGTAAAGTATATTGTCCTTGTTTTGGGGTCAAACACGTATAAGGCCTTTGAGTGGCCCATTTTTAAAATACTTAAAATAAAGATATATTTGGTCATTTTCCAAACATTTGGAATGTAGTGTATACATGCATGTGTGTGAAAACTTCAAACAAAGATATTTTAGTGTTTTTAAACTTAAATTAATAGGGCAACAACCTTAAAAAAGTCATTTGGGGCAACCATAATTGATCTCAAAATTAATATATTTACTTAACATAACTTATATTTTAATATGTATCAGTAATTAAATTAACTGTTTAAGAAAGATAGAGTCGTGTCCTTTCATTTTTTGTAAACATTTTAAAATAAATTTTATCTGTAAGGGCAGTGTCTCCCGGTCATAAAGCCGTTAGATATATTTTTTACTCTAGAATTCATAAAACTGATTTAAAATGTGTACAGATAGTATCCACTTATGCATGCTATACCAATGATTAATATTTGAACCAAGACTGATAGACATTAAATTTTGAATTTAGTACAGAATTGCCAATTGTTGGTTACCCCGCATGACAGGTGGTCACCCCAAATGATGAGAAACAGCGGGCAGTTTAGGCTATTCAATAATTTACAGAATTGAGACAATTTTTTAATGAAAATCTTTTATTAAAGAATCAGCATAACCATTTTCATTTAATTTTCATTTGACACAATAACATAACATTCGCATTTTCCTTACTATTTCATTTAACACTTGAACATAATTCAATTCAATTTATTTCCTTTATATAGTGCCAAATCACAACAGAGTTGCCTCAAGGTGCTTCACACAGGTAAGGTCTAACCTTACCAACCCCCAGAGCAACAGCAACTCCCTCTGAGGAAGAAACCTCAAGCAGACCAGACTCAAAGGGGTGACCCTCTGCTCGGGCCATGCTACAAACATAAATTACAGAAATAATTCACAGAACAATTCACGGACGAATATACAAAATTGCTGTTAGTGCACAGGACAGGAGGATCGCCAACACAAACACAACTCCCATCTCTGGATGGAGCTGCACCTTAAACAATCAATCAATCAATCAATTTTTTTATATAGCGCCAAATCACAACAAACAGTTGCCCCAAGGCGCTTTATATTGTAAGGCAAGGCCATACAATAATTATGTAAAACCCCAACGGTCAAAACGACCCCCTGTGAGCAAGCACTTGGCTACAGTGGGAAGGAAAAACTCCCTTTAACAGGAAGAAACCTCCAGCAGAACCAGGCTCAGGGAGGGGCAGTCTTCTGCTGGGACTGGTTGGGGCTGAGGGAGAGAACCAGGAAAAAGACATGCTGTGGAGGGGAGCAGAGATCGATCACTAATGATTAAATGCAGAGTGGTGCATACAGAGCAAAAAGAGAAAGAAACAGTGCATCATGGGAACCCCCCAGCAGTCTACGTCTATAGCAGCATAACTAAGGGATGGTTCAGGGTCACCTGATCCAGCCCTAACTATAAGCTTTAGCAAAAAGGAAAGTTTTAAGCCTAATCTTAAAAGTAGAGAGGGTGTCTGTCTCCCTGATCTGAATTGGGAGCTGGTTCCACAGGAGAGGAGCCTGAAAGCTGAAGGCTCTGCCTCCCATTCTACTCTTACAAACCCTAGGAACTACAAGTAACAAAGATAGATTGATCATATTTAAGATCGAAGCATTAAATAATGGTAGGGCTTCCTTGAGCAGCCTGGTAGGAATGGGGTCTAATAAACATGTTGATGGTTTGGATGAAGTAACTAATGAAAATAACTCAGACAGAACAATCGGAGAGAAAGAGTCTAACCAAATACCGGCATCACTGAAAGCAGCCAAAGATAACGATACGTCTTTGGGATGGTTATGAGTAATTTTTTCTCTAACAGTTAAAATTTTGTTAGCAAAGAAAGTCATGAAGTCATTACTAGTTAAAGTTAATGGAATACTCAGCTCAATAGAGCTCTGACTCTTTGTCAGCCTGGCTACAGTGCTGAAAAGAAACCTGGGGTTGTTCTTATTTTCTTCAATTAGTGATGAGTAGAAAGATGTCCTAGCTTTACGGAGGGCTTTTTTATAGAGCAACAGACTCTTTTTCCAGGCTAAGTGAAGATCTTCTAAATTAGTGAGATGCCATTTCCTCTCCAACTTATGGGTTATCTGCTTTAAGCTACGAGTTTGTGAGTTATACCACGGAGTCAGGCACTTCTGATTTAAAGCTCTCTTTTTTAGAGGAGCTACAGCATCCAAAGTTGTCTTCAATGAGGATGTAAAACTATTGACGAGATACTCTATCTCACTTACAGAGTTTAGGTAGCTACTCTGCACTGTGTTGGTATATGGCATTAGAGAACATAAAGAAGGAATCATATCCTTAAACCTAGTTACAGCGCTTTCTGAAAGACTTCTAGTGTAATGAAACTTATTCCCCACTGCTGGGTAGTCCATCAGAGTAAATGTAAATGTTATTAAGAAATGATCAGACAGAAGGGAGTTTTCAGGGAATACTGTTAAGTCTTCTATTTCCATACCATAAGTCAGAACAAGATCTAAGATATGATTAAAGTGGTGGGTGGACTCATTTACTTTTTGAGCAAAGCCAATAGAGTCTAATAATAGATTAAATGCAGTGTTGAGGCTGTCATTCTCAGCATCTGTGTGGATGTTAAAATCGCCCACTATAATTATCTTATCTGAGCTAAGCACTAACTCAGACAAAAGGTCTGAAAATTCACAGAGAAACTCAGTAACGACCAGGTGGACGATAGATAATAACAAATAAAACTGGTTTTTGGGACTTCCAATTTGGATGGACAAGACTAAGAGTCAAGCTTTCAAATGAATTAAAGCTCTGTCTGGGTTTTGATTAATTAATAAGCTGGAATGGAAGATTGCTGCTAATCCTCCGCTCCGGCCCGTGCTACGAGCATTCTGACAGTTAGTGTGACTCGGGGGTGTTGACTCATTTAAACTAACATATTCATCCTGCTGTAACCAGGTTTCTGTAAGGCAGAATAAATCAATATGTTGATCAATTATTATATCATTTACCAACAGGGACTTAGAAGAGAGAGACCTAATGTTTAATAGACCACATTTAACTGTTTTAGTCTGTGGTGCAGTTGAAGGTGCTATATTATTTTTTCTTTTGAATTTTTATGCTTAAATAGATTTTGCTGGTTATTGGTAGTCTGGGAGCAGGCACCGTCTCTACGGGGATGGGGTAATGAGGGGATGGCAGGGGGAGAGAAGCTGCAGAGAGGTGTGTAAGACTACAACTCTGCTTCCTGGTCCCAACCCTGGATAGTCACGGTTTGGAGGATTTAAGAAAATTGGCCAGATTTCTAGAAATGAGAGCTGCTCCATCCAAAGTGGGATGGATGCCGTCTCTCCTAACAAGACCAGGTTTTCCCCAGAAGCTTTGCCAATTATCTATGAAGCCCACCTCATTTTTTGGACACCACTCAGACAGCCAGCAATTCAAGGAGAACATGCGGCTAAACATGTCACTCCCGGTCTGATTGGGGAGGGGCCCAGAGAAAACTACAGAGTCCGACATTGTTTTTGCAAAGTTACACACCGATTTAATGTTAATTTTAGTGACCTCCAATTGGCGTAACCGGGTGTCATTACTGCCGACGTGAATTACAATCTTACCAAATTTACGCTTAGCCTTAGCCAGCAGTTTCAAATTTCCTTCAATGTCGCCTGCTCTGGCCCCCGGAAGACAATTGACTATGGTTGCTGGTGTCGCTAACTTCACATTTCGCAAAACAGAGTCGCCAATAACCAGAGTTTGATCCTCGGCGGGTGTGTCATCGAGTGGGGAAAAACGGTTAGAAATGTGAACGGGTTGGCGGTGTACACGGGGCTTCTGTTTAGGGCTACGCTTCCTCCTCACAGTCACCCAGTCAGCCTGCTTTCCCGGCTGCTCGGGATCTGCCAGGGGGTAACTAACGGAGAAAAAACAGAGAAAAAACAGAATGTAAAGCCCGGGCAGGTACATAAGGTTTAATTAGGTCAGCTAGGTAGGGAGGTGCCAGTCCATGAATAATTTTATAGGTTAGTAGCAGAACCTTAAAATCTGATCTCACTGGGACAGGAAGCCAGTGAAGAGACGCCAAAATGGGTGTAATGTGGTCAAACTTTCTGCTTCGTGTCAAAAGTCTGGCTGCAGCATTCTGAACCAATTGGAGACCCCTAATGCTAGACTGTGGTAAACCAGAAAATAGAACATTGCAGTAGTCCAATCTAGAAGAGATAAATGCATGGATCAGGGTCTCAGCATCAGCCATAGACAGGATGGGACGAATCTTCGCTATATTTCGCAGGTGGAAGAAAGCAGTCCTAGTAATATTTCTAATATGGAGACCAAAGAACAACGAAGGATCAAAAATTACCCCAGGGTTCATCACTTTGTCAGTGTGATGTATGACACACGAGCCTAGGCTGAGTGTTAACTGGTCAAATTGATGCAGATGTCTCACTGGACCAAGAACCAGCATTTCAGTCTTTTCAGAGATTAAAAGTAGGACGTTTCTAGATATCCAACTTCTCACTGATGCAAGGCAATCTTCTAAGGATTTTATGTGAACGAGATTACCAGCAGTTATCGGCATATATAACTGAGTATCATCTACAAAGCAGTGAAAGGTAATCCCAAAATGCCGCATTATGTGCCCAAGGGGTGCTATATAAAGGGAGAAAAGCAGGGGGCCTAAGACAGACCCCTGAGGAACCCCAAATTTCATGTCACTAAGGTTAGAGGTAGTGTTACAGAAGATCATTCACCACTTTAGTGAGAGCCGTTTCTGTGGAAAGATATTTTCTAAAAGCAGACTGCAGCAGCTCAAAGAGATTATTCTCAGTAAGATAGTCTACAAGCTGCCGTGACACCACTTTTTCCAGAATTTTAGAGCAAAATGATAGATTTGATATCGGCCGATAGTTTTTCAATACACTAGGGTCAAGATTAGGTTTCTTAAGTAATGGTTTAATCACTGCATATTTGAAACGTTTAGGAACACATCCAGAAGTTAAAGAAAGATTAATCATTTCCAGCACAATCGGCCCAAGAGTGGGCCACAGGTCCTTAAACAGTTTTGTTGGTATAGGATCAAATAAACAGGTTGTGCTTTTTGTTGACGTTACGAGTTTCATCACCATGTCTAGAGAGATACCATCAAATTCTGTAAATCTAGGTAATACCTCAGTAGTGGCACCCACCTCAATAGCAGGGTGTAGTGGCTGGGTTAAGGCATGCTGGGATATGTTCAACCTAATGTTATCTATTTTCTTCTCAAAGTAATCCAGGAAATCTTGTGCTGTAAAAGGAGAGTGAACTACAGGTGGTTGTCCATGAATAAGTGTTGCCACCGTGTTGAACAAGAACTTTGAGTTATGCTTGTTTTTGTTGATCAAATCAGAGTAATAGGTCCTCTTTGTAGCCAATAGTGCATGCTTATAGTCTAAGATAGCATCACGCCATGCAAGGTGGAATACTTCTAATTTTGAACGACGTCATTTCTGTTCTAGACCTCTTGCTTTATGATTGAGGTCACGCAGGTAATCATTGAACCAAGGTGACTGTGATTTGGGGGAGCACGTTTTCAAAACAGGTGGTGCAATCATGTCGAGTGTCGTTTTGAGCACTGAGTTTAAACTATCCACAAGTCTGTCTACTGACTGGGTATTTATCAAAAGTGAGGCTAAGACATCAGGCAGTCTAGCTTCTAGTTCAGTCTTAGTTGAGGAGTTGATGCATCGCCGTAATGATAAATAAGGTTGTTCCACTAAACACGGCAGTGAAACTGTAAACTTAATAAGTGAGTGATCAGAGACCACTGATGTAAGAGGCATGTCAATATTCGTGACAGCGATACCACGTGCGAGAACCAGATCCAGGGTATTTCCACTAATGTGCGTCGAATCCCGAATGCATTGCCGAAATCCTAATGCATCCACAATTTCCATAAATGATTTGCAGAGGGGATCAGAAGGCTTATTTATATGAACGTTAAAGTCACCAATGATCAGAATGTTATCTGCTCTCGTTGACAAGTTAGAAATGAACGCACCAAATTCATCTAAGAATTCAGAATATGGGCCAGGAGGCCTATATACAGTGACAAAGTAATACGGCTGATTTTGATTCTTCTGACCTTGGCAACAAGGTCAGAACAACATTCGCATTTTCCTTACTATTTCATTTACCACTTTAACATAACATTAGCATTTTCCTAACTCCAGACACATTGCAGGCTTAATATGGAGGCATTTCTTTAACCCCAAGCATTTCTGAACGTTACCCACTCTTGGCAGGTCAACTTCGAAAAACGTGAGGTTGCTGGCTCAGGCTCTGAAATGACAGCATGAACATCTTTCCTAAAGTAGAAAGTAACATCTGGATTTTGTGGCCACAAGAACAGGTTCTTGTCATCATACTGTTGCATACAGCTGATCTGCAGTTCCTCTTCCACAACCTTTAGGACCTGGCCTACATATGGAAGCTCATCGTAAGTTACTATCACAAACCTGCCACATAGATCTAGGACACTTTCTTGTTCCCTAGTTGCCTCAGGTGGAGAGCTTGACAGGTTCTCAGTTAGAACACTTTCTTGTTCCTTAGGTGGCTCAGGTTTCTCAGTTTGGCGTATGGTGGCTTTCAGGTCTACAGTTACTGGCTGGTAACAAGGGCATGGACTCATCTTTAAGTGCGTGCAGAAGCAAGACACCTCCCTGTGCATGATCTTTGCAGGCTGTGATGACACAACTTGGTGGATCTTCATGGTGCCTTTCAAGCAGAAGTGTCAAGAAGGTCAAAAAGTAGTCATCTCTAAAGTAGTATGGAAATGATTGAAATTTAGAAAAATATATGTTGAAATATAGAAAGAGTTATGTTAAAACAAATAACTAAATGTATATCAAGAATGAAAACATAAGCATAAAGAAACTACAAACACAGGACATGTATTTTCTATCATGTAAACCGTCGGTGGTGGTCGCCCCACATGATGCTCGGTCGCCCCAGATGATGTTTTCAAGTTTAATCAAATATAACAGGCTAATGGTTTGCTATAGAATCCAAGCTAGCTACATCTTACCACATATCACTAACAAATTTACCTTCAAAATATAGATTTGCGAATAAAACTCATTATCCACAGTTTTAGGGTGGTCGCCAGACATGATATCCAAATGTGACGTATACATTGCAGCAGTTAAATAGAGGATTTATTTGTAAAGATGAGAGAGACTACTGACCTGCAAGTTGTCTCTCTGGGACCCTCACAGTGTGACTGGCTGATGCAACATCCTCGTTGAGATGATTGTTAAAATAAAAGTTCCATAATTGTATTTTCTTGATGGTCGCCCCAGATTATATTTCAGACAATGAACATATTCGGACAAGATTTGTTTGTGTATTATGATTGAAATGTATGTATAAATGCTTCATACCTTTGTCAATAAATGTTAAACAAGTTTGAAATGATGCCAAATAGGGCAAGGATTATATTTAAATTGTTTTAATGTGATTTAAAACCAGTTGTCCAAACAGAAGTCAAGGTCGGACAGTCGCCCCACATGATGTTTTCACACATCAGATGGCAGAAAATGACCAATAACCAACATGTTTAAAGAAATAAGAGTGGGCACATGTATAAGGAAGGTATTAGACATACATGTTATATTTTTATTCATTTTAATGTTTATTATTAGGTAAAAAGTTTGATTGGACAGAAAAAGCAAGCGTCACGTCTTTGACCCTTTTATATTAGTCTTATGAGCCTATAATTATTGAAGATTTTTTATTTCATCTTAACAGATTTTTATGTCATAGTACTTAGTACAGAACATTCACCCTGGTATCACTTTTCAATTACATTTGGACAGTTTTAGGCATTACTTAGATTGTGTTTTAGTTTTGGCTATTCATTTATTTATTCTACAAACTGATTGATGTCTTGGTTTTTCTGGCAGCGCGCACATCCAAGTTGTAAGTCAAAAATACAGTAGTTGCAGTTGTTATGATCAGTGAGGTTCAGTGCCGTGTGCAGGAGGACCTGGTTTAGCACAGCGACAGCAGCACTCCACTATAAGGCTGGATGGAGAACACAGATGGTACACTGCACATAAATGGGTTCAGGATAAGAAATATATGAATATGAATTATTTATTGAATTAACAGCAAAGCATAGAAAGGACAGACAAGATCTAATGAAGTCCTTAAAAGTAAGAAAAATAAAAATGTGTGACTTAAAAGTCAGAATCTTACCAAAACACCAGTAACACAAGTAAGGCACCTCCACAGTCTGATACACATATTCAATTTCCACTTAGCTTCACTTTCCATCCTTTGCTATTCTCAATGTCCATATCTACTATCACATAAGGTCTATAGAGTGCACAAACCTCACCTGAAGCTTTTTTTGCTTTTGAAAAAATGCTCTGATATCCATCACTGCACTGCAGGCTTGTCACTTACTGCCAACAAATAAAAATACAAAATGAGTTTTATGATTTATGCCTTTTTAGCAGGAATTTAAATTATTCACTTATTATCATGCTGTGCATTAAACTTTGTGGTAAAGTTTAGTGTCTTAATTCTGAAATGTTTAGTTAAGGACCTTAACTAAGCATTTCAGGTCAGATCTGTGTACATGGTATTTGATGTAGGAGAGTGATTTGTTAATAGAAGCTACACAGACTGAAGGTCGAGCACCATTTAGTAGCTGACAAGAGGATTTAGTTGAAAAAAAAAGACAACACTGAATCAATCTTACATTTGACCACGCACAGCGCACACTAATTTGGAGAGCAATATACTGTGTTTAGCGATAGGTAGGTGAGTAAAATAAGCACTTTTCAGAAAGTTGCACTTGCTCTTCACATTCAGAGACATAAACTGTGAATAAATACCTTGCAAATGTGACAGTCACCTGGCAATCACTTGACAGCGCGGCTGGGCGAGGTTACCACCAGTGCTCACAGGACAGCACCTCTGCTAAATGAGCGCCACCCACAGCAGCACCACACGACACAAACACGTGCCAGAGCAGAGAGATAGATGAATGTAGGCGTGCTTCGTGGATTGAACCATTTGCCCAAGAATGGGAGATGATCAAATTACTGTGTTCTTGTAATACATATTTTGGCATAATGCTTGAAATAGGTTGTTTAAAAAAAATAGTAGTATAGAAGCATATACGAGGTCTGTCCAAAAAGTATTGTACCTTTTTATTTTTTTCAAAAACTATATGGATTTGAATCACGTGTGATTGCATCAGCCAAGCTTGAACCTTCGTGCACATGCGTGAGTTTTTCCACGCCTGTCGGTTGCATCATTCGCCTGTGGGCAGGCTTTGAGTGAGCACTGGTCCACCCCTCCAGTTGGATTTCTTTTGTCTGAGAACTTGCTGAGAGACTGCCGCTTTGCTCCACGAAATTTTTTTCTGAAACTGTTAGAGACAGGCAGTTGGAAACCATTCGATAGATTCAGTTGGATATCGGTGAAGATTCTGTCGGCGTCACGCGGATTATGGACTGTTAAAACCTTTTTAAAGACGGCCCACAACGGCGGAGGGCGCGTGGCGCGCGCACGCCGAGCGGCCATTCAACAGGCTGGCTCGACCAGATCATTTCTAAACTGAATGCTGTGTTGATCCAGGACATCATGTGACTACCACAGAAATGGCAACAGAGCTGGACATAGCACTTTTGCGGCACATTCCACTGTTACAGGAGATTTTGTAATGAAAGACGTGCGGAAGATTTCGCGCATCGGCACGAAGCAGCTCAGGACGCACAGCAAAAAAACACCTCCGTCTTGGAAATCTCACAGGACATGTTGGGGCATGTCCAGCTGTTACACAATTTCTCGGATACTCACTCGACTGAAAGCCATCTGAATCTTCTGAATGGTTTCCAACACGGAGGTGTTTTTTTTGCTGCGTGTCCTGAGCTGCTCCGTGCCGACGCGCAAAATCCTCCACGTCTTTCATTACAAAATCTCTTGTAACAGTGGAATGTGCCGCAAAAGTGCTATGTCCAGCTCTGTTGCCATTTCTGTGGTAGTCACATGATGTCCCGGATCAACACAGCGTTCAGTTTAGAAATGATCTGGTCGATCCAGCCTGTCGATTGATTACGGACGTTGTATTGAAAATCATAACGGTCCAAAATTATAGCGTAACGGGCCGTAACGCAAGTTTGCGCTAGCTAGAACCCTGATATATATTTTTTTAGGGGTGCTTGAGCACCCCTAAAAATAGGCCAACTCCGCCCCGACCAGAATCCTCATATATCAATGTTGAGTACATGATTCCAACTTGGGGGACGGGGCTCAAACAGTTCTCTCTCTCTCTCTCTCTCTCTCTCTCTCTCTCTCTCTCTCTCTCTCTCTCTCTCTCTCTCTCTCTATATATATATATATATATATATATATATGGATGGTGCAATGTAATACAATTTCCACCACCCCTAAACTGGAACACACGTATGACTTCTTAAATGCGTTGTCTGCCTGCCTCTCTCTCATCGTCATAATGGCTCACTTACGTCTCTGTTCCAGTGTGTGTAAGGTCAAATGCCCTGCTCTTCCCCCAGAAGGATCTATGGCCTTGGTGAAGGAATTCGGCTCCCCCTTCTTATCTATCTACCCCACCTCTCCAGCCTGCTGCTGCCTAGCAACGTCAGACTTTATTCACACATGGACAGAAACTGACACAAACTTAACTCATCTCATCTCTCATCTCAAACCAACAGACATTCCATTTGGTTAATGCTGTTTACACTCTTGTTTATAGACTATTTTCTTCCTTTCATTTTCTATACCCGTTGAAGCCCTTGTAGACCAATGTAGAGTTGCGTAATGCGGCGTACTGACTACGCTGATCTTATGCAGCTCTATGTGGCAATACACTGAGGGACACAAAGGGGTCCGCGAAATGAATGCAAAAAATTAAGCATGTTTAATTTTTTTCATGGACTTTCGGCATAGAGCACCGGACGCAGTGCTCTGCACTTCTGTACACCAAGCCTACGCAATTGTATGCAACCCTACGCCAGTCTGGCGAAAAATCCTTTTAGATTTTTTTTTATCTGTACATACCTGCATTGCTAGATTTTATTCATCCCGCTGGACTCTGCTGAACTTTGCTGGCAGCGAACCTTCAAAACCACAGAAGAAGAAGAGGCGGACCAAGCCCCCCCCCCCACGTGAAATTTAAGGAGCCATTCCTGCGTACTAGATACGCAGCACAATGTGACTCTACGCAGGCCTGGTGTGAAAGGGGCTTTGGTCCAATCAAGGGTTGGGGGGGGGATCCCAGCAGTCATAGGGTGTGAGGCGGGGTACAGCCTGGACATGACACCAGTCTGTTGACCACACATAGACAGACAAGGTCATTCACACATGTACTCACACTTACAGACAATTTAGTCAACGACTGACCTTGCATTTCTTTGGAAGTGGGAAGAAGCCAACGCACCTTCATGAACATATGCAAAACATGCCAACTCCACAGAGGGAGAGGCAGGTGGGAAGCGATCTCACAAACTTCATGATGTGAGGTAACAGTGCTAACCACTAAGCGACTGTGCTGTCCTTCTTACCTTCAGAGGTTTTCAAGTAAAGTCTGTCAGGTGGTTATTTATGAATGCTAACATTAGCTAGTTTCTAGCTTTCATCTTAAGTTACAGTTAAACTAACTAAGGTTGACATGCTAAAGCTAATGGTGCGTTTCCAAATAACGACGACAAGTCACGAATGCCACGAAGTACACATTCTTGGCCGCTGATCACGAATGTGATTATTCGGGGCAGAGGCGTCAGGTGTCCTCAGGAACTGCTGCAACCTGTTACCACACGTTACGATTAATGGCACGTGTTGCTGGAGAATTATCAGGAACCATTATGCACAGTCAAGAATAGTGTTCTGCATTGTTGCGCGCTATTGCGCGTAACTGCGCATCGTTAAATTCTGTCACGTTGTGAACGAGGTGAATTGTCTCCACACACACACCCATATTCATCCAACCGAATTCAGATCGCTCCAGTTTTTCAGAAGAACTTCATGACTGCATGCGTAGTTGGGCTCTGTGGCATGGAGTGGCGCAGAGAGGAGGAGGAGACGGACAGAGCCAGATGTGTGGCTTCATGCGGCTCGTCTCGCGCATTTTCCCAAACATCAGGCACATGCAGCAGGTGGAACACTTGCAGGAGCGCGCTGAAGAGCACTGAAATTAGACTTTTAGCCGACTTGGTGTCAGCAATCAAACTGAATGCGGTACAGCAGGGTTTAATTGTGTGCGCGCTTCTTCCTCCGCCGGACTGGAGGAGGTGCAGAGACGTCTGGCTGCACGTGAGTGTCCTCTCACTCCTCTGGTTCCTCTGGCTCAGACTCGTTCTCCCGCTCATCGGTTACAGCAGCAGGTGGAACACCTTTAGGAGCGTCCTGAGGAGCTTCAGCAGGAACTGTGGAACGACATTTGGAGCCGAGTTTAATTGTGTGCATGTGACAGAAAACGGATTTGTCGTGGCGCGCAGTGAAATGTGACGCCGCGTTACAAGTCATGTCAAAACTTGACAGTTTCCATGTCACTTCGTAATAAGGCGTGACAGTTTGGGCTCCAAGAACCATCACAGGAACCACTACGAACGTTGTCACGTTCTATTAAGGATCAATACTCATCAAGACGGATCAACACGCTCAGTTGCGACCTCCACGACGTGAGACGAAATGAGGGTGGTGTGTGACATTCGTGGAAGATTTTTTAACAGGCAAAAACATGCTCCACGAATATCAAGAATATCACACACCAACACGCACTATTAAGAAACCTATTCAGATGCGTTAAGTCACATTAAGAATGTCAGGAATGTGTCACGAATGACAGAAAAATGATATTCGTAACGCGTCTTGGTTATGTGTAAACGCACCTTAACATTTGCCTGACCGAACATTAAGATGAGGTAAGGATTGGCTGATTCCCATTGTACACTTTGCACTCTGTCTTAATTCAAGTGAAAGATAAATGTGTGTGTGTGCAGGAACATTTCTCAGCAAAGTGGTGGATTTATTAATTTGTACTTATATCTGAAAAGGTGTGTAAATTTAAGCAAACATCTGACCATGCATAAACTGCTGCTGAGATAACATCCACCAAATAAACAAATCAAATCACAAACTATGTGGAGAATATAAGCACTCATCTATTCTGTTTTGCACTAAACTAATTCAAAACTAATTCATGCATTTATTTCTTCTAGGCTGGACTATTGTAATTCATTATCATCAGGTTGTCCTAAAAGTTCCCTGAAAAGCCTTCAGTTAATTCAAAATGCTGCAGCTAGAGTACTGACAGGGACTAGAAGGAGAGAGCATATCTCACCCATATTGGCCTCTCTTCATTGGCTTCCTGTTAATTCTAGAATAGAATTTAAAATTCTTCTTCTTACTTATAAGGTTTTGAATAATCAGGTCCCATCTTATCTTAGGGACCTCATAGTACCATATCACCCCAATAGAGTGCTTCGCTCTCAGACTGCAGGCTTACTTGTAGTTCCTAGGGTTTTTAAGAGTAGAATGGGAGGCAGAGCCTTCAGCTTTCAGGCTCCTCTCCTGTGGAACCAGCTCCCAATTCAGCTCAGGGAGACAGACACCCTCTCTACTTTTAAGATTAGGCTTAAAACTTTCCTTTTTGCTAAAGCTTATAGTTAGGGCTGGATCAGGTGACCCTGAACCATCCCTTAGTTATGCTGCTATAGACTTAGACTGCTGGGGGGTTCCCATGATGCACTGAGTGTTTCTTTCTCTTTTTGCTCTGTATGCACGACTCTGCATTTAATCATTAGTGATTGATCTCTGCTCTCTTCCACAGCATGTCTTTTTCCTAGTTCTCTCCCTCAGCCCCAACCAGTCCCAGCAGAAGACTGCCCCTCCCTGAGCCTGGTTCTGCTGGAGGTTTCTTCCTGTTAAAAGGGAGTTTTTCCTTCCCACTGTCACCAAGTGCTTGCTCACAGGGGGTCGTTTTGACCGTTGGGGTTTTTCTGTAATTATTTTATGGCTTTTGCCTTACAATATAAAGCGCCTTGGGGCAACTGTTTGTTGTGATTTGGCGCTATATAAATAAAATTGATTTGATTTGATTTGTTTATTGTAGTCTGCTTCATAAACATGCAACACTTAAAGTAAATAATAAAGTCAATTACACAGACAATGGATTTCAGGTTTGGAGGCAGTTTTTGGAGATCATCTGGAATCATAACAGGATCGGGGACTCAGGATAAGGATCCGTTCACTGATCCTGATCCTTGTAATCCTGACTACAGGATCAAAGCCAGGCACACAGACAAATGGCAATGAATACATGACTCTCGCCAAGGTATCAAAGCAGTTATGAATCAGGATCAAAGTTTAGGGTCCCTTTACGCATAACACAATTGAAGCCCATGAAGGAGGAATCCACATTTGTCTTGATACAAGTTTTACACAGAATGCCCCTCCTCATACAACTCTAGTTCAACATGGATAAACACATGCGCAGTTCACTGTAAAAAAAAAGTTGAGACTACTTCAAATTTGCAGGCAACAGTCTGCACTAAGACTTTTATGTTGTGCCGATGATAAACTATATACTATAACATATATTTCATCATCGGCACAACATAAAAGTCTTAGTGCAGACTGTTGCCTGCAGATTTTAAGTATTCTCAACAATTTTTTTTACAGTGTTGTTGGTGTTCTCTAAAACAAAATCTATCCAGCAGCTATCCTACTTAAATCCTGAGAGCTGACCAGATCAGGGGCCTGTACTACGAAGCGGGGTTACTGGCTTATCAGGGTAACTTCGGGAGTAAGTTGATGACGTGTGGAGTAACTTCTCGGTTAACCCGTACTACGAAAGGTGGATAGGTTTTGATCGAGGTATGCTGCCATCGCAATTTACGCTGCATGCCAAACCTGCTCCGAGCAGGTTATGTTCTAGGTTAGCTTGAGGTTTTCGCTTAATCACTCCCTTTATAAGTACTGCCCATCCACCTTCAATCACTCCGAAGACAATGCCGGCCTACCTGGATGATCCGTTTGATATTGGGGCACAAATTGTGAGGGGCTCTCTTCGCAGGGCGAGGGTTTTTAAAGGCCGCCAGAATCCGCTGACATACCCAGACGATATTCTCCATGAAAGATATAGATTCTCAGCCGAGGGAATTCGTTATCTTTGTCAGCTGATCGGGCCATACGTCTGTAACATCACCCATCATAGCAATGCCCTGACGATTGAGCAGATAATGTGCCTTGCGCTTAGATATTTTGCCAGTGGACAATTTATGTATTCCATCGGTGATGCTAAACATCTGAGCAAGAATACTGTATGTCGTATGATTCCCAAGGTAGTACTTGCTCTATCTAAACTGTTGGATGTATTTGTCATTTTCCCTGCATTTATCCGCAATGCAAATCAAAGAAGGGTTTTATGCAATCGCGGGTAATTACTAATATCAAAATAGGTCTAATGCATGTCCATTAATTAGGCGACGTGGGGCTTATCAATAACAATTTCTCCTAGGTTTCCCAAGAGTAATACGAGCCATTGATTGCAAATCCCAATCAGTGCACCCCTGGAAGAGCACGAGGGCGATTATGTCAATCGCAAATCTTTTCACAGTATCAATGTGCAGGTATAGCCGTTCTGTTCGGCCTATTTCATATACCCATTATCGTGTAGTCCACTCTAAGCTCACCTTCTTTTCACTTATTTCAGCCACATAAGGGTTGCTTTGGTTTGGGTGATTTTTCTAAATATTCTAATATACAATTACTATAATTACATATTTCATATTTTTTTTCTCCCCACATGGGGCTGTCCTGTTGGATAACCTTCATGCCAAAGTGATATATATGTAACTATGTTAACAGAATGACCATTAATGGCTTTAAATCCTTAGATAGGTAGCCTATTTAGGAAACATTAAATTAACCTAACATCTATTAGTAGGCCTATGCTCACTTCTGAATTGTGTTGCATCTGGGCGTAATTAATGAAAGAAGGTCATTATTTTACACATATCAGACATTCCACAGGTTAATCATCTGTAACAGATTTGGAGAACAATTGAATTGTACTTACGCATTTACCCGATCTGTTGTGGGCTGGGGTGTTTGGCTGGCTTGGTTTTTGTTTTCTGTTTCTCCCACCAGGTGGTATGCATTCAGGACTGAGTGGCTGAGCATCAGGACCTCACCCTGAACACCTGAGGCTTGTTATCACGTGCAGGTCAACAGGACTCATAGCTGTGGTGTATTTTGTCTTAATCAGAGATTGCTGCATTTAAACCTTGAATGCACAGTGTGTGATTGCCAGAGACTCGACCTTGTGAGCAGACGTGTGAGATCGACGTCAGGAGAACAATCTCACCATCACGGATGCAGAGACCGCTCCAGGTTTGACACCACAGTCTGTGAAGGAGGATTGGGTGAGGTCTCACGCTCTTCAGCACACTTCCTGAGGTAATTCGGTTTTTGGTGACTTTTGTGAAGTAATGACAGTGGATTTGGTGTCCCTCACACCTTGTGTTAGTGAGCTGTCACGTTATGCTAACTGTCTAATCAGCTTCTGCTGCAGTGGAGATTTGAACTGAGTTGTTCCGTGCCTGCAGGGTAAGAAGCTGATGTATAGATTTAAGCCAGGAAGTGTTTGCTGATTGCGTGCACCTTTTGAGTTGTGTCTCTCTGTGTGGAGTTGGACTCACCTCATGTTTTCTTTCTTCACAGACTCGGTTTGTCGCAGCCACCTGGGGGGTGTCGGCGGGGTCCCTGGGTCCGAACTGCTGTGGCTCTGGACCGTTTGCGCTGTTGAGAGCGCGCCGTGTTTCCACCTCACCAGACCGCGGACATTTTAGTTGTTTAGCACGTCACTCACGGTTATGTTTATTAAATTCTGTTATCCTTTGAACCGTGCTCTGCTTATTTTATGCTGGGTCCTTTCAAACGCTGGGTCGGTCCTCCAACCGCGTCCGAAACATTACACAATCAGCAATACATTGCCAACAAGCCTGTCTCACTTTATTGGCAGACGATCCACATAATAATCATGCATTCTTCTTCGGTAAAGTAAGGTGACCGCACCACCATTGAAAAATGGTGACGTGCGCTGCAACCTGCCCCTTTTATGTGAACGCGCACAAACTCCAATTAGGTTAACACAGGTTCAACAAATCAACATCTTAATCAGCGTCGTAGTACCGATTAACACCACTTGAGAACACCAGGCTTTGTCAACCCCGGTTTAAGAAGTTAACCCTGGGTTACATCTGAGTAAGTTAACCCCGCTTCGTAGTACAGGCCCCAGGTGTGCACAGAGCAGCATGGCTGCACCAATCAGTGTTTACAACTAGATGGTGAAAAAGACCTGTTTTGAATTTATTTTCAATGGAAAAGTGTTCGTTTGATAAGATTACATTTTAGATAAATATTTATTTGTTGTAATATCAAATTTTAACTGATTCCTCTTTCAGTTGTACTCAGTCAACTCAGACTTTAAGGTTCTGCTACTAGTCTATAAAATTGTTCATGGACTGGTACCTCTCTACTTAGCTGACCTAATTAAACCCTACGTACCGGCCCGGGCTTTGCGTTCTCAGGGTGCAGGACTACTTTGTGTCCCTAGGTTGAATAAAAAGTCTGCAGGTCACAGAGCTTTCTGTTATTGTGCCCCTGTTGTGTGGAATGATCTCCCTGCCTCAATAAAACAGTCAGATTCTGTAGAGAGTTCACTTTATTTTGCCTTTTGTATGGCTAGCATACTGGTATAGTATGTTACTATGCTTTTTACTCTTTTAAATTCATTTTATTAGGAAACGGAGTGGAACACGGCCTCAGCTTTACCTTAAGTCTGTGTCATTTAGTGAAGCTTAGGGCTAGTGGCCGGCGATCACCTTATTATTTCTTCTGTTTTTCTTGTAGCTTAATGCTGACAAATTGTACTGTATTTGTTGTCTGTCTGATGCCTGATTCTGTTTTTTCTCTCCGTTTGAGGTGCGGCTCCATCCAGAAATGGGTGTGGTGTCTGTTTCTGAAACCCCCTGTCCTGTGCACCGGCAACATTTCCTGTATATTCGTTTTGTGAATTGTTCTGTTTCTGTGAATTGTTCTGTAATTTATGTCTGTAGCATGGCCCAAGCAGAGGGTCACCCCTTTGAGTCTGGTCTGCTTGAGGTTTCTTCACCTGTGTGCTTCCTCTGGGGGTTGGTAAGATTAGACCTTACTTGTGTGAAGCGCCTTGAGGCAATTTTGTTGGGATTTGGAGCTATATAAATTGAAAAAAAAAAACCCAAAAACAACAGACTCCAGGATTCCTCCCAGAGGCTCCATCTCAATATCTGCCCTCACAGACTCACAGACTTTGAAGTGTGTTCACGTTAAGTGCATGAGGGTTTAGGGTTATCCCACTGCAAATCATCAAGTGCATGAAGGCTCTCAGGCAGGCATTTTCATCTCTTTCTCCCCCACTTTCTGTAAGTAGGCATCTCTGCACACTTTGGCTAAAGGAATTCCCGACAGTTCATAGCATTGTGATGTCAAACGGGGTTACCAGGGAATCCAGAAAGTTGGAGTGAACAATTGTGTAGCTGCAACCAGAAATGCACTACAGACCACGTCCCTTCAAAAAAAAAAAAAAAAAAAAAGGAAAAAGGAAAAATTAAGAAAAATCTGGCATAATGGGTGCACAGGTCAGCCTAAATGTACATAAATAAATAAATGAAATAAAGTGCCGGTGACTAAAACATATGCATTTTAATTGCATATTAGATTTTTATCCTTTGGATTATATTGTCAAAAAGAAAATTAATAAACATAATACAAGTTTATTATGTCAGTAAAGCATGCATGAAATGGGTAAAAAAAAAAAGACAGGTAACAGTAGGCTACTAATCAACTCCATCTTTTCTATATATATTACACAATAAATTTATCATTTCAATTTCAATTTATTTTCATTTATATAGTGCCAAATCAGAACAAGGTTGCCTCAAGGCAATTCACACAAGTAAGGTCTAATCTTACCAACCCCCAGAGCAGCAGTGGTAAGGAAAAATTCCCTCTGAGGAAGAAACCTCAAGCAGACCAGACTCAAAGGGGTGACCCTCTGCTTGGGCCATTTGTTTTATCATGAATTGGATTCATCATGAATAAATCCTATTCATATCACACCCATAAGAATCAGTTTAACAGATAAATATGGTTTAAAATCATCCAAATGGATGAAAATCTTCTATGCCATTAAAATGGGTAACTCTTACAAGTCGGCCAAAATATTTGTTTCACTTCATAATAGCAAGCAACATGACAATGTTAAGGTAAAGTGATTTAAACCACTTTGAACCCTTACAGCCTCATTCACTCAGTCACTTTCCAGGTGATGTTTAAGTGTGTGCGGGTTCAGAGGTCAGGGCTTAGGGAAGACACTGGGACTGGGCCAGAGTTTGTTGAACGCCCTGTAAACATTCAAAGCTCTAACACTTCATTTATATTTACCCTCACACAGATCTTGTAATATTTTCAAAAAGCTTTACACAGTTTTCTCATTTTATTCATCATTTCAATGTTTTTTTTCTTAGTGCATGCACAGCAATTTATGGAGGACTTTTATTTTTTAAGTATTCAGTTAAATGAAGTACTAATTAGGACCTACTGAGCTTCACCTCTGAGCTCTAACAGCATCATACGTGCACAGAGCTGTAAAAAAAAGAAGCAAATTCATGCTATCGTGAAATACGTCAGCAGGGCTGACAGCTTCATTAAGGCAAATGGCAACAGCTGGTTTGATTTCTGCAGTCGACTCACTGCAGACTCTGAGAAAATCTGCAGGATAAACTTCACAGTATATATTTTTAAAAGGGTATCCAGACTGCAGTTTAACAACTAAACCAACTGTAATTGTACATTTCTGAAATGTCATCAGTGCTGTTTGTCACACATTTAAAGCGTGATTGCTAATAAATATCCTGCAGCAGCCACAGGTGTGTTCAGTTTAAGTCATTTTGAGCAGCCAATCAGAAGAAGCACTGACCTGAGCAGGTGAGTATAAAACATGAGACACAAGCATATGCTTTTTTTTTTCTTCTTTATTGGTGCTGTCACATTTTCACCTTGTTTCTTCACAGACAGTCACAGCTATGGTATCTGCAGGCCTCCAGATCATTGGCATGTTCCTGGCATCCATTGGCTTTCTGGGAGACATCATCATCTGTGCCCTCCCCATGTGGAAGGTGTCTGCTTTCATTGGGAACAACATTGTGACGGCACAGATCTTCTGGGACGGCCTGTGGATGAACTGTGTGAAGCAGAGCACCGGCCAGATGCAGTGTAAGGTGTACGACTCCATGCTGGCTCTGCCCCATGACCTGCAGGCGGCCCGGGCTCTGGTCGTAATCTCGATCCTCGTAGTCTTTTTGGGGCTGCTGCTTGCCACCATAGGAGGGAAGTGCACAAACTGCATTGAAAATGAGGCAGACAAGAACAAGGTTGCCGCAATTGCAGGTGTGTTCTTCATCGTTGGTGGCATCCTGTGCCTGATTCCTGTGTCTTGGTCTGCAAATGAGGTCATCAGGAACTTCTACAACCCTATTGTGATTGACGCACAGAGGCAGGAGCTTGGTGCGTCGCTGTTCATCGGCTGGGGCGCGGCAGGTCTCCTGATCATCGGCGGTGTGCTTCTGTGTGCTCAGTGTCGCCGGGGTGAGGACAGCAGATATTCTGTGAAATACTCAGCCCCGCGCGCCACAGCCACTGGCGGGGCCTATGTTTGAAAAGCCACCCAAATTTCAGAAGCCTGAACTTTTTTTAGTTTTTATACTGTAAACTGAGTTTTAGAATCTTTTAAATAAATTGAATTTGAGAATGTGCTGTCTGGAATGACTTTAATGGCATGAAGGTGTTTTTGTACTGAATCCAGGTGTCTAATTGGAGAAACTGATTAATGTAAAAGGTGTAGATTTTAAAGTTCCCTCAGTGACCAGTTGCTCTGTGGAGACACACACTTTCAATACATGCAGTTAAAACACTAACCCAGACAACTGCTGACTAGTTGTCAATATTCCTGTTAACCGGCTAAATATTCTCCAGAAAATTCACAAGTGCGACAAACTATTGCAAGCTGTTACTCAACCAGTTTTGTCAACTAGCTACAAGGTTGATTTGGCACAAACCTGCAACCATTGATGGAGCTGATCATTCCAATGAACTTGAGATATGTGATCACATCTTGATGGTAAACTCTTTGAATCCCCAAAACAATTCATGAAACACTTCAGAGGAAAATCTTTCTGCATAGGCTCTGTGCTTGGATGGTAATTGGGTTTAACTTCACTTGCCAAAATTTCAATTGGGGCAGTATTTGTTTCAAATGGGGTTCTCAAACACTGCTCCTGGACAACACCTGCCTTGCATCTTTTTGTCAACCTTTTTTTTTTCTTTTTTTTAAAATTGCTAGTTTCACAGTTCTTGATTATGAACACATGACTTAATAATTAGCTGTGTTGGCGCTGGAAGTGGGACAGGGGCCTGTCTCAGAAAGGTTAAACAAACTGTCTATTGCTCAAATCAGTTGATTTAACCTGAGATGGGAAACTGAGATCTTAGTTGCAGAGGCGCTGATTTGAATGTTTAATCAAAATGAGTGTTCTGAGTGAACCCACTCTCCCTCTGAAGCAGCTGGGATTCACTATGGCAAACTAAAAACATTCAGTGGAGCACTGCCACACGGTGATCAATGGTACACATGGAAGAACAAAATAAAACTGCAGCTCCTGTTAATATTTAATTGCGAATATAATGTTGCAGGTGAAATCTGGTTGAACTAGGAAAAAAGGACATGGAAGCAGCTAAAAATGTAATGTTAACAAGATCCAAAAAGTTCAAACTGGTAATATGAAGGCTTAAGAGTCTTGGTTCGGACTCATTTTAATCATACCTGAAATTAAACGGCAAATGCAACTGAGTGATAAGTTTAATGTGAGTAGCCAACTCTAACGATCCCCAATATAATGCTATTTTCAACAAATATTCCTTTGACTATCATTTAAAAAAAGCCCCTTTAGATTAACATTTGACTTCTACTCCAATAGAAGGAAAAGAACTACACAACGTTCTCTACACACACATATATATATACACACACACACACAATTTCTCATTCATGTGTTTGTCAATTAGCAGATTAAACTCTATGAAAACTGTGACTTCATATATTTTCTTTCACCAAAACATCAAATCTTGCACCCCAGATATATCTTCTGGCAAATTGTAGCTGAACTTTCAAACCTTTTTTTTTTTTTAAAGAAAATCCTCCTCTGTACCACTTCATCATGAAGCTGTCTAACTGGTGATACAAAATACAAAACATGCACTATGCACAATTTCCTCACTCTTCTCCTTCTTGCACAGTCAGTTTTTGAGAACTGTCTACTCCATGCAGATGTACCATAAAGTGCCATAGTGTTATATTAATTGTTGTAAATGAAGGTCAAGACATTGACTTGGAAATGTTCAGGTATCCATCCACTGACTTGTCTGAAGAAAAAATACTGATTATTTAGAGGTATTATACCAAAATGGCCCATTACTTATGCAACCCATCATCTTGACTTTTCTATTTTTAATTATATCAATTTGTAGAGATCTGCTTTGAGTTTGACTTTAAGGAAGATAATTTGAGAAATTTTTATAATGAGAAGCCAAATTTTTGTTTTGTATTTGAAATGGCACAAACACAATAAAATGTGTGAAATATCAAGCAGCAACACTTTTAGAAGGCACTGTAGGTCGTGCCCAAGGTGCTACACACCGGTAAGGTTTAAACTTTATCCACTACCTGAGTAAGCCCATTGTCAACATTGATAACTACTGAAAAAACTCCCTTAGGCATTTTTTTTTTTTTTTTTTTTTGGATTACAGGAAGAAACATCAAGCAGACCAGACTCAGTAAGGTGGCCATCTGGTTGCAGCTAAACAACCATATACATATCATGTCCAGAGATCATAATGACTGAAGGCACAAAAGAAAGGTTGAGATTCTGGATCAAGATTTCACTTTGTATAGGATTTGAAGAATTACGTCAAAACTATTTCACAGATTCTCACCAAGTTTGCACCACAGATAGATTTTAGGGCATGGAAAACTCCACTGAATTTAGGAGATGATCTGGATTTGGATCCAGATTCTGCATCACATGTTACAACAATTGGAGCAACATTAACTTCTGACCCCTGTACAAACTGAAACTGACCTTTTTCACCATTCTTGCTGTTTTAACCCCATAACTCCATAACATTCATAGTCCAAACTATACCTTTCTGGATTTTTTGTGATTAGACACATAAAGTGGTATAGCTTTCAATATGATTGGAACATTTTAAATTTAAACTCCTGTACAATTCTTCATTTGTCCCCTACCTGGCTGCATATTGAAAATTCAAGTGACCAATTGTTTTTTTCAAAAGAGTAATGTCTAAGCAGTATTTGTGCCGACTTTGGTGCTTGTATCACTGTTTAAAGGATTCCTCTGTAAGTCTTCTGTTATCTGCTGCACTATGGGGAAAAAGGTCCTTTAAGATAATCATCCGAACTTTTTAACTGGGGTCACAGCATTTTGCAAATGGCTCTTCATAAATGATCACCATGGCAACAGCACCCTCCTCCTACTCATTCATACAGGAATCAGGACAAACAAGAAACACGATCCATGAAGTTGCACAGCCACTCCCTGTTCTCCTTCATGCAAAACCTGAACTGCAACAACATAAACGACAACGTTTGCCTTGATTAGCGGCTGACTAAATGTTTGCTGAAATGGTGGCTCGGCACTCTGGTCGTGACGCTGGCTTTTATTGGTGTCTCTGAGACACATTTGTGCCTCCGAGACCTTGTTTTTTTCCTGGAAAATGGGGACTCAGCTTGTTGGCTTCTGTCTGGCATTCATTGGTTTCCTTGGCACCATCCTAATCTGCGGACTGCCCATGTGGAAGGTGACAGCCTTCGTTGGGCCAAATATTGTCACTTCGCAGATCTTCTGGGAAGGTTTGTGGATGAACTGTGTGGTCGAGAGCACGGGCGTCTCACAGTGCAAAGCCTATGACTCTGTCTTGGCATTAACGCAAGACCTGCAAACTGCCCGGGGTCTTATCTGCGCCTCCCTCGGGATCAGCGTTTTGGCCATCGGACTCACTACGGTCGGAGCTCGCTGCACAAACTTCTTTCGTGACGACAGACTCATCAAAGCCAACATTGGCGTTGCTGGCGGTGCTGTCTTTATAATCGCAGGCATTGCGTGTCTGATACCCGTTTGCTGGTCAGCTTACAATATCATCACCGGATTCTACAACCCTCTAACCACTGAGGAGATGAAAGGGGAGCTCGGGGCATCCATTTATGTGGGCTGGGTCTCGGGAGCGCTTCTTGTAATTGGTGGAGGCATTCTGTGTTGCAGCTATAGGTGCTGAAGCTGACAGCTAGGGATGAAGTGGAACACTGACTCACCATTTGTACGCCCTGTGTTTGGTAACAGCTCTTCGTCACATGGATGTCTTTTGAGCCATCAGGTTACTGCAGCCACAGGACTCCAAAATGTATATGGTTGCTCAGCTGCAACATTTTTTGTCCTTGTATATTTGACATTTCTTTGTTATTTCACTGTTTTGTTGTTGTTAATATGACCAAAACAGATGGTCAACCCACTGATTCTGGTTTCTTCCTATAACCAAAAATGCTTGAGGTAGTTTTTGTTGACTGCTGTTGTCAATGTGTTGAGTACCATGGTGACCATCGTGGTTAGCACTGTTGCCGCAGAGCAAAGAGGTTGTGGGATCACTTCCCACCTGGTCCTTTCTGTGTGGAGTTTGCATGTTCTCCCTGTGTTCATGGGAGTTCCCTTCGGATGCTCCGGCTTCCTCTCGCTTTCAAAGACATACAGGTTCGGTGAGTTGGAATTTTTAAATTGGCCATTTGTGTGTGTGTGTGTGTGTGTGTGTGTGTGTGTGTGTGTGTGTGTGTGTGTGTGTGTGTGTGTGTGTGTGTGTGTGTGTGTGTGTGTGTGTGTGTGTGTGTGTGTGTGTGTGTGTGTGTGTGTGAATGCAATTATGCAGTGTATAAATAAAAGGACCTGAACTGAAGACTGAGTCAAACACAAAGTCTAACAGAAAATGTGATTTATTTACTTTGGCAGAAGGGCTTTTCTTTCTTTCTTTTTTATTTTTTTCATTTTATTTTGATGAATCAGTGATGATTTTAGCTTTATCTGACTGCAATATAGAAAGTTCACACTGAATTCATTTCTCCCTGGAAACATTTGAAATGTGGAATAAATGATATGAGGAAATGTTTCTTCTTTGTAACATAACAACTGCTTTTTATGGATGAATATATATTTTTAAGAAAACATAAGTCACAAAATGTATAAAACTTCAAATATTTAATATGGTTGTGCTGATCCAGTATTTTAAATCTGTGCCTGTCTGATATTGGCCAGAATTACTGTATAAGATATTGATATCTGATCTGAGTCTTCTATTGCACATCCAAGTCATGTCCTGCACTATGTATGTTTTTCTTTAGTCGAGTAGAATACTTGATTCACAGTTTGAGTTGATGTTAGGTTAGATGGCTTGGTTAGCAACGTACATTCAGAAAACAGTATTTATTAACAGATTAGTTGTTTTAACACAGGAAAAAGGAATAGCAGCCGTATCAGTATAAGTATCATATCAGATATAAAAAAAATTGGTATAGTACCATATGTAATAATAAAGCAAAATAGAGCCAATCAGTCAACTAAAAAACGTCATGAATCAAGTCACAATGTCATACAAGTAAATGGGTTAATTGTTAGAAGGTTTTTGTTTGGATTCTCTAGTGCTATAACTTAATGTATGTTTGCTAAATTGTCACTTTGAGTCATGCATCTGGCTGAAAGAACACTGATATGGCTGTATGTAGCGTTGGATTTTTAAAGACACTATGTTTGTTTCTCTTTGCATCCTTTATTGTTTTTGCTTTTAATTAAATCAAGTCCATGCAATTTTTAAAAAAATATATGTTAACAATAACCTGCAAATAATAAAATGGAAGATCTTATAAAGTCATTGTTGCTCACAAAAAGATACAGTCCAATCAAAACTTTAAAGCAGTTCTAGGTACAAAAATGAAACCATTAATGCAGTTGTGTTCAAAATAATAGCAGTGTGTATAAAAAAGTAAATAAAGCTCAAAATCCTTAAAATAGCTTTCATTTCCACACTTGCAAATGCATTGAGAACACTGCACATTCCATTCCAAATCAAAACATGAAGAAAAATGTGTCAATTTTTTATTACTTACTTTACTGAGTTTGTAAAGAACAATGCAGACACTGCTATTTTTTTAAACAACCTAATCAATCAATCAATCAATCAATCAAATTTTATTTGTTAAGCGTTTTACAACAACCTAAGTTGACCAAAGCGCTGTACATATAAAAATCATATTTAAAATATAGTTAAAAAGAAGAACACAGATACATTTTATTCCCAAGTCTAAACAAGACTAAGTATCAAAAGCACATCTAAACAAATACATTTTGAGTTTTGTTTTAAAAAGAGGCAGATCCAAGATGGCACGCAAGTCGAGGGGCAGCGAGTTCCAAAGTTTAGGACCTACTACTGCAAAAGCACGATCACCCCACTGTTTGCTTCAAGACCTGGGCTGCTTCAACAAGTAGAGCTGTGCAGATCATAGAAATCTGCTGGGCTGGTGAAGGGTCAGAATCTCACATAAATACGCAGATGCGAGGCTGTGGATGGAGCAGAAAACGAACAGGAGAAGTTTGTGTTGGATTCTGTATTTCACTGGCAACCAGTGGAGAGAGCACAGAACACGTGTGATATGGTGATGTTTACGAGAATTTGTGAGGAGCCGGGCAGCAGCATTTTGTACCAGTTGTAATCTGTGTAAGGATGTTTGACTGAGTCCAATATACAGAGCATTGCAGTAGTCCATGCGTGAGCTGATGAATGTGTGGATTGCTTTCTCCAGGTCACAACAACAGAGGAAGGGTTTCACTTTTGTGAGAATGCGGAGCTGAAAGAAGCTTGTCTTACAATTTGTTTATGGAGATTTAGGTCAGTGTCCAAGTGAACTCCCAAGTTTCTGATTATGGTGTTATGGTGAGGAGGTGAGTGACCGTTTGAGACAATGGCGAGTGGGCTTGTGGTGCCAAAAAGACAGAATTCCGTTTTGGATTCATTTAGACTCAGGAAATTCTGTGTGAGCCAGTGCTTGATGTCATCCATACAGGTGTTGATAGCCTGAGATGCATCTGGAGAATCTGGTGAGACTGGTAGATAGTTTGAAGATCATCGGCATACATATGAAAATACACGTTACGGCTGGAGATGATTGAACCCAGAGGCAGCATGTAAAGAGAGAACAGAACTGGGCCAAAATGGAGCCTTGCGGGACACCAGAAGACAGTCGGGCTGTAGAAGAGGAGTGGCCATTGATGAAAACAGAGAAGTGCCTGTTTGTTAAATAGGACCTGAACCACTGCAGCACGGGTCCTGAAAGCCCACCTGCTGGGCTAGATGGTTCAGGAGGATGGAGTGGTCCACTGTATTGAATGCTGCAGTGAGATCAAGCATTACCAACAGTACAGGTCTCTTTGAGTCCAGGGACAACAAGATGTCATTTTGGACTCTCAACAGTGCGGACTCAGTACTGTGGCGTGTACGAAAACCTGACTGAAATTTATCAAAAATCTGATTCTGGTCCAGAAAAGACAGCAACTGATTAAAAACAAGCTTCTCTAGAATTTTGGAGAGAAAAGCCAAATGGGACACTGGTCTGAAGTTTGACAGTACTACTGGATCAAGGTTTGGTTTTTTAAGCAGCGGTCTGACCACAGCCTGTTAGAAAACAGCTGGAACAGACCCAGATCTTAAACAGTTGTTGAAAAATAAAAGAAGCCTTGGTCCTACTGTGTCAAAAATTTGTTTCAGCATCCTTGGTGGAATTATGTCCAGGGGACAGGTAGTAGGTCTCAACTTCTGCACAACCTCAGAAAGCTGAGAGAGCGACACTGGCACAAACTCTTTGAGAACACTGGAACTGGAGACAACAGAGGGAGGTGAGCCTAATATTCCTTTTTCTTCACTTTATGTAAATAACAACAAATGTGAGTCTCATGGCATCTGGGAGAAATTATCTTCTATACCTCTCAGTCCTACATCTCATGGAGAGGAGTCTGTCACCGCGGTTGCTTTTCTGAGCAACCGCTGCAGTCTTTTATTTACTGAATATCACTCAGTTGCCTCCCTTTGAAACAGTTTTGCATCTCTCTGTTGATTTTTGTGTCATCTGACAATTTAACATAACAGCTGCTATGAGCAGTTTACCGTCCTTTTAAACAGTAACAAGAAAAAGAAATGCTTGGCTGGATTGCAGGAAGATGTGTTTCTGGAAGTACAGTGGGGACTTTTTGTATTAAATT
The DNA here is from genome assembly GCF_902500255.1 of Thalassophryne amazonica. Classification (NCBI taxonomy): domain Eukaryota; kingdom Metazoa; phylum Chordata; class Actinopteri; order Batrachoidiformes; family Batrachoididae; genus Thalassophryne; species Thalassophryne amazonica. Next base: position 60,803,079 of record NC_047111.1, read on the forward strand.
CAGTTACTATTAATTTTGTTAGGAAAAAACCCTTCAGGATTCTTATACTTTACTAGTAGATGTTGGTGTTTTTCCATGGGGTGGAAGGGCAGGCAGATTGTGGGTCTGACTTTGTGCTTGTTGGGTGTTTTTGGAGTGTGTTTGACATGTAGCCTCCCAATGTGGCGTGAGGCGTCTTTTGTGGGAGCCAACATTGTATCTGCACAATCGGTAAGTTCATATATTTCAAAGAGAAATTGATTTCATCCTCGTCCAACTTTCTTCCATCCAAGTAATGCAAAATAAAAATATAAATGAATAACTGAGAGGGTGATTGTATATATTATGATATGTAATGTTATATTTCAAACTGTGATGATGCTTATTATTCAAATTGGCTTTTTTTTTTATTTGCTTTGGCATATAAACAAGCACCAGTAGTATCGATGACCACAGAGATAGCCTTTACGAATGAAAAAACTGACAAGCTCATTTCAAGCTACAGTCCTCTAAATCTGGTTTACAATCCACCGATAAACACAAAGACAAAGAAGATTTACTTTTGTTATTAATTTGTAAGTGTTTAACTTATTGTCAAACTTTGGCTGGTGATGTGATCAAGACGAGCACCTTAAAGCAGATCATTTAATCCTTCATGTGTGTTACAATGACATTACATAGCGTGATGCTAACGGTTAATGTTAGCATGTCCAAATGGCTCCTTGTTTGAGCATTTTATGACAAATACTGTGCCCTCCAAAAATATTGGAACACTTGGTATTTCACACATTTTAATTTGTTTATGCCATTTCAAATACAAAAATATAAAGATAAAAATTTCTAAAATTATCTTCCTTAAATGCAAACTGAAAGCAAATTTCTACAACTTGATATAAGCTAATTAAAAATATAAAAGCCAAAATGACTGGTTGCATAAGTAATGGACCACTTTGGTATTATACCTGTAAATGATCAGTTTTATTACTAGTTTTCTTCAGACAAGTCAGGGGATGGATACATGAACATTTCCAAGTCACTGAATATGTCTTGGACTTTTATTTAGCATCAATTATGAAGAAATACAAACAGTATGGCACTCTATGAAAAACCTGTGTGGTTGCATCTTGGTGGCTTTCCTCACTCTTCTCCTTCTTACACAGTCACTCAGTTTTTGAGAACAGTCTACTCCAGTGGTGTCAAAACTATTCCAGAAAGGGCCGAGAGGGTGCAGGTTTTCTTTGCAGCCACTGACTCCAGCAGGTGATTTCACTGATGAGCTCATCCCACCTGTTCACAGGGATGAAGGTAGCAAATTGGCCATGAGACATACTGCCCAACACATGCCCTGGCAGAATTTTAGATTTTTTTTTTTTTTTTTTTTTTTTTTTGGCCATTATACAGAGAATATGAATAATAACATGAAAGCTTTTTTCACTCATTGTTAGTGGTTGTGTGAAGCCATTTATTGTCAAACAACTGTGTTTACACTTTTTAAATTTTAATGACAACAGAAACTATCCAAATAGCCCTGATCAAAAGTTTACACACCATGGTAATTTTGGCCTGATAATGTGCACACAAGTTGACAAAAATGGGTGTGAATGGCTACAAAAGATAACCATCCTCAGCTGTGATCTGTTTTCTTATAATCAGTGTGTGTATAAAATGTCAGTGAGTTTCTGGGCTCTTGACAGACTCTTGCATCTTTCATCCAGTGCTGTACTAATGTTTCTGGTTTCTGAGTCAGAGGGAAAGCAAAAGAATTGTCAAAGGAAAGGTAATTGAACTGTATAAAACAGGAAAGGGATATAAAAAAGATATCCAAGGAACTGAGAATGCCAATCACCAGTGTTCAACTCTAATTAACCAATCACCAGTGTTCAACTCAAAATTGATGGAAGGATGAATGCAGCATGTTATCAGAAAATACTGGAGGAAAATTAGCACTCATCAGTGAAAGTTGTGCATGGGACATACTTGGATGTTCCAACATGACAACGATTCAAAACACAAGGCCAAGCTGACCTGTCATAAAGTGAAGGTTCTGGAGTGGCCATCTCAATCTCCTGAACTCAATATCACTGAGCCACTCTGGGGAGATCTCAAACATGCAGCTCATGCAAGTGAATGCTATATTACATTATATTGTCAATAGCTAAGGTTAATTATGCGATAGCTATTATTTGTCCAATTACTTTTGAGCCATGTGTCCAAATACTTTTGAACTGTGAATTGTTGTATGGCTTTTCGACCGTTGCCATGCAAAGCTATTTAGAACAGGATGTAAAACTGCCACTCAGGTATGTTTAGACTTCTCTGTCTGGAGGATGTGTAACTTTGAAATGTCAAATGTATCTGTGGTGTAACAACGGGGATGAGACTGACTGACAGTTAGTGATAATTTGGTGCTTCAGGGAGCAGTTTCTGCACAAACAACTCCTTATTGGGTTAGGCCCTGAAGGAATATATATCCTAAATGTGCTTAAATATGTATTAACCATCTGTGCTTTTTCCCAGTTATTTCATTGTATCACCTTTTATTCTTTATTGAGCTAAGGATAGTTATTGTCACACAGTATGCATTAATGTTTGATAAGTGATCATTTCAGCATGTTTTAATAGAGCTTGTGATTGTGCAGAATTATGAAGAAAGCCAGACATATGTGCGAGGGTGAGAAACTTCCTATCAGGATGTCTAGTTTCTGTTGTTTAGGGTGCCTTGGCATTTTTAATGTGGAAGTGACATGTTTAACCATGGGCTTTCTGAGAAAATTGCAGAAGTTCATGTGAATGTTTTAACCATAGCTGTTAAGTATAAGAATAAGTGAAGCGCTATCAGCTAGGAAACGGGTCATGCATCTCCTTATTTGGTAGAAAGCTTGGAGTCAGATGGAGACATCACCTGTCAAAAAAGAAGCCTGTACAGTGAAGTGGGCAGGACCAAGCCCCGAAGCAGATGGGAAGAAGACCCCAACATTCTAATATTAGGTGAATTTGTCTAGACAGGGTGGAGCTGGAACATATTATAAAAGTGGGGTCCAGGGTTGGATATCTTAGTCTCTTCATACTGATATTCTCTCGCTGAGGAGCTGCTAATGCTAATTCAGGGACAGACTGCTGAACGGACCCGCAAAGCTTTGTGTATGGTAAACTTACCTACTCATTCTGTTATTTTAAATTCTGTTACTGTTAATTCTGTTATTCTTAATTCTGTTTAATAAATCACTGTGGGGAGGGCTATCCACCAGAGGAATTGTGTTCAAATTTAAATAACTTGTCATATCCTTCTTTCAAATCAAATGAACACGCAGGACTGAGGTGACGGGGGAAGGCGAGGTCACAGGAGACCCCCAAAAACAGTCCTAACACAAGACAGCCCAGGAATTTACAGGAACTGGAGGCTTTTTGCCAAGATGAATGGGCAGCTTTATAATCAGAGAAAGTAAAGAGCATCATCCACAATTACCACAAGACTCCAAGCGGCCATTGATGTTAAAAGGGGCAAAACATGGTATTAAGTACTGGGGAATGGAAACTTTTTATCAGGGTCATTTGGGTAGTTTCTGTTGTAATTATGATTTAAAAAGAGTAAACACAGTTGTTTGGCAATAAATAGCTTCACACCATGAATGAAAAAAGTTTTTGTGTTATCATTCATATTCTCTTTAAAATGGCCAAAAATTTGCCAGGGTATGTAAACCTTTGAGCACAACTGTATATTCTATAATGAAACAAATTAGATTTTTTTTTTTCCTGTTAATCTGATGCATAGAAGAGAACTAAATTTTAATTAGTTTGCCTCATCATATGGCTTTTTAATTTAATGTTAAAGAATTTTAAAGATACTTCTCAATTATTAATGTCTTTGATTATGTCTTTCATATATATATATATATATATATATATGTGTGTGTGTGTGTGTGTGTGTGTGTGTGTGTGTGTGTGTGTGTGTGTGTGTGTGTGTGTGTGTGTGTGTGTGATTTCACTTAATATTACTTTCCTAGTTAATCACAGAACTGCTTACACTAAATGACCTTTTGCTTACATGAAAAGTGTGTGAACGTAAGCCTTGTTTTTGCTGAGCTCAGATGTATAGTGAGGAAAATAAGTATTTGAACACCCTACAATTTTGCAAGTTCTCCCACTTAGTAATCATGGAGGGGTCTGAAATTTTCATCTTAGGTGCATGTCCACTGTGACCGACATAATCTAAAAAACATCCGGAAACCACAATGTATGATTTTTTTTTTTATATAATTTATTTGTATGTTACTGCTGCAAGTAAGTATTTGAACACCTGTGAAAATCAATGTTAATATTTGGTACAGTAGTCTTTGTTTGCAGTTACAGAGGTCAAATGTTTCCTGTAGTTTTTCACCAGGTTTGCACACACTGCAGCAGGGACTTTGGTCCACTCCTCCATACAGATCTTCTCCAGATCTTTCAAGTTTGGAGTTGGAGCTCCCTCCATAGATTTTCTATTGAGTTCAGGTCTGGAGACTGGCCAGGCCACTCCAGGACCTTGAAATGCTTCTTACGGAGCCCCTCCTTAGTTGCCCTGGCTGTGTGTTTGGGGTCATTGTCATGCTGGAAGACCCAGCCATGACCCATTGTCAATGCTCTTACTGAGGGAAGGAGGTTGTTTGCCAAAATCTCGCAATACATGACCCCATCCATCCTCCCTTCAATACGCTGCAGTCGTCCTGTCCCCTTTGCAGAAGAGCACCCCCAGAGTATGATGTTTCCACCTCCATGCTTCATGGTTGGGATGGTTTTCTTGGGGTTGTTCTCATCCTCTAAACATGGTGAGTGGAGTTGATTCCAAAAAGCTCTATTCTGGTCTCATCTGACCACATGACCTTCTCCCATGCCGCCTCTGGCTCATCCAGATGGTCACCGGTGAACTTCAAATGGGCCTGGACATGTGCTGGCTTGATCAGGGAGACCTTGCTGCCCTGCAGGATTTTAAACCATGACAGCATCATGTGTTACTAATGTAATCTTTGGGACTGTGGTCCCAGCTCTCTTCAGGTCATTGACCAGGTCCTCCTGCGTAGTTCTGAGCTTTCTCAGAATCATCCTTACCCCACAAAGTGAGATCTCGCATGGAATCTCGGACTGAGGGAGACTGACAGTCATCTTGTGTTTCTTCCACTTTCTAATAAATAATCATAGCAGTTGTCTTCTACCAAGCTGCTTGCCTGTTGTCCTGTAGTCCATCCCAGCCTTGTGCAGGTCTACAGTTTTGTCCCTGGTGTCCTTAGACAGCTCTTTGGTCTTGGCTATGGTGGACAGGTTGGAGTGTGATTGACTGAGTGTGTGAACAGGTGCCTTTTATACAGGTAACAAGTTCAAACAGGTGCAATTAATACAGGTAAAAAAAAATTAACAGGTCTGTGTGAGCCAGAATTCTTGCTGGTTGGTAGGTGTTCAAATACGTATTTGCAGCAGTAACATACAAATAAATTATTTAAAAATCATACATTGTGATTTCCAGATTTTTTTTTTAGATTATGTCTCTCACAGTGGACATGCACCTAAGATGAAAATTTCAGACCCCTCCATGATTTCTCAGTGGGAGAAAAATTGCAAAATCGCAGGATGTTCAAATACTTATTTTCCTCACTGTACATTTTAATTAACAGAACGATCTTGGGCAGGGAACAACATAGCCTGTACACTAGCCCTGGGTACACTAACACTGGGAACAGACCATGAGACACCTGAGAGTGATACAAATTCATATCAATAGACTGAGAGACGCAACTGTGTTTTGTATATTGTTGTCTGTAATATGTCTGTGTGCAACTTTGCTTCAATAAATTCAGGAAGTGAGTGGGCGGGCCCTTCAGAGCTGTCTGACAAGCAGTGATGATGGTCATGCCTGCCGGCTCTGCCTGATCAGGAAAGAAATTCAGTGTTTCCTCGCGTGGTCATTCTCTGCGATAATTTGAGTTGTCTTTTCTACCAGGTTCAACTCTGACATTTCAAGACATACAAGATGACATTGTTTAGTTAATAATTTTGTTAACATTCTGTAAAGGATGAACTTGTTTATTTATCTATTCACTAACTGTATTTTGCAAGGATCCATGCGTAGGCTTAAGAAAAGCAACTCGGTGACTTACTGTGCCACATTTTTTTCTTGCCTTGCTTATTGTTCAGCTCTTAGTTTCTTGTTAAAGCTGCCTCTCTTACCTGCAGGTGTGGGATGGCCTGTGGTTACACTGTATTTTTCAGGCCACAGGTCAGATGCAATGCAGGAGGCAAACATTGTCTCTGGATTTTACCCCTGACCTGCAAGCAGGACGTGCCCTCACCCTGCTATCCATTTTTGCCGGCCTCCTCGGCTTCATCGTCACCCTCCTGGGTGGAGGTTTGGTCAGCTGTAGAGGAAATCCATCAAACCATCCTGAGCTTCCATCCACCTCTCCTTCCAAAAAGAAGGTGCTGTAATTTATTTATAATGTGTTCATTGGAACATCTAATGAACTTATACAGCCTTTAAAATCTCCATAGCATTTAAATTTTGAGAATGATTAAAAAAAAACAACAGTTTTACAATGAAATATAACAAGACAGACAGAAACATAAAACTGAGCAATGTTCACACAAGACTTGTCCTTAAGCTAAGTCTGTCCACCCATTTAAATTTTTGCCAGTTTTCTATTTAAGTTTAAAACAATTAGCAGAACGCATGAGAGCACTTGAGTGTACTATTGTGCAATTTTTCTTTTTAATTTTCCGCTTAATTCCATTATCTATATCTATATTACATTATATAATTACATTATACATTACATATACATTATATTATCTATATTACTATATTATTATTATGGACAAAACTGTAACTAGACTCTGTTCCAGGTTAATCATTTAAGATGCCCCAGTGAAAATATGATAAATTTTGTTTTAGATATCTTGAGCGCAAAAAAAGTGTGACTGATGGATGCACAAACAGATTACTGGCGGGGATGAAAAACTTAATTTCTTTGTAGGTGTGCTGTCTGGTACACAACAACACAAAACAGCTTCCAGTAATTATTCAGTAATAAAATGATTGGTAAAAACTTAATAAAATACAACCTGATTTTCTTCTAAACCAATGAAAAGAAATTATACAGTCTAAACTAATTGTAAACTGGAGCACCATGCTCGTAGAACGCAACTGTCCGCCAACACCAGTTTCCAGTTCCAAAAGTTTTTACCTTGGAAAAAAAATTTCAAGTGAAAGTTCTGTTAGAAGTGGCTTTTCATAAACTAAAATATAATACAAAAATATAGATCAAAAGGGCTTTTCAATTTTAAAATCAAATATCCACTAAATCTGCAGTACAGATCAGATGTGGATCAAACTTAGTCTATTCAGTGAGAGTGCCTGTTTGCACCTCATTGTCACAAATGAGAGTGATTGACTGAATGAAAAATAATGCAAAATGTACACCAAATGTGCTTTTCAATATTAAATTCAAATGACCACAAAATCCACAGTCCGGATCAGATCTGAATCCAACTTTGTCAGGTGACAGTGAGTGCCAGTCTGCACCTTTCTTTCAAATATGAGAGTGACTGGGGCATGTTTGATTAAGATAGAATGTAAAAATATACATCTGGGGTTTTCAATGTTTAATTTAAATGTCTACAAAATCTGTAATCTGGATCAGATCCAGATCAAACTTTGTCAGTCGATGCAGGATACCATCCTACATAATGCTGTTAAATATGAAATATATTTGATCTTTTTTGACAAAGGTATGAATTTTTGAAAATTCGCTCAATGTTAAATGATAGGGATTTTTCCAAGATTTTTCCTGACTTTGACCTTGAAAACTGAATCAGTTCTTGCCTATCAGGATATGAATCCTCTGTAAAAATTTCATAACAATATATGAAAAATTGTGGGTTAGAGGCTGTTCACAAACAGACAAACAAGCAAACAAACAAAACGAGTGAAAATATAACCTCCTCAAAATTTTGTTGACTGAGGTAAAAATATATGGTTTGGGGGGGGGCAGTGGAACCTATATGTGAAACTTTTGAAAGGTTTGTTTTTTGGTGGTGGGGGGTGGTGGTGACACTACAACTCACAAAACTCTGTCAAATTTGGTCTGGAATGGAATGGAACCATTTCAATCAGTCAAAAGAAAATTTTGAGAAGAGAACCAGGAAAGCTTAAAGACTTTTAAATCATTGGAAGGTGTGTTTTGTTTCTTGGCTGAGGTATGTCCTCTAAGGAGTGTCCATGTTGGACAGTAGCAGGAAGTGTTTCTTAGTGTCTGGATTTCTAAAGGTGCAGTTCAAACTTCTCAAAGCTGAAGCATCAAACCTTAAGTCAAGTGACATCTGACAATTTCTAATAACACACAAAGATCACCTTAAAATGTGGAATATCCTTGTGTAGCCAACAACAGTCAAGCACACATCATAATAGGTGAAGGAATTTGATTTTTAACCTGAACTGATCAAATGTGGCACACACATGTAGATGGATTTCATTCTGCCCTGGGGTCAGCCATGTGGGTTGATGGGCAAAGTTACTGGGGTCAAATGTCAGATTGGTGTAGCAGTTATTGTCTTTATGCTGACAGGTACTAACTACTACCTCACAAAACCAACAGTTGTGTTGTTATTGCAGGCGGTTCTGTTGGGTGGCGCTCTGATTCTCCTTTCTGCCATCCTGTGCCTGATTTCGGTCAGCTGGTCTGCAGGACGAACCATCAGAGTCTACAATGACCCCTTATTGCCGGCACCCCTGAGGAGGGAGGTGGGCTCCTCCATCTACATAGGCGGTGTCTCCTCTCTGCTGCTTCTGCTCAGTGGAACCTTGATCTGCTTCATGTGCTGGGACAAGGAATGCTCCTACATGCCTTACAGCTCCACCACTCACTTCAACGGAGATCTGTCCCGCACACCCACTCTGATGTCAGATCTGACCACGAGATCAAACACCTCATTGATGAATGATTATCGTACACCATACAGGATCAAGCATGTGCATGCTCAAGTATATAGCTCAAACTCTCAGAATAATACTCTGAGCAGGTACAGTCAGGCAAAGTGGTCACAGTCTGTAACAGCAGACAAGGGAAAGAGCGCGTTGATGGGATCAAGGTCAACTCTTGGGCGTGACATCCCCACCAGATCTACAACAGCGCCACATCAATATTACTACTAGAGTACACCATGATGGACCTGCATTGTGCAAATGACTGCACACACTTTGCAGGAACAATGTCAATGTTATTGATCGTTAGATCAGAAAATCCTCCACAATCCTTCTCAGCGTGTCTTTTCAGAGGTTTTCTTTTGTTTCTGCTCATTTGTGTTGGTTATTTTGGACTACTTGCTCTTGTTCTTTCTCCTTGTTTCATGGTGACATCTAGTTAGGTGACCTTTCTTCCACAACCAGTTTCAGTTGAAATTTAAGAGACATAACTGGAATCCCCTCACGTGACTTCTTCGTTTTTGAGGTGAGGCAGTAAATGCATATGTGACACTCTGAGGTTAATTCCACTAATTTTTCTGAAGTATTATGATGTCTGCAAGCATGGCAGATTCCTTGGCCCCTTATTGGCTTCTTTGGGAGCATCATCATCATCATCTCTGTGATTTTCATGAGCAAAGTGACGACCTTTACTGGATCAAACATTGTCACATCACAGGTGTTCTAGGAGGGTCGGTGGTTAGATGAACTGGAAGATCTACACCTCATTGCTGGCATTGCCTCAGGAACTGCAGGGTGTCAGAGCACTTCATCACAGGGGCCAGTGAAATGTCTACTGTGCCACTGGGAGGAAGTAAAAAGGGCAAAGTATCCAGTGATGTTGTTGTAGCCTTCATCATCAGCCTTCATCACCAGGTCGTTATGGTAATAAGATTTTTTTTTCTTAATAACTTACTTGATTAAATAAAGGTTAACAAAAATCATCTCCAGCCTTTTCATCTTGATCCTTGTCTGCTGGATTGCCAACACAGTCAATTGGAATCCCCCCCCCCACTCAAATTATTGTCCAAAAGAGGGGGAGTTATAGACCCCTTTGCAGTCACATGACCCGGCCACTCTCCATCGCCATGTTGCCAGTCATGCGCAGTACTTCCAGGAATTAATTACACGAGAAACAATGTACGTACTGCAAAGTGGGGGACAAGCTTAGAGACTAACTCATTGTGTCTGAACCTGATCGTGGAGTAAGTGAACATCCCAGGCATCTGTCTGGTGCTGAATTACAGCGGTACAAGGAGAAAACTGCCATTTTGGGCGCTTGTATACAGCACCTGGTGTGTTGTTTTCTTTGCTGTTTTCTTTTTTTTTTTGTAGGAGCAACATTGTTATCATCGCACATGTAAGTACGCTCAGGACTTAATAAGTTAATTGAGGATTGCAGACTTACATATTTATAATAGCATTTAGTGATAATGTTCATCATTAACTTTATTGAATTTTGTGTACACTGCTGTGAGATTGTTTGGCAAAAGCCAGCACTCTGTGTCAGCTGGAATCCTGTAGAAGCTGAGATTCTGCTTTTGTCCAGGGCAACACAGTCTTGTTTGAGGGTGGGCGCTAAAGGGGTAAAATATGACGCACATGACGTAATTTCTCTACTTCCAGGGGAAAAACCACAGCAGGTTTATGGGAAAATTACATGCAAACAAAGTGAAAATGCAAAGAAAAAGTGACAATGAGGTGGGAAAGTGGCTATGTGTTTTGGTTTGTTTATAACAATATATATATATACACACACACACTAAGTGCTTTGTTTATGACCCAGAGCACAACCTTGTCGAGGCGGTTTTGCAGGCGAGAGAACGGAGCTACTCTGGTTAGCTATGTAGGCTAACACTTACCAACATGACGTCTCCCACTTGCTTTGTCTTCCCTTCTCCACTGGGAACCAAAAAAAAAAAAAAAACACTTTTTGCAACTGCATCAGTGATTGCAGCCAAAAACAAAACAGTACACCATTTATCTGTGTGAAGTTATGCTGTGTATACGTATATTGCACAACAGCAGCGGAGGTCCCTGTAAGTGGTCAAATCCAGCGATATCACACAGGGTTCAAACAAGACTGCGGTGCCCTATTGTGACAGTGAACTGCACAACAAATCTGGCATGGTGTATTAGTGGAAAAAAAAAACTGTGAAAACAGAGGAAAGATGAGTTGATGGCTCGTTTACACAGTGTATTGTGTCTGGCTAAACTTGACCTTTGACTGTGAGTGGCACCCCTACACATGACCAATGATGTCACGTGTAAAGCCTCTATAGGTCATGCTGAGAGCAGAAGTAAAAGAAGAGACAACACAAGAATACTTTGTGAAGGTGTCACTTTTGTTTTCCCCGAAACATAAGTTCCATCATTTGTTGTAGTCAAATCTAAATTGTGGTTACAGCAGATACAAATTTTTGTGAGCTTTGTAGTCCCCCCCATCCTCCCGCCCCTACAAGAAAGACTCCTAAGACCAATAAATAATGTCAAAGGTGAAGTCTTTGTTCTGTACATTAATGTATACTGTTCATGATATTATAATTATTGGTGTGTTTATGACGTGATTAAGTGGAAAAAGGCTATTGTAATGGGTATGTCTGTGTGCGGTAATATATTCAAAACAGAAAGAGCAGTTTTCATGGTGATTAAACTCTGTGGACTGTTCTCTCATAACACTGGTCATTCCAAGGTCAAAGACCCAGGTCAAGTCAGATGTCATCATCTAAAATATGTTAATAACCATATCTCAGGAGCTAAATGACATAAGTGTGCGTACAAAAACTATCATCAAATGGGAAAACTGTTTGTGGGAGCGTGTGTGTGAAGCTGCTGTGCGCTCAAAGCAGCACACACATGGAAGTTAAAAGAAATGAAGTATGCCGGCTGACAGCATGTGACATTCATGACTTTACACACGCGTTTATGGACAAATACTGAGCACAGGGAGACAATCGGGGGCCTGTTAAGAATCTGCAGCTCTAGTATTACCATCAAGAAATTGACAAGACATTAATAATAATAGCAAAAAAAAAAAATTGAATGTGCACATGCCCAAATGTGCCCATGCTTGTTTTTACTTCGGAACAGTTACACAAATAAACTATTTACCCATGCAGCCATCCATCCTGCACCATTGCAGCCACTAGACTGTTTTCACCCCAACCCAATGCATTTGCGCATCATCTATGATTTGATCATTGATGGAATGAAATTGTTTCCTATTAACAAATGCAAATTCACCATGTGATGGCGCCTTTATATCAACATGTGTACAGTCAATAACTCCCATTACATTAGTGAAACCAACTCCTGGCACAAATTGCACTTTGATGTTGGAATGTGATGTACCTGGATGACATTCAGATGATTGCGTTCCACACAGCTGACATGGCTCTGATCAAAGCTGACTGGCACACTCCTGACCGATTGGCCAGCTCACAATGGAATGCCCCTGTTGTCAAGAAGCGCAGCATGGTCAGGACCTGTGTGGGCACAGACAGCCTGGCTCCTCGCCGTATTGCACTCTGGGCCGGCCGCAGTTCTGTGCGCAACTCCAGTCACAGTGTCCTTGGTAATTTAAAATGGCTTATGAGGCAATTATCATCATTTGCAAGTACATCCTTGCATTCCCTGAATACACGCTCACGTTGCATTGCACCGTTTGCAAGGTCCTCTAACCACTCTAATGCAGCCATTGTTAATGTCATTTGCCTCATCACTGCACATGCTTTTATGTCCACCCATCTAATTACAAACACGTGGGTGTGTTAATTCTTCATAAGTGTGTCTCTGGTGTCCACACCACTCTGATGACTTCATGTTTTCACATTATTAACAGTTCCCAGCATCATCTCTATGTGTCGGCGGTGGAACAATAGCTGTAGAAACGTGTGTCCACCAGCCAGGATTTTTGCGTAACGCACCACACATTTCCACGGTCATTTCACTTTTGATACATCTGAACGTTAGCACGGAGACAGATATATGCCACGTTTTTGTGCATACACAGTAAATTTTGCTGAGTAAAATATACTCTGCTGGGATAACATTTGGTCCCAGTCTAAACTGAGTAAAATACACTCTGTTATAGAGTGAAATCAGCTCTACCGTCTTGTCAAATAAAGTGTTTCTACTCCAGTAAAAGTTGATTTTACACTGTGAGAGATGATTTAGCACTGTGTGATTTATGGTATCAAATACTTTCTGCAAATCAAAGAAAACTCCTACAGTGTATTTCTTCTTCTCTATTGCATTTGTAACTTGTTCAACAAAATCAATTAAAGCCAGTGATTTTTTTTTCTCCTAAAACCATACTGCTGTTCACTGAGTATGTGATGTGTAATTATGAAATCATTCAACCTCTTTACAAATATCTTTTCCAGAATTTTTGACAACTGTGGTAACAATGAGATTGGCCTGTAGTTTGGCACCAGATTTGAATAGTGGTATCACCTTAGCTATTTTAATTTTGAAAGGAAATTTCCCAGTCATCAATGAGAAATTACAAATATAAGTCAAGGGTTTAACAATACAATCAATAATATATTTTTATATCAAAAACACATCAATGTTATCACTGTCAGTTGATTTTTTTTCCCTTTTAGCTTATGAACTATGTTAATAATTTCATTTTCATCTGTTTCTTTAATATACATTGAATCCAGAGTTGTATTAATTGTTTTGCTGTTGTCCAAAGAGCACATTTTTGAGGATACAATTCAATTTGATAAGTTTTTACCCACATTAACAAAACAGTTGTTGAAATGATCAATAAATAATAAATGCCTCAGGCCCTCTCAATTATGTCAGTTGATGACATCACTTAATTTGAAAATTTAACTTGCAGTGGCAAGGATGGAGAGCTTTTGCTGTTTATACAAATTGATTTATGTCATCACAGTGTGAGACACAAAGCATCCCACTGCAGTACTTTAGGCATCATGTTTTTATGTGGTTGAATCCCATTACTTGTTGAAATGAAACCTACTTCAACTTGTGCCTGATTGTTGTTTCCTCTTTATTCTTGCGTTTCAGGTTATTTCTAAGGTACATCATCAATATTTAAGATGACATTCCATTGTGAGCCATTTTTTGTTTTACATCAGTGCTGGTTTTGTTTGCCATGGGGTGGGAACAGTTCCAAGGTGCTTTTCTTCTAGGGTGCTGGCGTACAAACAAAGGAATCTTCACAAACACGTTTGGCGACAATGTGGCCTTTTTGCTAGAGAAATGTTACATAATAACAAGGCGAGACATAACACTTTGATTTGTGTGTGTATTTACTGTGGGATCAAATAGCATGAAGGCAGGAAGTGATAGTTACTCATCACCAGCAAGACACTGAACCCCTTTTTGTTCCATCCTTGGACATGAGGGGGATCCACGTTCCACTCAGTAGGTGCTGCCCAGCTGGCCAGACTGTCATTACAGTCACTGTGGAAACATTCACCCAGTTTGAAACTGCATGAGGGTGGAGACTGGTGTGGCGTCATAAGGATGCATAATACACAATTAAATGCATGCTAAAAAAAAAAGTGCCAATCTTCAGGAGACAAAAATAAAAAAGACCATCCGATTGTGGGTGATGGCCCCTCTATAGAGTTTGGTTCTGCCCAAAGGTTTTATCATTTAAAGGGGACATTTTTACCAAGCGTTTACTATTGGAGGAATGTTTGTCACTTTAAAAGTGCATCTGAGACAGATAGACACCAACAAATAAGCCTACACCCTGCTGGATTTTTTTTAAAGAAACCCCCCCCCCCCCCCCCTTTAATTACAAACATTTTTGTGACATTACAAATGGTCATTGTTTAAAAAAGTCAGTAGCGTGATGGAGAGAAGCAATGAAGTCATAGTTTCACAGTCACGTTTGTCATCCTCCTCCCCTTTCTTTTCCCTATAGAACAGGTGTGTGTGTCTACACCTGTTCAGTAGCACACAGGCAGCAGCTCAGGTAACAAAAGCAGAAAGCACACTGTCAAATCGAAAGAGAGGAAAAGAAGACAGCCGAGAGACATGACAAAGGGGAGGAGCAGCAACCGGGAAGATCAAGGCTGTAAACAAATGAATCGAGACTGAACTGGTATCCAAGAACACCTGATTCGGATAAAAACTACCCAGAGGCTCCACAAGTTGTTGAATTAGTCAGACTGTCTTCCTGATACAGATGTACCCTGCAGTCGTGGAAGGACGAGTCAAATGAAAAGACACATGGTGATTCACGAGAAGAGCACATCCCGACATAGAGGAAGACAACTGCTGTGATCTGACAGGCCAGGAGGGAACATGGTTAGCTCCAGAGGGAAGGAGAACATCAGGAGTACTGTTGAGGTGACTGTGAGGACTTTCTGAGAATGCCCCTTCTCTCTGCCTTGACATCATGGCGTCTTTGGGATGCAGATGTTAGCCAGTGCCCTGTGCCTGCTGGGATGGGCGGGGGTCATCGTGACCTGCATAATGCCTATGTGGCGTGTCACGGCCTTTGTGGGCAGCACCATCATTACCTCCCACACCATATGGGAGGGCATCTGGATGACTGTGCGGCCCAGAGTACAGGACAGATCCAGTGTAAGCCGTACGAATCTCTTCTAGCCCTCAGCGATGACCTTCAGACAGCCAGAGCCCTTATCGTTCTAGCCATCGCTGTTGGTGGTGTTGGGCTCATTTTGGCGTTGTTGAGGCAAGTGCACTCGCTTTTTGGATGAAGAAGAACCTGGTATTAAGAGTAAGGTTGCAGTGGCAGCAGGGGCAGTTTTGATTGTTTTACTGGGCTGCTGTGTTTGATTCCCACATCATGGGTAGCAGGCACGGTAGTGAGGACGTTCTATAACCACTGCCATTGATGCTCAACGGAGGGAGCTCGGAGCCTGTCTGTATATTGGCTGGGGGGCAAGCATCCTGCTCATCCTGGGAGGTGGTTTGTTCATTAGTTCGTCATGCCCACTCCAAGCTAATGATGTGGACAAGAAATCATCGGTACGCTACGTGGCTGTACGCTCTACCAACATGTCGAGCCAGGGAGGCGCTCATCGTAGCAGGATTCATCAGCAATGTCTCAGCCTGTCACAACAGCGTTTCCAAAGCTCCGAGCTACGAGGCCGAGTCAACAAAGTCTCAGCTCTACGGCAAGCCTTACTGGGACGACGGGTCCGAAAGATCACAGGGCAGTACGGCACCGTCAACAAAGTCGCAGATGAAAAGACCAGTTCAACGAAATCAGAACTGAGTGAGGCACCTTCAAACAAAATCACAGCTGAAACTGGCAGAAATGCACAACAATTTATCAGAGTTGTCCAGGAGGTGACGGAAGTGACGAGGGAAGCCATAAATGCAGCAAAAACATACATTTGATTTCAGCACATGCACCGAAATATAAAACGCCTGCACAACTGCACTGGGAAAACACACTTTGAGATAATATAAGAAGCAGTTAATTTACTTTTGCATTTTATACTCAGGTTATGGAACAGATTCTGGGCGATGCTGAAAAATATACATAAGTTTAGCATCTCTAATGCTATGTGCACTAAAAACTGAACGTTACTAAACTGAATTATTGCAGCAAATGAAGCCAGATGTAAGTGAAGGGTGTACAGTTTGACTCTTTATTGAACAACATAGCCCATAAGGGTTGGCATTAACTTGGGATTTTTTTTATTATTATTATTATTGTGAGGAATTTAGCTTGCATATAAATGCAAATGCATTATATAAACTGTGGATGTTTATATATATATATATATATATATATATATATATATATATATATACACACACATACATACATACATACATATATATTAGTTGTATCTGGTGTGTCTATATGAAGGAGCGTGCATTGATTTGATCCTCTGTGGCTACAATAGATATAATAAAATAACAAATAAATAAATAAACTTTTTTATTTAAGAGGTAATTACACAGTAGTCAAATCATTTTTAGATTTAGAGCAATACACTTAAAACCTATAGTAGTAGCATATGATTTGGTTCTATGGCATTAAGCTTAAAAAAAAGAGTATAAATGACTAAAGAAATGAGAAACACAATTTTCATTATGTGGTTGTTGCAAGAAATATTTCTTACCCTTGCTTTATATTTCTGGAAGTTTTTTTGTTTTATACACAACTGTGAACTTTGTTTTATTTGAACACATTAAAATGTAGATGTTTTCTTTTCAATAATGTATCTTGATCAAACACTTGATTTTTGCTCTGAATGTGCCCCGTGTGTTGTTTCAGATGGCTGTCTGTGAACTCCTTCACGGTTACTAAAAAGTACAGGACAAACCGGTCTGACAGAGGAATGCGGTGACACTGGATGCGTGCAGTGTTAGAAGAGGGAGGATCAGAGTCAAGTTTCAGTGAAATTCACCTGCTGCTTTGTTCCTGAGTTTGTTTACTGTTCAAAGCTTAACCTGTAAATTAGATTCAACTTATGAAACAGTGCCCCCGTGTGGTCAGTTGTGTCCAATTGACACGTCAGACATTTACTGACGTCGAAAATAGATCAGAGCTTTTTGTTGAGGATACAAACGGGGGTTATATCTGAGATTACATGTTTCTCATCCACAATAACTTCAATTACGAGGTCAGGTCAGTTTAGGGAGTATTTTGTGGTGATGTGCACTGTAGCGTCGACCACACTGTGGAACTGTGTTGGGTTCTGGACAGCAACCACCCAAGCACACCACCAGCTCATCCACACCTCTCAAAAAGTAACCAACAGCCAGGTGGATCGCAGGTGCCCCCTTGAACTTCTCAAGCTGCTGCTGAAGTCCCAGCAGCAGCTTGAGAAGGTCCTCAACAGTGCTGCTAGACTCCAATAAAAAGCAAAGAAAGAAGGGGAAGGAGGAAAGAAAAGGGAACGAAGGGGGTCTGGTTTTCCTCTCCCATTTGGACATTGGTGTTGTGAGCCCATTGCTGCAGTTTATAATCAAACTCATATCACCTAACAAGTCATAGCACACCAACTCGTAGCACACGGTGCTAAGAGTTAGCTGGAAGAATTGGGTAAATGTAAAGAAACGTGAATAAACTGCTTTATTATATGGCTGTGACTCTACACGCGCTCTGATTGGCTGATTTCCGGATTGATATTTTCCCATATTTGACTGGTTACCAGAGGTGTCAAGTAACGAAGTACAAATACTTCGTTACTGTACTTAAGTACACTTTTTAGGTATCTATACTTTACTCCTTTACTTATTTTCTGCCTACTTCTGACTTCTACTCATTACATTTTCACACAAGTATCTGTACTTTGTATTCCTTACATTTTTGAAACAAACAGCCTCGTTACTCTTGGCTTCAGTGCCGGTGGATGTGCGCTGACACTGCGGCTCCACCTGAAGCCCGAGGTGCCAGCGCAGTACCACCGGCGCGGCTTTACCTGAAGCCCGAGGCGTCAGTGCAGTTCCACCGGCGCGGCTTCACCGAGGCCCGAGCTGCCAGCGCACATCCACCGGCGCACCTCCACCTGAAGCCCGAGGCGCCAGCGCAGTTCCACTGGCGTGGCTTTACCGAGGTGCCAGCGCGGATTTATCTGACCATGGGTCCGAAGAAGGCACTGACAGTGGAGGAGGGAGACGATATCCAGAAGTCCCTGGACTTTTTTGTCTGAGGAAATCTCTGTTGTTAAAATGCAGCAGAAATCCATTATGGAGCTGGTGGAAGAAGTGAAGCCTCTCCGGATCCAGAATGCTGAGAAAGACCGGCGTCTGTGCACCTGGAGAACCGTGTTGCGGAGTTGGAACAGCACCACAAGATATGAACGACATTATTATTACAGGAATTCATATTAAACCTCGATCCTATGCACGGGCGGTGTTAGAAGACAGCGGAGGGGAGGCCAGTGAGCAGGAGGCCAGCTCAGTGGAACAACAGTTGGCTGACTTCCTGCAATCTAAGGGTATTCAAATGCACTGAAATAACATTGAAGCGTGCCACCCCTGCCCAGGAGAGAGGATGGAGACAAGCGAGCTGTTATAATGAGGTTTGTCAACAGAAAACATAAAATGCCATTGTTAAAACAGGGACGGAAACTCAAAGGAACAAACGTATTCATCAATGAACATCTGACCAAAAAAAACGCAGACATCGCCAGGAAAGCTCGTCTCTTAAAAAAGCAGGGAAAAATTCAACAGACATGGACATCCCACCGCAAAACATTTATCAAACTGAACGGAACACCAGAACAAGCGAAGGTTATGGGTAATCAGGAACATCGAGGAACTGGACAAATACGATCAATAAGGTATGAGGACACAAGCACATCACAACACCATGACACAGACCAGAGGAACCTATTCATCTACTACATCATCTACATCTGGAGACAAGAAGGATATTATAACTCACAGGATTGCTGATCATGGAAAACTAGAACTGAGAACATTTAAATACACAGACCACAATGTAGTGGACTTGGAGCACGATATAGACCCGGACATAATTTCTTCTCAAATATTAATGACAGTTGTTGCTATTATACAGATGAGCAGTTTAATCGGATCATTAAAACGGATAACAAATTATCAATAGTCCATTTCAACAGCAGAAGTCTGTATGCAAACTTTAAAGAATATTTAAGTCAATTTAAAAAAGTATTTAACATAATTTCTATATCAGAACCATGGATCAATGAAGATAAAGGAATGGATTTTTGAACCAATCGAAGCAGTGGTTCGCAGATTGAAGCAATGCTTCAACCTATTGTTTTGTTTATTCTTTCTTTCGCTTAATTTTTCCCCCACTAAAACCCTAAAGAGCATACTTCTGTGAGTATTATTTACCTTTTCTATGTTAAACCGACCTGTTATGGTATTCTGAACAGTTGATAGATGTATTTTATAACTTAAAAACGGGAGCGACGCTAACGCGTTAGCATGTCTATGGCATTTTCAATGTTAAAGTTAGCATGAAGCAGTTCCAGCTGTCTTCACGTTTGGGTGCATTGTTTTTCAAATTGTAATATTTCTTAAATTTATTTTTGTTTATATATTAATAATCTAATGATTATTATATACAATTTCAGAGAAAGAGGACTAAAAGAACCTGAATAGAAACACAACAGAAAATAAAATATAAAAGCAACTAACAATGAACATACACTAAATACATACATACATACATACAGAAATAAATAAGTGTTTCCTGTGAACACCTAGTGATTCTTACACCTCTATTTCATCCCTGTTTTATTTGTTTAATGACAGTTTGTTTCGGTCAAACCATATTTTCAGTTCGATTTCTTCAGTGATTTCCTCCAGAACTATCTGCCAAACTAGAAAACTGCTGCATCCTAGTAAGAGCAGAATACTACTGGAATGAATTTGAATAAGTTTTTTTTTTTTTTCCTCACTAAATGGATGCTGCACTCACTCCAGTTAATCGTCTGGAATAGTCCCAGATTGCATTTCACAGCTTCTAGAATTGAAACATTTTCGTGCAGGTGGTGTTGGGGGTAATTTGGGGTTTTGGGTCTTGGGCCACATGTAGAACGAATCTGTTTTTAAATTAAGCTTTCAATTCATATAGTGGCATCTACCTTTTTTTTTTTTTAAAAGGTTACTTTAAGTAGGTTTTGGAGCACATACTTTTTCCACTTTTACTTGAGTAAAGAGGTCAAGTTGATACTTCCAACTTTTACCAGAGTGTTTTTAAACTGCAGTATCTATACTTCTACTTAAGTAACAAATGTGTGTACTTTTGACACCACTGCTGGTTACCATGACAATCAGTCCGAAACGCATATCCCATTCGTTACAAACCAGAAAGCTAAAAACACGATTATAAAAACCAAGTTGGACACGAACATACTCCATACATATCTAAACAGCATCGGAAAAAAACAAACACACGGATTGAAAGATTACCAGCTAACGACCGGACCGTCTGTTAGCAAGTTCTTCATGGAGGTGAAGCGCACAGGTCTGACTATGAGCCCAAAACCATCAGCAGCTTTCATATTCGGGTGATACTGTAAGTTTGTGTGTATATATTGTAACAAGCCTGGCTCGCCGGCAAGTCACAACCCAAACAAAACTAACTGGGGAGGAATAACTCAAGAGGTTCAGGCCAATTAAAATGAATTATTAACAGACAATAATAATAATCAAATGCAACATAAATACAAGGCATACAAATGTAAGTAAGATCAGTGGTGTAGGTAGTGCATGAACGCGAATGAATATGTGGATGGAAAGGTATTGGCGTGTGAAAACCAAAGGTAACTGGAACAAAAAATTAACCGAAGACAAACCAAATGCGTTACCTGGTGGGGAGAGAGCAGAGAGAGGAATGAGCACAGCACAAACAATTTAAACAGCACAGGTGCCACCACTCAGGCGGCCCCACCCCTGCCTGCCATGGGGAGCCTCCCACAACAGGCAAGGGAGGGCCGTGACACCCCCCTCCTTAAAATGAGGGTACTACTCTCATCCATACAGGGCTACGTACATAAGACCCAACCAAAATAATACCCGTGCATACAGTAATTTCTGCACCCTTCCACCAGCTGTCCGTACCTCCACCCAGCAGCCCTGGTACCTGGGGAGCAGTTTAAGAGCAGGACGACAAACAGTGAGGCAAAAAGGAGCAGAGAAACACATTAGGTTAGAGGAGCACGGGAAAGAGCATCAGCAATAATGTTGTCTTTACCACTGATGTGTCTTAATGTCAAGGGTGTACGGTTGTAAAAACAAAACCCAATGCATAAGGCGCTGGTTGGGATTCTGCAGAGACTTCAAAAAGGTCAGTGGATTATGATCAGTGAATACAGCCAACGGAGTCGAACCGGAACCTACATAGACCTCGAAGTGCTGTAAAGCCCAAATGAGACCCAAAGCCTCTTTTTCAATTACAGAATAATTAAACTGATACTTATTAAATTTCCGGGAGAAGAAACTTACAGGGCACTCAAAATTATCATCATTGTCCTGTAGACGTACAGCACCTGCACCAATTTGACTGGCGTCCACCTGTAATTTAAAAGGTTTACTAAAATTTGGTGCTGCCATCACCGGAGTGGAACACAGCAATGCCTTAACTAAATCAAAGGCCTCCTGACACTGCGTGGACCAGGAAAACTTAACCTTGGCTTTTAACAGGTTGGTCAGAGTGGCAACTACCATAGAAAAGTTTTTACAGAAGGAACGGTAGTACCTGGCCATCCCAAGGAAGCGCATAAGCTACTTTTTAGTAGTCGTAGGAGGAAACTGCTTTACGGCCTGTATTTTAGCCTCCACGGGACGGACAAAACCTTGACCCACCACTTTACCAAGGTAGGTGACTGTGGCTCTGGCAAACTCACACTTTAGCAAGTTTACAGTCAACCTGGCTCACACCAGCCGATCAAACAAGGCTTGCACTCTCCGGACATGCTCCTCCCAGGAATCCGAATAGACAACCACATCGTCAAGATACACTGCACACCCTTCTAAACCAGAGACTACACGATTCATCAGCCTCTGAAAGGTGGTGGGAGCATTCCAGAGTCTAAAAGGCATCACTGTGTATGAAAACAAACCAGATGGTGTTATAAAAGCAGCAATCTCACGTGCCCGTTGAGAAAGTGGAACCTGCCAATATCCTTTCAAAAGATCAAACTTACTTACATACTTGGCAGACCCAACCTGATCAATACAGTCCTCCATCCTAGGCAGGGGATAGAGATCTGCTTTTGTAATGCCATTTACTTTTCGGTAATCTGTACATGGTCGAAAAGTAGAGTCTGGCTTTTCAACAAGCAAACAAGGTGAAGCCCAATTAGAATTGGATGGTTCTGCAATAACATTATTTAATATATACTGTACTTCAGAGTCCAACTGTCGCCTCTTCTCCTCAGAAACCCTATAAAATTTTTGTTTAATAGGCTTAGCATCTCTGATGTGTATGTCATGTTCAACTAAATGAGTTTGAGTTGGAGTATCAGAAAATAAAGCTAGATACTTTTTAATTAGTCCAACTAACTGAGTACGCTTCTCAACATCCAAGTGGTCAACTAAAGTACCAAGATTTTCCAAAGTCTGCAAATTCTTTAACCGTCCTCTCAAAATCTCATCTGCAGCCAAAGCTACCTCTTCTCCCCCCTCCTCACGATTAAGACCACCAGGGGCAGTAACAGGCACAGCGGCCAACGCTGCCCTCTCCACATGACCAGTGTCCCTCTGATCAGAATCTCGAGAGTGGTAAGATTTCAATAGATTCACGTGATACAATTTAGAAGTTTTCCTATGTACAGGAGTTTCAATGAGATAGTTTAGATCAGACACTTTTCGCAGAACTGTATAAGGACCAGAATACTTTGACTGAAACGGAGAATTAACCAACGGCAACAGAGCAAGTACCCTGTCCCCAGGACAAAACTCACGCATTCCCATTCCCTATCATACTCTTGCTTCATTTTCTTTTGAGAACACTCCAATTTTTGTTTTGCAAGTTCACCTGCTCGGTACAACTTAAACCTAAACCTATTTACAAAAGCAATAAGGTTCTGTGGTGGCTCCTCAGGTAAACAACCCTCCTGGAGAACAGCTAGAGGACCCCTAATCTTTTGCCCAAACACTAAGTCATTAGGGCTAAACCCTGTACTTTCCTGCACTACCTCACGAGCAGCCAACAAAAGCCAAGGTAAACCCTCTTCCCAGTCTGCAGATAGTTCAGTGCAATATGCACGGAGCACCGACTTCAAAGTTTCGTGAAAACACAAACAATGCTCCTTGACTCTGAGCATGATACGCTGTTGACTTGTTATGCTTAACTTTTAACTGCTTCAGAATCTGAGCAAACATTTTGGAAGTAAAATTTGAACCTTGATCTGACTGAATGATCCTCGGAATACCAAACGTAGAAATAAACTGAGTCAAAGCTTTAACTACAGACTTGGTAGTGATAGTACGCAAAGGAAAGGCAGCAGGATATCTAGTTGCTTGACACATTACCGTCAGCAAGTAACTATGACCTGATTTCGAACATGGTAAAAGCCCAACACAATCAACGATGAGATGCTCAATGGCTGACGAATTGCCAATATCGGATACAAGGGTGCTGGCTTAACAACTTGATTAGGTTTACTAGTAAGTTGACAAGTATGACATGTTTTAATAAACCTTGATACATCCCTCTTTAAGTGTGGCCAGAAAAAATGACGGAAAATTCTGTAATAACATAGATGACCAGCCACACCACCATGCAATGTCTGAAGGACTTTACTGCGCAAGGAGGTCGGTACAACTGTTTGAAAAACTGCTTCTCCCAAACCTTGATCATTATGTGGAACATATATTCTAACCAACAGTTCATCAAGAAGAAAATAACATTGAGCACTAGCCCTCACTGCTGCTTCAGGAACAACTTTATCAAAAAATTTCAACCAAAGAGTTGTCACCCTTTTGCTCTGCTATCAAGGAATCTCTAGAATTTGTCAAGCTTCAAATTTGAAGATCAGTTGGCAACTCAAGATTATCAGGCCGGCTCTCTGCCTCCTTCCGCCGAGAAACAGCACGAGTAGTAACGCAACTTGGGAAAACATCTAGACTGCAATCTGGGAACACACCAGCAGAGGGCACTGTTAACGCCTTGAAAATGTTAGGCTTGCCATCCACCCACACTTTCCCCCCCTGCCAGATCATTTCCCAGAATCATGTGGACACCATCCACTGGCAACCTGGGTCTGACACCAACCACAACATCACCCTCGACCAAACCACACACAAGATTAACTTTATGTAAAGGGGATGAAAAAGGAACCAAACTCATTCCACGGATTAGAACACAACTTCCTGTATCTGACAGTTTTGAAAATGGCAACACAGACTCTAAAATAAAAGAATCCAAAGCTCCTGTGTCCCTCAAAATTTTAATTGGAACTTGTTGATTCCCATCTAACAACGACACAACACCATTGGAAATAAAAGCTGAAAACTCACCCTGGGTAGATTCAGAACCAGCCTTAACCTGTTGGTGGTAGAGCTCACCCTGGTAGACAGGTGTGGCAACAGGACTTGTAACTGGAGCTGCCATCACAGCCGGCTTTACTTGTTCTGACCTTTGGATCTAAGCAAAGGACAATCTTTTTTCCATTGTCCCTCACCCAAATAGTATCTACAGGTATTGGCATTAACTGGTCCTTTTGCTCCAACATTAGCAAACTTTCGCTGAGGTTTTTGGAAAGAAACCCCAGGCAGTGGTGACTTATGTTTTAGCATAGACTGACTTTTATTACGACTTTCCCTATTTGAGTCAAAATGAGTTTTATGAGTCAACACATATTCATCTGCCAGGATAGCTGCTTCTCTAGGAGACTTGACTTTCTGTTCGTTAACATATGTGGCAACAGAATCAGGTACAGAATTTTTGAATTGCTCCAATACAATTAAATTAGACAAATCTTGTAAAGTAACCACTTCAGCAGCTGTAGACCATCGACTAAAGGCATTTGACAAGTCCCTTACGAACTCAGAATAAGTCTGTGAATCCTGTTTCTTCCTGTACCAAAAACGTTGACGATACGCTTCTGGTACCAGCTCATAGACTTTAAGGACTGCCGCTTTAACAGTAGCATAAACTTTACTATCTGCAACATTTAATGCTGAAAAAGCCTCCAATGCTTTCCCTGTAAGCACACACTGTAACAAAGTAGTTCTATCCACGTCTGACCAGGCCCTAGTATCAGCAATGCGTTCAAACAAAATAAAGTACGTAGCTGGATCTGATTCATCAAATTTAGGTAATAAATGAAGATTCTGTGAAACATCAAACTGAGGCTCCCTTTCAACCCCTGGTCTAATGCCACTTCTCAGCCTTTCCAGTTCTAGCTGCATCTGCAACAGCTCCCTCTGCTGCTCAAAAGTTAACATGACTGGACTAGGCTGAACCGCTGCCCCTTGACTGGCAGCCGACTGAAAGAGAACACCAGCGTCCAAAAGACCTTGTTTTAATGAATCCCTAACCATTTCCTTTAACTTCCTATCCACTATACCAATTTTGTAATGCTCTGCAATCTCCAATAACTGCACTGTAAAATCTAACGTGTCGAGTGAAAGGGCTGCCTTAAAATTTCAAGTTAAGTAAAAGAAAATAAGTTGTTATCTAGGTTAGATATTCCTTGTTGGGTAAACACCTGCGTTAGTTTGGGTTGATTTATTTTTCATAATTGATTTAACTCATTCAGGTAGTTGTTTGAATCTGAATTGTCAGTTTTATAACCTTTTGTTTCAGTTAAGTTGAATTGGATTTGTCAATTGATTTAACTATTTAGGGTAGTTGTCTGAACTAGCAAATCTGTTTCATTTTAATTAAAACTGTAAGTTGTGTAATCCTTTTGTGTCAGTTAACTTGACTTGGATTTATTAATTGATTGACCTGCTTGGTTGTGATTTGAATTTGCACACACACACACACACACACTTAAATGAAATCGATTAATTTCACCGAGTGAAAGTTTTATCTCCAAAGAAACATGAGGTCGACGATGCCCTCCAACTTGCATCCAAAATGGAGGAGGGAGGAAAGGAGCACATGTTCACCCGCCGCAGCTGCATTCTCACCAATGCATTTCAAGAAAAGCATGATGACGCAGGCGTTTTTATCCCCAAAGTCAATTGACTTACATTCTAATTCAGTTGGGCCTGGATTTTCAAATTAGCATTTATATGTAGTTGAGATGTTTTTAACTAATAATTGCATGTTATTATAACAACCTCAGTAATCATGTGTCTTAATGACATAGAATAATATGTTAAGATAACAAACAGATAAATCACAATTTTACAGTGCAGGGATGAAGTGGAGGTGTAAGAGTCACTAGGTGTTCACAGGAAACATTATTTATGTATGTACAAGGGTCTATAGATAAGAAACCGACCCTTTTATTTTTTTTTTTAACTATATGGATTTGAATGACGTGCAATTACACCAATCATGCTTGAACCCTCGTGCGCATGCATGAGTTTTTTTTCACGCGTCGGTGACGTCATTTCCCTGTGGGCAGGCCTTGAGTGAGATGTGGTCCAGCCCTCTCGGCTGAATTCCTTTGTTTCACACGCTGCTCGAGACGGCGCGCGTTGCTTTATCAAAATTTTTCTGGACCTGTGAGGGATATCCGAGTGGACACTATTCGAGAATTAAGCTGGTTTTCGGTGAAAAGTTTAACGGCTGATGAGAGATTATGGGGTGTTTCTGTCGGTGTAAGGACTTCCCACGGAGCGGGACGTCGCGCAGCGCTTCCAGGCGCCGTCGTACGGCCTGTTTCGACCTGAAAACATCCTAATTTAAGGCTTAATTCACCCAGGACGTCGTAAGAGAACAGAAGATTCAGAAGAGGCCGGCATGAGGACTTTATGCGGACATTCCACTGTTTAAGGACATTTTGTAATGAAGAGTGCGCGCAAATTCGCCGAGTCGTTTCCGTTACGAATCGGCAAATCTGTATGCGCCGCGACAGGAAAAACACCTCCGTGTTGAAAACCATTTGTAAAATTCAGGCGGGCTTTGATGGCTTTCAACAAGTGAGTAACTGAGAAATTGTTTAACAGCTTGGACATGTTCCAACTTGTCCGTTAAGGTTTCCACCGGACGGTGTTTTTCCTGTCGCGGACCCCCCGCGGTCGGGTCCGGCCCGACATGAGACTCTGCCCGCCGTTCTTTCATTACAAAATGTCCGTTAACAATGGAATGTCCCGAATAAACTCCTCATGGCCGACTCTCTTCTGAAAGTTCTCTGACGACTTCCTGGTCACAAGAGCCTGAAATGTGGAAGTTTTCAACTTGAAACGGCACGACGCTGCCGCCTCGAAGCGCAGATCGCCGTCAGGCGCCGTGGCCGTCCTTACGGCGACACTACCAGACACAAAATCTCTCATCAGCCGTTAAAATTTTACCGAAAACCAGCTGAATTATCGATGGTGTCCACTCAGTTGTGCCTTACGTTTTTGAAAAAAAGTTTGATCAAACAAGCAGCAGTCTCTGAGCCATTCCTAAACAATGAAAAAATTGACGAGAGGGTGGGCCACTCCTCACTCAAAGACTGCCCACAGGCGAATGACGTAAACGACAGGTGTGAAAAACACTCTTGCATGCCCACGAGGGTTCAAGCATGTCTGAGTAATCACACGTAATTCAAATCCATATGGTTTTTTGAAAAAAATATAAGGTCGGATACTTTCTAATAGACCTCGTATGTATGTATTATTTATTTATGTACTAGGTCTGTGTGTGTGGGCCGCCAGAAGAGGAGGTAATGCTGGCCCACCACCAGTGGGCGCTCTGCCTGAAGTGCGGGGCTTCAGGCACGAGAGGGCGCTTGCCGCCAGGACACAGCCGGGGGTGACAGCTGCGCTCATTACCTCTTGGACAGCTGTCAACCCATCTACTCAACATCATCTCACTCCATAAAGACCAGACGTCATCTCCACCTCGTTGCCGAGATATCATACTTCATTGGAGGTATATCCTCAGCCTTTTGTAAATCTGTTTATGTGAGTGTTTGCAGGAGAACCGGTCGTTTTTGAGGAGGCTGTGCAAGACGGCGCTCCTTGTCAGCGGTGTGAGGTGGATGGTGGCATTCCCACCGTTATTGTTACTGGGTGTACACACACCCACACTTGACTGTCTTTGTTTCTTCGCCAGCAGTACCAGATCCGACAGTCGGGGACGGTGATCACCGGGAATTCGGGACTTGGCGGCTCCCAGTATTCACCGGGTTCTGGGGCGGCGGAAATCGTGTGGTTCCGGCTCTCCTCAGGACAGACGTCTTCTATCCTCGAGCCTGCCCACACGTCACCTTTGTGTATTGACTGTTGTGATATTCTGAGATTGTCTGTATGTTCGTTGTGCACATTCACAACATTAAATTGTTATATTTTGGCTCATCTATTGACCGTTCATTGCGCCTCCTGTTGTGGGTCCGTGTCACTACACTTTCCCAACAGGATATCTCGGCCAGCGTCATGGACTCCGCGGGGCGTCACCTGGCTGTTGAAAGACCAATGGGAGAGCAGGGCGCGCAGGCGTCTGCAGGAGACGTGATTGGTGAGCTGCAGCACATTCTCACCGCCTTTACGGCTCGGTTGGATCAAATGACTGAGCAAACATCCTCCTGAACCGCAGGGTGGAGGCTCTCTCGCACAGATGGCGGCGAGCGCTCAGGGCGCTGCTGCAGCTCGTCCTCCTGCCGACCCTGTGCAGGATATAAATGTTCCAGTGGTGGTTCAACAACCCCTCCCACCATCCACTGAAGCATACATAAGCCCTCCTGAGCCGTACGGAGGGTGTGTGGAGACGTGCGCGGACTTTCTTAGCCCAGTGTTCGATCGTCTTCGCACAACGTCCCGTCATGTACGCGTCAGATGCTAGTAAAATAGCTTATGTGATTGCTCTGCTTCGGGGTAAAGCACGCGCCTGGGCTACGGCGCTCTGGGAACAGAACTCATCGTTGTTATCAGCATACACTGGGTTTGTGGGGAGTTCAGAACAGTGTTTGATCACCCTAACAGAGGAGAGACCGCTTCAACAGTGCTGCTGTCAATGAGACAGGGACGCAAGAGCGCAGCCGCTTATGCAGTCAACTTCCGCATCGCGGCTGCGAGGTCCGGCTGGAATAACGTTGCGCTCCGCGCCGCCTTCATAGACGGACTGTTGTTGGTTTCTGAAGGAGCAGCTGGTAGCTAAGGAGGAACCGCAGGATTTAGATGGGCTTATCGATCTCGTTATACGGGTTAGACAATCCGGTTGGAGGAAGGCCGTCGGGAGCGAGGCGAAGGACGTGACCGGATACGCGCCGCCCCTCTCCCTTCCGGGTTCGAAAAGGGGCCGCCCTCCCCACGCTCCACAGCCGCAGCGCTTTGTGGGGCAACAGCTCCCCCTGTTGACGTTGTTAGGGACACGCACAGGGCCAAAATGGGGAGGGCTGATCCGTGGAGAGTGTTTTCTCTGCAGCTCAACTGAGCACACACAGAGAAACTGCCCCAAACGGCCAAAACGACAACACTCGCCCTTAGAGACTGGGCTAAGGGGGGGTCAAACATTCAAGTAAGACACACACAAATTGCCACACGACTCCCAGTCACAATCCTGAGCGGGGATTTAACCCTTCAAGCCCGAGCACTGGTGGACACGGGGTCAGAAGGGAATCTGCTAGACAGCAGATGGGCAAGGGAGGTAGGGCTCCCTCTGGTGGCGCTTCCTTTGCCATTGCAGGTGCGGGCACTAGATGGCACCCTCCTCCCTTTACTCACACACAAGACACAACCAGTAACTCTGGTGGTGTCTGGAAACCCATCGGGAGGAGATTGAGTTTTTTGTAACTCCTTCTACCTCCCGCATGATTTTGGGCATCCCATGGATGTGAAGCAAATCCCCGGATTGATTGGCCGTCTGGGGTGGGGTTCAGTGGAGCGAAACCTGCCATCGGGGGTGTTTAGGATCCTCGGTTCCTCCCGGTTCACAGGCTAAGGAGGAGGTCAAAGTCCCTCCCAATCTGACGGCAGTGCCGGTTGAGTACCACGATCTTGCTGACGTCTTCAGCAAGGATCTGGCACTCACCCTTCCCCCACACCGTCCATACGATTGTGCCATTGATTTGGTTCCAGGCGCTGAGTTCCCGTCCAGCAGGCTGTACAACCTCTCACGACCTGAGCGCGAATCAATGGAGACCTACATCCGGGACTCATTAGCTGCCGGGCTGATCCGGAACTCCACCTCCCCGATGGGGGCAGGTTTTTTTTTGTGGGCAAGAAAGATGGCGGACTCCGTCCATGCATTGATTACAGGGGGCTGAATGAGATTACGGTTCGCAACCGATACCCGTTGCCATTGTTAGATTCCGTGTTCACCCCCCTGCATGGAGCCAAAATCTTTACTAAGCTGGATCTTAGAAATGCGTATCACCTGGTTCGGATCCGGAAGGGAGACGAATGGAAGACGGCATTTAATACCCCGTTAGGTCACTTTGAGTAGGTGGTCATGCCGTTCGGCCTCACCAACGCCCCCGCGACGTTCCAAGCCTTGGTTAACGACGTCTTGCGGGACTTCCTGCACCGATTCGTCTTCGTATATCTGGACGATATTCTCATCTTTTGTCCGGATCCTGAGACCTATGTCCAGCATGTACGTCAGGTCCTGCAGTGGTTGTTTAGAGAACCGACTGTTTGTGAAGGGCGAGAAGTGCGAGTTTCACCGCACGTCTTTGTCCTTCCTGGGGTTTATATCTCCTCCAACTCCGTCGCCCCTGATCCGGCCAAGGTGCGGCGGTGAGAGCTTGGCCCCAACCAACAAGCCGTAGGAAGCTGCAACAGTTCCTCGGTTTCTCTAATTTCTATAGGAGGTTCAGTAAGGGCTACAGTCAGGTAGTTAGCCCCCTGACAGCCCTGACCTATCCAAAAGTCCCCTTCACCTGGTCGGATCGGTGCGAACCCGTGTTCAAGGAGTTGAAACGACTGTTCTCTACTGCGCCAGTTTTGGTGCAGCCCGACCCTAGCCGCCAGTTCATGGTTGAAGTGGACACCTCTGACTCAGGGATAGGAGCCGTGCTGTCCCAGAGCGGAGAGACCGATAAGGTTCTTCACCCGTGTGCCTACTTTTCACGCAGGTTGACGCCGGCTGAACAGAACTATGACGTCGGCAATCAAGAACTCCTTGCGGTGAAAGAGGCTCTTGAGGAGTGGAGACACCTGTTGGAGGGAGCGTCTGTGCCGTTCACGGTTTTCACTGACCATCGAACCTGGAGTATATCAGGACCACCAAGCGGCTGAACCCAGGCAAGCCCGCTGGTCACTGTTCTTCGGGCGTTTTGACTTCCGGATCACCTATCGCCCCGGGACCAAGAAACCAGAAGTCGGATGCCTTGTCCCGGGTACACGAAGAGGAGGTCAAAACTACACTGTCGGGATCCACCGGAGCCCATCCTGCCTGAGTCCACTATCGTGGCCACCATCACCTGGGACGTGGAGAAGAACGTCCGGGAGGCCCTGGCACGGAGCCCGGACCCCAGGAACAGGTCCGAAGAACCGTCTGTACGTCCCACCAGAGGCCAGAGCTGCAGTCTTGGACTTCTGTCACGGTTCAAGCTCTCCTGTCATCCAGGGGTGCGAAGGACCGTGGCAGTTGTCCGGCAGCGCTTCTGGTGGGTGTCTATGGAGGCAGACGTCCGGGAATATATCCAGGCCTGCACCACCTGTGCCAGGGGCAAGGCAGTACACACGAAGGCCCAAGGACTCCTCCAGCCGCTGCTGGTGCCTCATCGCCCCTGGTCCCACATCGGCCTGGATTTCGTCACGGGCCTCCCGCTGTCCCAGGGCAATACCACCATCTTCACGATAGTGGACCGTTTCTCCAAGGCGGCCCACTTCGTGGCCCTCCTGAAGCTCCAACAGCCAGGAGACAGCAGACCTCCTGGTCCACCACGTTGTCCGTCTGCATGGGATACCCTCCGACATCGTCTCAGATCGTGGTCCCCAGTTCTCCTCACACGTCTGGAGGAGCTTCTGCAGGGAACTGGGGGCCACCGTGAGCCTCTCGTCCGGGTACCATCCACAGACGATACGGACAGGCAGAGCGGGTCAACCAGGAACTGGAACAGACCCTCCGCTGCGTCACATCCGCGCACCCGATGGCCTGGAGTAACCATCTGGTGTCTTCGGCCAATCGGCCTTCCCCAATTTGAGGTGTGTTTGGGGTATCAGCCCCCGTTGTTTCCCGTGGTGGAGGGAGAGGTCGGTGTGCCCTCGGTCCAGGCCCCCTGCGGAAGTTGCCGTCGGGTGTGGCGCTCCGCCCGCTCTGCCTTGTTGAAGGCCCGTACGAGGGAGAAGACCCATGCAGACCACCGGCGATCCCTGGCCCCTGCTTACCAGCCCGGGCATTGGCCCCTTCAAGATCCTCAAAGTCCTCAGTCCTGCCGCAGTGAAGCTCCAACTCCCGGCTTCACTGCGGATCCATCCGGTTTTCCACGTGTCACGTATCAAACCTCATCACACCTCCCCCCTCTGTGCTCCCGGACCGGCGCCCCCTCCTGCTCGGATCACCGACGGGGGGCCGGCTTGGACGGTGCGCCGGCTCCTGGACGTCCGTCGGATGGGTCGGGGGTTCCAGTACTTGGTGGACTGGGAGGGGTATGGACCCGAAGAACGCTCCTGGGTGAAGAGGAGCTTCATCCTGGATCCGGCCCTCCTGGCCGACTTCTACCGTCGACACCCCAACAAGCCGGGTCGGGGCCAGGAGGCGCCCGTTGAGGGGGGGGTCCTGTTGTGTGTGGGCCACCAGAAGAGGAGGTACTGCTGGCACACCACCAGTGGGCGCTCTGCCTGAGTGCGGGCTTCAGGCACGAGAGGGCGCTGCCGCCATGGACACAGCCGGGGGTGACAGCTGTCGCTCATTCCTCTTGACAGCTGTCACCCATCTACTCAACATCATCTCACTCCATAAGACCAGACGTCATCTCCACCTCGTTGCGAGATATCATACTTCATTGGAGGTAATATCCTCAGCCTTTTGTAAATCTGTTTATTGTGAGTGTTTGCAGGAGAACCGGTCGTTTTTGAGGAGGCTGTGCAAGATGGCGCCCTTGTCAGCTGAGACCGCTGCAACGCGCTGAGTGTGAGGTGGAGGTGGCATTCCCACCGTTATTGTTACTGGGTGTACACACACCCACACTTGACTGTCTTTGTTCTTCGCCAGCAGTACCAGATACGACAGTCGGGGACGGTGATCACCTGGGAATTCGGGACTTGGCGGCTCAGTATTCACCGGGTTCTGGGGCGGCGGAAATCGTGTGGTTCCGGCTCTCCTCAGGACAGACTCTCTTATCCTCGCGCTGCCCACACGTCACCTTTGTGTATTGACTGTTGTGATATTCTGAGATTGTATGTTCGTTGTGCACATTCACAACATTAATTGTTATATTTGGCTCATCTATTGACCGTTCATTTGCGCCCCTGTTGTGGTCCGTGTCACTACACTTTCCCAACAGGTCTGTCCAAAAGTATCGTACCTTTTATTTTTTTCAAAAACTATATGGATTTGAATCATGTGTAATTACATCAGCCAGCTTGAACCTTCGTGCGCATGCGTGGAGTTTTTCCACGCCTGTCGGTTGCGTCATTCGCCTGTGGGCAGGCTTTGAGTTAGCACTGGTCCACCCCTCCCGTCAGATTTCTTTTGTCTGAGAATTTGCTGAGAGACTGCCGCTTGCTCCATGAAATTTTTTTCAGAAACTGTTAGAGACAGGCAGTTGGAAACCATTCGATAGATTCGGTTGGATATCGGTGAAGATTCTGTCGGCGTCACACGGATTAAGTAGTGTTAA
This sequence comes from Thalassophryne amazonica, assembly GCF_902500255.1. Taxonomy (NCBI): domain Eukaryota; kingdom Metazoa; phylum Chordata; class Actinopteri; order Batrachoidiformes; family Batrachoididae; genus Thalassophryne; species Thalassophryne amazonica. The sequence goes on from NC_047111.1 coordinate 60,837,345, forward strand.
AACCTTTTTAAAGTCGGCCCACAGCGGCGGAGGGCGTGCGGGGCGCCGAGCGGCCATTCGACAGGCTGGATCAACCAGATCATTTCTAAACTGAATGCTGTGTTGATCCGGGACATCATGTGACTGCCACAGAAATGGCAACAGAGCTGACAATAGCACTTTTGCAGCACATTCCACTGTTACAGGAGATTTGTAAGAAAGATGTGCAGAGGATTTCGCACGTCGGCACGAAGTAGCTCAGGACGTGCAGCAAAAAACACCTCCGTGTTGGAAGTCTGACAGGACATGTGTGGCATGTCCAGCTGTTACACAATTTCTCGGATACTCACTCGACTGAAAGCCATGAACGCCATCTGAATCTTCTGAATGGTTTCCAACAGAGGTGTTTTTTTTTTGCTGCGCGTCCTGAGCTGCTTCGTGCCGACACGTGAAATCCTCCGCATGTCTCATTACAAAATCTCCTGTAAGGGTGGAATGTGCCGCCAAAGTGCTATGTCCAGCTCTGTTGCCATTTCTGTGGTAGTCACATGATGTCCCGGATCAACACAGCATTCAGTTTAGAAATGATCTGGTCGATCCAGCCTGTCGAATGGTCACTCGGCGCGCCGCGCACCCTCCGCCGCTGTGGGCCATCTTTAAAAAGGTTTTAACACTCCTTAATCCAAATATATTTTAATTTTAATAAACGAAGCAATAGGTCGAAGCATTGCTTCAATCTGCGAACCACTGCTTCGATTGGTTCACGGTTAAAAGCAAAGCCGAGCTGCAGAAAAGTTGATTACAGGCGCACATGATGTGAAATTATATATATATACACACACACGAGGTCTATTAGAAAAGAAACCAACCGTTTTATTTTTTTAAAAAACTATATGGATTTGATTCATATGTTTTTACGTCAGCCAAGCTTGAACCTTCGTGCGCATGCGTGAGTTTTTCCACGCCTGTCAGTGACGTCATTCGCCTGTGAGCATGCCTTGTGGGAGGAGTGGTCCATTCCACTGTTAAAGGAGATTTTTTTAATGAAAGACATGCGGACGGATTGGCGCGTCGGCTCGCAGCCAGCGCGGCGCCTGCCACAGGACAAACACCTCCGTGTTGATAACCATTTGTTAAATCCAGGCAGCTTTTGGTGGCTTTCAGTTTAGTGAGTATCTGAGAAATTGTTTAACAGCAGGGCATGTTCCAACTTGTTCTTAAGGCTTCCAACGGAGGTATTTTTCCTGTGGCGGAATCCGTCCGCACATCTTTCATTAAAAAAATCTCCTTTAACAATGGAATGTCCGGATAAACTGCTGATTCCGACCTCTTCTGAAAGTTCTCTGTTCTCTCACGATGTCCTGGGTCAACAGAGGCTTAAATTTGGAGGTTTTAGCTTGAAACAGGATGACGACGTCGCCTCGGAGCGCTGCGCGACGTCCCGCTCCGTGGGAAGTCCTTACAGCGATAGAAACAATCCAAAATCTCTCATCAGCCATTACAATTTTCACCGAAAACCTGCTGAATTTCTCAAATGGTGTCCACTCGGATGTGCCTCACAGTTTTTGAAAAAAATTTGATGAAGCACAGTGCCAGTCTCTCAGCAACTTCTCAGACAATGAAAATCCGATGAGGGGGTTGGACCACTCCTCCCACAAGGCGTGCTCACAGGCGAATGACCTCACCGACAGGCGTGAAAAAAAACTCTTGCATGCCCACGAGGGTTCAAGCTTGGCTGATGTAATCACACGTGATTCAAATCCATATGTTTTTTTAAAAAAATAATAAGGTCAGATACTTTTCTAATAGACCTCGTATAAACATTAAACTGAAGCCAAGAGTAACGAGGCTGTTTTAAAAATGTAAGGAATAGAAAGTACAGATACTAGTGTGAAAATGTAATGAGTAGAAGTCAGAAGTAGGCAGAAAAATAAGTAATGGAGTAAAGTATAGATACCTAAAAAGTGTACTTAAGTACAGTAACAAAGTATTTGTACTTCGTTACTTGACACCTCTGCCAGTTAGTGACTTTAATCCGCACAAAAGTGATTAATGAGTGACATCTTTAAATGGCTTTGAGAGGGGTTAAGATGCAGACTTGCTTCTGAAAAGCAGCGATGCAGAGAACCAACGAAGCAGCGGGTTGGAGCACTGCTTCGTTGCTTCAAGCTTCAAGCACAACCGCTGCAGAAGAGGTTGATTGCAGACGTAGAGAAATTATCTTTTTCTCAATAAACACCCTCAAAACAATGGCCGCTCTGAAGGACCGATAAGGGAATAGTTAAGCAAAAAGACTATTGATGTCAGTGGCTCGAATCATTTCTTAACGATTATCTTAATCATACTGTGGTTGCACAAATCATTTTTTTTAAATAATGCTGGTGGTATATATTTATTTTAAATTTTATATTTATTTCTTGTCATGTTTGGTGCCGTTGCTAATGCAAAATGATTTATTTGTAGCCGTTTTCAAAACATGAATAAATTATTATTAAAATAATAACTCAGTATTAATTTAATATTGAGAAGTTATTTTGGAAATAAAGAGAACCGCACTGACAAATTCTGAATTATTGTTCATTTCGGGAGGGGTGGGGGGAGGTGGGAACACCATACCGTCCACTGTTAGGGAATGCCCTACTTTTAATACTTTTAAAAAATATCTGAAGGGATGGTTGTCATCCACCCAAACCTGTCATTATAGTCAGTAGAACCTTGGACATTGTGTAAAGGCTGGATGGGAATGGGATGCGTGCAGTCTGTGTTATAGCAGCATTGCTGAGTTTAATATGATTTGATGTCTTTTTTAATGATTCTGTTATGTGTTTTTATTTATTTTAGGATTTTGCCTGTACCATTTGGCAGGGGGACTGACAATGAAGATCAGTCTATAGCTTCAATTGTGTACATCTACATTTTTATTTTTATTTCTTTTAATAACAAAATGTTCATTAATGTACATTGTCCCTCAGTACCAAATAAAACTGAAACTGAAATTGAAGATGTGTGATGGGGCTTAACATCCTCTCCCAATTTTGTTAGTGGTGGCAATTAAAACTAAATCTTTAAAAAGGTTAAATTTTGTAATTATGCTGACTTCTCCCAAGGTAAAAGCTTAAATTTCATGAAAAAAATCCTCAAATCAAAATACAAGCAGATACTCTGTTCCTGAAAGAATGCCAGTGGAATTTGAACCCGTTTGCAATGAATTAAAACCACTTGGCATTTGCAAGCTTATAAGCCATGTATGGGGGTCAAGGATTAAATTGCATCTCAACACGTGATGGGGTGTTATTTAAAGGACATGTCGCATGTTATTTAACAATATAATATCAACATATTTGTGATAGGAAGTCTATGCGCACATGTGGTCATGATTTGTGGTTGCTGACTTGATTCATTGCTGATTAAACCGCTCACTCAGCGAGTCAGCAGGTGCATTTCTGGAAAACATTTTACTCGGCATTCCGTCAGTCCCAGCAAACACAGAAACACCACAATGGCAAACTGACAGAGTGCAATGAATGTTGCAACATGAGATCATGATACTACTGCCCATTCTAGTGCAGTGGATAAGAGAATATTTAGAGGAGAATCCTGCAAATGGTGATAAAAGCATAAAATTCGGCAGAAATACTCCTCAGATAATCCTCTTTTGAATAAAACAATTGGCCACTTGAATTTTCAATCGGTGGTCAGGTAGGGGTCAATTGAAGAATTACACAGAGTTCAAAATTAAAAGATGCTCCAATCATATTGAAAAATATTCCACATTATTTGCCTGATCATAAAGATTCCAAAAAGGTATAGTTTGGACTATCTGTGACTGAATTCTATGGAGTTACGGGATAAAAACAGCAAGAATGGTGACAAAGCTCAGAAAGAAATCAGGAAAAATAATTGTGGCAGTCAGTAACGGTTACTTTTTTAGACCAAGCAGAGGGGAAAAAAATATGGACTCACTCAATTCTGAGGAATAAATTACGGAATCACCCTGTAAATTTTCATCCCCAAAACTAACACCTGCATCAAATCAGATCTGCTCATTAGTCTGCATCTAAAAAGGAGTGATCACACCTTGGAGAGCTGTTGCACCAAGTGGACTGACATGAATCATGGCTCCAACATGAGAGATGTCAATTGAAACAAAGGAGAGGATTATCAAACTCTTAAAAGAGGGTAAATCATCACGCAATGTTGCAAAAGATGTTGGTTATTCACAGTCAGCTGTGTCTAAACTCTGGACCAAATACAAACAACATGGGAAGGTTGTTAAAGGCAAACATACTGGTAGACCAAGGAAGACATCAAAGCGTCAAGACAGAAAACTTAAAGCAATATGTCTCAAAAATAGAAAATGCACAACAAAACAAATGAGGAACAAATGGGAGGAAACTGGAGTCAACGTCTGTGACCGAACTGTAAGAAACCGCCTAAAGGAAATGGGATTTACATACAGAAAAGCTAAACAAAAGCCATCATTAACACCTAAACAGAAAAAAGGTTACAATGGGCTAAGGAAAAGCAATCGTGGACTGTGGATGACTGGATGAAAGTCATATTCAGTGATGAATCTCGAATCTGCATTGGGCAAGGTGATGATGCTGGAACTTTTGTTTGGTGCAGTTCCAATGAGATTTATAAAGATGACTGCCTGAAGAGAACATGTAAATTTCCACAGTCATTGATGATATGGGGCTGCATGTCAGGTAAAGGCACTGGGGAGATGGCTGTCATTACATCATCAATAAATGCACAAGTTTACGTTGATATTTTGGACACTTTTCTTATCCCATCAGTTGAAAGGATGTTTGGGGATGATGAAATAATTTTTCAAGATGATAATAATAATCATCTTGCCATAGAGCAAAAAACTGTGAAAACATTCCTTGCAAAAAGACACATAGGGTCAATGTCATGGCCTGCAAATAGTCCGGATCTTAATCCAATTGAAAATCTTTGGTGGAAGTTGAAGAAAATGGTCCATGACAAGGTTCCAACCTGGAAAGCTGATCTGGCAACAGCAATCAGAGAAAGTTGGAGCCAGACTGATGAAGAGTACTGTTTGTCACTCATTAAGTCCATGCCTCAGAGACTGCAAGCTGTTATAAAAGCCAGAGCTATGGGCGGGACAAAGCCCAGCATTTATCCAATGACTCGTCTAGTTTCGCTGCATGCTTTGTGTCGCTATTGAACTCTGTGGTCGCTCAGCGTCCACACTGTTTAAAGCACTGTGAAGCTGCGGGTTTGAGTGAGAGGAAAGCCGCGTCGTTACCAGTGATAAGAAGCTGATTCTGAACAAAAGTTGAGCGCGTTGTAGCGCATATTTAGTCAATGACGTACACACAACAATATATATTTGATCACTTATTTTTTTGACATTTTAGGGGAAGCTGAGCATCCCTTGCAGTCTTAGAGCAATTGCCTTTGACTTTGAGACACCTAAAGCACTTTACACTAAACGAACGGAGCATTTCGCAAATAATGACAACAAAAATTGTAATATTGGACATGCAAACCTACCTTTATCTTGTTGTTTTTTCTCATCTTCCAACTTCTTCTTTTTTCTTTTCTCCGCTCCAGAGGGATAATTTCTTTTCTGAGACATGACTTGCACTCATTTCATTCCTCACGATTAGTCATCGACCACCTGACCCAAGCAGTGCATCTAAATTTGCCCAACGGTGGCAGCAGCCAACAGGAGGCATCAATTAACCTTTTTTCGGGTGTAATACAATTTCGTTTAAATTATTCAATATTATTTCAATTTCATGTATATATTTACTTTTTTAATCACAATGTCTCGGTGCTCTCGGGGCCCCCTGGTGGCGTGGAGGACCTAGGTGACCGCGTAGTTGGCGTATGCCTTGGGCCAGCTCTGTCTGTATATACTTAATCATTTAAAAGTCAGTTTCTTGTGATTGCTAATTATTCACTTTTTATTCAAAGCAAATGATTGCAAATCTTTATCTGAAAAGCTGTAGACCCACATGGGATGGGGGAAAAGATTCCTAAATAAAAGAAAATTTTACTTCTATATCTTTGTCAAATTTTATCAGGCATAATTTGTAGAAAAATGTTTATGCTAAATGGAGACTTACCTGTCTAAAATACACATACATCTGTAATCAGAACATCTGTAATCAAATTGTATCACTAATCTACTTTGAATGAACAGACGTCTGAACAAAAAACAGGCTGTTCAGTTTACATGCATATGTACGAGGTCTATTAGAAAAGTATCCGACCTTATTATTTTTCAAAACCATATGATTTGAATCACATGTGATTGCGTCAGCCAAGCTTGAACCTTCGTGCGCATGCGTGAGTTTTTTCACGCATGTCGGTTGCGTCATTCGCCTGTGAGCAGGCTTTGAGTGAGGAGTGGTCCACCCCTCTCGTCGTTTTTTTCATTGTTTAGGAATGGCTCAGAGACTGCCACTTTGCTTGATCAAAATTTTTTCAGAAACTGTGAGGGACATCCAAGTTGACACCATTCGAGAAATTCAGATGGTTTTTGGTGAAAATTTTATGGGCTTCAAAGAGATTACGGAGTGTTACTGTCGCTTTAAGGACGGCCCAAGAGCGGCTGGTGGTGCGCCGCGCTCCGAAGCCGCCATCGACAGGCTGAGCGACCATTTCATTTCTAAATGGATGGCTGTATGGATCCATGACCATCGTGTGCAATTTCTCTGGTTATCACAAGAGCTGGACATCAACCATTTTCCGGCAGATTTCACTTTTAACAAGAGATTTTGTCATGGAAAGCTGAGCGGAGGCTTCGCATGTCACGATGGATTCGCTACTGGAGCGAGACAAAACCACTTCCGTTTTGGTCTCACAGGACGGCTTTGAGATGGGGTTCAGACAGCTGTCAGTGGTTTTTCCATCAAGTGATTATCCAAGAAATTGTGGATGTGCCTGGACATGCCAGAACATGTCCTGTGAGGCTTCATCACGGCGTTGCTTTGCGCCATGCGGCACCGCCGCGACGCACGGAATTCCTCTGCACGTCTGTCTCAATGTGCCAAAAAAGTGCTGATGTCCACGTCTTTTCACAATTCCTGTGCTAGCGAGATGACATCCCGGATAAAACACAGCGTCCAGTTGGAAATGAACGGCACATTCCACTGTTACAGGAGTTTTTGTCATGGAAAGAGGAGCGGTGCCGCATGGCGTAAAGCAACGCCGTGATGGAGCCTCACAGGACATGTTCTGGCATGTCCAGGCACATCCACAATTTCTCGGATAATCACTCGATGGAAAAACCACCGACAGCTGTCTGAACGCCATCTCAAAGCTGTCCTGTGAGACCAAAACGGAGGTGGTTTTTCGGAGGTGGTCATCATTTTGCATATCAGCAATTTGTGCAGTTGTGCTGGGGACACTTGGGAAGGCAGAGAAGGTTGCCATTACCAGCTTGTGTTGTATTCAAAATAAGGAGTACTTTTCCATCACCATCGTCCGACTACACTGGCTTTCAGTTTCCTCCTCTGGAGTGAGGGGTTGGGCTCATCGGTGGTACCTGGTCCCCTTGGCAGCATCAGCCTCAGTTTTGTCCGTTCACATTGGCTGCTCAGTGGAGGAGGATCATTGGTGGGGATTTCTGGTCGGTTTTGTTATAGGCGGGGCTGGGCGGGTGGCTGCGGTTTGTTTGTCTTTTTGTTTTCCTCCCAGGTGAAGTGCATTTGGGACTGAGTGGCTGTGTTGCTGAGGCTGTCAGGACCTCACCCTGATCACCTGCGACTCGTCAGGACTCACAGCTGAGGTGCATCTGGATGGATTGGAGCATGTTGGCATTTAAGACTGGAGTGCACAGTGTGTATTTGCCAGAGACTCGACCTTGTGACCAGACGGGTGAGATCGTCGTCTCGGGAGCCATCTCATCAGCAGCGGATGCTGAGAAACGTCCAGGTTTGATGCACAGTCTGTGAAAGAGGAGGGGGTGAGGTCTCACGCTCGTCAGCACACTTCCTGAGGTACGTTAGATTTTGTGACTAACAGTTATACAGTCAGTAAATGTGGTGTCCCTCACACCTTATTGTATTGAGCTGTTTGTTAGTCATGTATCAGCTTCCACTGCAGTGGAGTTTTGTGAACTGGATGTTCCATGCCTGCAGGTTGGAAGCTGATCAGCAATCAAGCCAGGAAGTGTTTGCTGTTTGTACACCTTTAAGCGTTCTGTGTGTAGAGTGTGGACTCACATAATGGTTCCTTCTTTCACAGACTCGGTTGTTGCGGCCACCTGGGGGGTGTCGGCGGGGTCCTTGGGTCCGAAACAGCTTCTGGCTCCGGACCGTTAGCGCTGCTGGGAGCGCACCACGCCAGACCGCACCTTTCTGTATTATCACTGTTATGTATTAAATTCAGTTAGCCTTTGTACCGTGCTCTGCTTATTTCATACTGGGTCCTTCAAACGCTGGTCGGTTCTCCGAGCTGCGTCCGACACATAACAGGTTTGGTGTTTTGCAGATCTGAAGAACCTCTTTTGCTAAGTCACATATATATAGACTGAATAAAATGTTTTTTTTAACAAATTGTAAAACACTTCTCATTTGAATGAAACAATGTGAAACTTATGTGAAATTGTATTTTTTTTTTCATTTTAATCATGCTATATAAAAATATACAAATCTGTTTTCATTTTCCACATACCACATGTTGGATATGTGGCTAACTTTCTCACTGTGAATCCTCCTCTTTTCCACTAAGGAAAGTATATTCTGAACCTTGGTCTCTCTTGCTTTGTCTGCTTTTGTTGTCTCCCTGCATATTCATTCAAATGAAGGGTTGCCACAAAGTCCTAAAACAGAAGTTAAAAACATTAATAAAAAAAATAGGTTATATACATTAAAAAATGCTGTTTGAAAGTTAGAGTGTTACTGAGATAACAAAGACAACTTACCTGCAAAGCTGACCCTGATGTTGGGAAAGTGTAGTGACACGGACCCACAACAGGGGGCGTAAATGAACAGACAATGGAAGAAGTCAAATTATAACACTTTACTGTTGTGAATGACACAACTAAACACAGCAGATTACAGAATGTGCAAAAGTCAATCAATAAGGTGTCGTGTGGGCAGGCTCGACGATAGGAGACGCCCGTCTGGAAACGAACCGGAACCACACGATTCCCACTGCCACCGAACCCGAGGAATACTGGAGCCACCAAGTCCCGAAGTCCCCAGGTGGCCACCTTCACGGTGTGTCGGATCTGGCACTGCTGGCAGAAAGCAAAGACAGTCAAGGGTGGGGTGTGAACACCCAGTAACAATCCTGGTGGGAATTCCACCTCCACCTCTCACTCAATACTTGCAGCGATCCCTCAGAGGAAAAAGAGTGCCGTCTTGCACAGCCTCCACAAAAAGGACCGGTACTCCTGCAAACACTCACAATAAACTGATTTACAAAATATCACAAAAAGGCTGAGGATATTACCTCTGGTAGAAGATGATATCTCGGCAGTGTGGTGGAGGTGTCTTCCTGCTTTTATTCCAGATGGATTGGATGATTAGTGACAGCTGTCATGGATGATGGGTGACAGCTGTCACCACGGCTTGTTCCTGAGGCGGCAGCGCCCTCTCGTGCCTGAAGCCCGCACCTCAGGCAGGGCGCCCTCTGGTGGTGGGCCAGCAGTACCTCCTCTTCTGGCGGCCCACACAACACCTGATATGAGAAGGAGACTCGATCACGAGTGGCATCGGCTGACTGTGTTCACATGAGCACCTGAAAAAAAAAAAAAAAAAAACAGAACATTGACATTTTTGTGTTTTCCAAATATACATATGCATGTAAACTGAACAGCCTTTTTTGTTCAGACGTCTGTTCATTCAGAGTAGATTAGATGTGATACAATTATGATTACAGATGTTCTGTATGTGTATTTTAGACAGGTAAGTCTCCATTTAGCATAAACATTTTTCTACAATATTATGTCTGATAAAATTTGACAACAGATATAGAAGTAAAATTTTCTTTTATTTAGAAATTTTTTCCCCTCATCCCATTTGGGTCTACAGCTTTTCAGATAAAGATTTGCAATCATTTGCTTTGAATAAAAAGTGAAGAATTAGCAATCACAAGAAACTGACTTGTAAATTGATTAAATATATACAGAATGTACAGAAACTTTATTTTCAGTGATTTTAGAACAAACTCCTGAATTTAAGCACGCTGTGCTGCTCAAATTTTTTTCATACACGAACACACCGTACCAGGAATAAATGATCATTTATAAGAAAAGGTATGAGGGTGGAGACTGGTGTGGCGTCATAAGGATGCATAATACACAATTAAATGCATGCTAAAAAAAAAAGTGCCAATCTTCAGGAGACAAAAATAAAAAAGACCATCCGATTGTGGGTGATGGCCCCTCTATAGAGTTTGGTTCTGCCCAAAGGTTTTATCATTTAAAGGGGACATTTTTACCAAGCGTTTACTATTGGAGGAATGTTTGTCACTTTAAAAGTGCATCTGAGACAGATAGACACCAACAAATAAGCCTACACCCTGCTGGATTTTTTTAAAGAAACCCCCCCCCCCCCCCCTTTAATTACAAACATTTTTGTGACATTCCAAATGGTCATTGTTTAAAAAAGTCAGTAGCGTGATGGAGAGAAGCAATGAAGTCATAGTTTCACAGTCACGTTTGTCATCCTCCTCCCCTTTCTTTTCCCTATAGAACAGGTGTGGTGTGTCTACACCTGTTCAGTAGCACACAGGCAGCAGCTCAGGTAACAAAAGCAGAAAGCACACTGTCAAATCGAAAGAGAGGAAAAGAAGACAGCCGAGAGACATGACAAAGGGGAGGAGCAGCAACCGGGAAGATCAAGGCTGTAAACAAATGAATCGAGACTGAACTGGTATCCAAGAACACCTGATTCGGATAAAAACTACCCAGAGGCTCCACAAGTTGTTGAATTAGTCAGACTGTCTTCCTGATACAGATGTACCCTGCAGTCGTGGAAGGACGAGTCAAATGAAAAGACACATGGTGATTCACGAGAAAGAGCACATCCCGACGTAGAGGAAGACAACTGCTGTGATCTGACAGGCCAGGAGGGAACATGGTTAGCTCCAGAGGGAAGGAAGAACATCAGGATACTGTTGAGGTGACTGTGAGGACTTTCTGAGAATGCCCCTTCTCTCTGCCTTGACATCATGGCGTCTTTGGGATTGCAGATGTTAGCCAGTGCCCTGTGCCTGCTGGGATGGGCGGGGGTCATCGTGACCTGCATAATGCCTATGTGGCGTGTCACGGCCTTTGTGGGCAGCACCATCATTACCTCCCACACCATATGGGAGGGCATCTGGATGACTTGTGCGGCCCAGAGTACAGGACAGATCCAGTGTAAGCCGTACGAATCTCTTCTAGCCCTCAGCGATGACCTTCAGACAGCCAGAGCCCTTATCGTTCTAGCCATCGCTGTTGGTGGTGTTGGGCTCATTTTGGCGTTTGTTGGAGGCAAGTGCACTCGCTTTTTGGATGAAGAAGCACCTGGTATTAAGAGTAAGGTTGCAGTGGCAGCAGGGGCAGTTTTGATTGTTACTGGGCTGCTGTGTTTGATTCCCACATCATGGGTAGCAGGCACGGTAGTGAGGACGTTCTATAACACTGCCATTGATGCTCAACGGAGGGAGCTCGGAGCCTGTCTGTATATTGGCTGGGGGGCAAGCATCCTGCTCATCCTGGGAGGTGGTTTGTTCATTAGTTCGTCATGCCCACTCCAAGCTAATGATGTGGACAAGAACTCATCGGTACGCTACGTGGCTGTACGCTCTACCAACATGTCGAGCCAGGGAGGCGCTCATCGTAGCAGGATTCCATCAGCAATGTCTCAGCCTGTCACAACAGCGTTTCCAAAGCCTCCGAGCTACGAGGCCGAGTCAACAAAGTCTCAGCTCTACGGCAAGCCTTACTGGGATGACGGGTCCGAAAGATCACAGGGCAGTAAGGCACCGTCAACAAAGTCGCAGATGAAAAGACCAGGTTCAACGAAATCAGAACTGAGTGAGGCACCTTCAACAAAATCACAGCTGAAACTGGCAGAAATGCACAACAATTTATCAGAGTTGTCCAGGAGTGACGGAAGTGACGAGGAAGCCATAAATGCAGCAAAAACATACATTTGATTTCAGCACATGCACCGAAATATAAAACGCCTGCACAACTGCACTGGAAAACACACTTTGAGATAATAATAAGAAGCAGTTAATTTACTTTTTGCATTTTATACTCAGGTTATGGAACAGATTCTGGGCGATGCTGAAAAATATACATAAGTTTAGCATCTCTAATGCTATGTGCACTAAAAACTGAACGTTACTAAACTGAATTATTGCAGCAAATGAAGCCAGATGTAAGTGAAGGGTGTACAGTTTGACTCTTATTGAACAACATAGCCCATAAGGGTTGGCATTAACTTGGATTTTTTTTATTATTATTATTATTGTGAGGAATTTAGCTTGCATATAAATGCAAATGCATTATATAAACTGTGGATGTTTATATATATATAATATATAATATATATATTATATATACACACATACATACATACATACATACATATATATTAGTTGTATCTGGTGTGTCTATATGAAGGAGCGTGCATTGATTTTGATCCTCTGTGGCTACAATAGATATAATAAAATAACAAATAAATAAATAAACTTTTTTTATTTAAGAGGTAATTACACAGTAGTCAAATCATTTTTAGATTTAGAGCAATACACTTAAAACCTATAGTAGTAGCATATGATTTGGTTCTATGGCATTAAGCTTAAAAAAAAGAGTAAAATGACTAAAGAAATGAGAAACACAATTTTCATTATGTGGTTGTTGCAAGAAATATTTTCTTACCCTTGCTTTTATATTTCTGGAAGTTTTTTTGTTTTATAACAACTGTGAACTTTGTTTTATTTGAACACATTAAAATGTAGATGTTTTCTTTTCAATAAATGTATCTTGATCAAACACTTGATTTTTGCTCTGAATGTGCCCCGTGTGTTGTTTCAGATGGATGTCTGTGAACTCCTTCACGGTTACTAAAAAGTACAGGACAAACCGGTCTGACAGAGAATGCGGTGACACTGGATGCGTGCAGTGTTAGAAGAGGGAGGATCAGAGTCAGTTTCAGTGAAATTCACCTGCTGCTTTGTTCCTGAGTTTGTTTACTGTTCAAAGCTTAACCTGTAAATTAGATTCAACTTATGAAACAGTGCCCCCGTGTGGTCAGTTGTGTCAATTGACACGTCAGACATTTACTGACGTCGAAAATAGATCAGAGCTTTTTGTTGAGGATACAAACAGGGGGTTATATCTGAGATTACATGTTTCTCATCCACAATAACTTCAATTACGAGGTCAGGTCAGTTTAGGGAGTATTTTGTGGTGATGTGCACTGTAGCGTCGACCACACTGTGGAACTGTGTTGGGTTCTGGACAGCAACCACCCAAGCACACCACCAGCTCATCCACACCTCTCAAAAAGTAACCAACAGCCAGGTGGATCGCAGGTGCCCCCTTGAACTTCTCAAGCTGCTGCTGAAGTCCCAGCAGCAGCTTGAGAAGGTCCTCAACAGTGCTGCTAGACTCCAATAAAAAGCAAAGAAAGAAGGGGGAAGGAGGAAAGAAAAGGGAACGAAGGGGTCTGGTTTTCCTCTCCCATTTGGACATTGGTGTTGTGAGCCCATTGCTGCAGTTTATAATCAACTCATATCACCTAACAAGTCATAGCACACCAACTCGTAGCACACGGTGCTAAGAGTTAGCTGGAAGAATTGGGTAAATGTAAAGAAACGTGAATAAACTGCTTTATTATATGGCTGTGACTCTACACGCGCTCTGATTGGCTGATTTCCGGATTGATATTTTCCCATATTTGACTGGTTACCAGAGGTGTCAAGTAACGAAGTACAAATACTTCGTTACTGTACTTAAGTACACTTTTTAGGTATCTATACTTTACTCCTTTACTTATTTTTCTGCCTACTTCTGACTTCTACTCATTACATTTTCACACAAGTATCTGTACTTTGTATTCCTTACATTTTTGAAACAAACAGCCTCGTTACTCTTGGCTTCAGTGCCGGTGGATGTGCGCTGACACTGCGGCTCCACCTGAAGCCCGAGGTGCCAGCGCAGTACCACCGGCGCGGCTTTACCTGAAGCCCGAGGCGTCAGTGCAGTTCCACCGGCGCGGCTTCACCGAGGCCCGAGCTGCCAGCGCACATCCACCGGCGCACCTCCACCTGAAGCCCGAGGCGCCAGCGCAGTTCCACTGGCGTGGCTTTACCGAGGTGCCAGCGCGGATTTATCTGACCATGGGTCCGAAGAAGGCACTGACAGTGGAGGAGGGAGACGATATCAAGAAGTCCCTGGACTTTTTGTCTGAGGAAATCTCTGTTGTTAAAATGCAGCAGAAATCCATTATGGAGCTGGTGGAAGAAGTGAAGCCTCTCCGGATCCAGAATGCTGAGAAAGACCGGCGTCTGGTGCACCTGGAGAACCGTGTTGCGGAGTTGGAACAGCACACAAGAATGAACGACATTATTATTACAGGAATTCATATTAAACCTCGATCCTATGCACGGGCGGTGTTAGAAGACAGCGGAGGGGAGGCCAGTGAGCAGGAGGCCAGCTCAGTGGAACAACAGTTGGCTGACTTCCTGCAATCTAAGGGTATTCAAATGCACTGAAATAACATTGAAGCGTGCCACCCCCTGCCCAGGAGAGAGGATGGAGACAAGCGAGCTGTTATAATGAGGTTTGTCAACAGAAAACAAAATGCCATTGTTAAAACAGGGACGGAAACTCAAAGGAACAAACGTATTCATCAATGAACATCTGACCAAAAAAAACGCAGACATCGCCAGGAAAGCTCGTCTCTTAAAAAAGCAGGGAAAAATTCAACAGACATGGACATCCAACTGCAAAACATTTATCAAACTGAACGGAACACCAGAACAAGCGAAGGTTATGGTAATCAGGAACATCGAGGAACTGGACAAATACGATCAATAAGGTATGAGGACACAAGCACATCACAACACCATGACACAGACCAGAGGAACCTATTCATCTACTACATCATCTACATCTGGAGACAAGAAGGATATTATAACTCACAGGATTGCTGATCATGGAAAACTAGAACTGAGAACATTTAAATACACAGACCACAATGTAGTGGACTTGGAGCACGATATAGACCCGGACAATAATTTCTTCTCAAATATTAATGACAGTTGTTGCTATTATACAGATGAGCAGTTTAATCGGATCATTAAAACGGATAACAAATTATCAATAGTCCATTTCAACAGCAGAAGTCTGTATGCAAACTTTAAAGAATATTTAAGTCAATTTAAAAAAGTATTTAACATAATTTCTATATCAGAAACATGGATCAATGAAGATAAAGGAATGGATTTTGAACCAATCGAAGCAGTGGTTCGCAGATTGAAGCAATGCTTCAACCTATTGTTTTGTTTATTCTTTCTTTCGCTTAATTTTCCCCCACTAAAACCCTAAAGAGCATACTTCTGTGAGTATTATTTACCTTTTCTATGTTAAACCGACCTGTTATGGTATTCTGAAACAGTTGATAGATGTATTTTATAACTTAAAAACGGGAGCGACGCTAACGCGTTAGCATGTCTATGGCATTTTCAATGTTAAAAGTTAGCATGAAGCAGTTCCAGCTGTCTTCACGTTTGGGTGCATTTGTTTTCAAATTGTAATATTTCTTAAATTTATTTTTGTTTATATATTAATAATCTAATGATTATTATATACAATTTCAGAGAAAGAGACTAAAAGAACCTGAATAGAAACACAACAGAAAATAAAATATAAAAGCAACTAACAATGAACATACATAAATACATACATACATACATACAGAAATAAATAAGTGTTTCCTGTGAACACCTAGTGATTCTTACACCTCTATTTCATCCCTGTTTTATTTGTTTAATGACAGTTTGTTTCGGTCAAACCATATTTTCAGTTCGATTTCTTCAGTGATTTCCTCCAGAACTATCTGCCAAACTAGAAAACTGCTGCATCCTAGTAAGAGCAGAATACTACTGGAATGAATTTGAATAAGTTTTTTTTTTTTTTCCTCACTAAATGGATGCTGCACTCACTCCAGTTAATCGTCTGGAATAGTCCCAGATTGCATTTCACAGCTTCTAGAATTGAAACATTTTCGTGCAGGTGGTGTTGGGGGGTAATTTGGGGTTTTGGGTCTTGGGCCACATGTAGAACGAATCTGTTTTTAAATTAAGCTTTCAATTCATATAGTGGCATCTACCTTTTTTTTTTTTAAAAGGTTACTTTAAGTAGGTTTTGGAGCACATATTTTCCACTTTTTGAGTAAAGAGGTCAAGTTGATACTTCCAACTTTTACCAGAGTGTTTTTAAACTGCAGTATCTATACTTCTACTTAAGTAACAAATGTGTGTACTTTTGACACCACTGCTGGTTACCATGACAATCAGTCCGAAACGCATATCCCATTCGTTACAAACCAGAAAGCTAAAAACACGATTATAAAAACCAAGTTGGACACGAACATACTCCATACATATCTAAACAGCATCGGAAAAAAACAAACACACGGATTGAAAGATTACCAGCTAACGACCGGACCGTCTGTTAGCAAGTTCTTCATGGAGGTGAAGCGCACAGGTCTGACTATGAGCCCAAAACCATCAGCAGCTTTCATATTCGGGTGATACTGTAAGTTTGTGTGTATATTGTAACAAGCCTGGCTCGCCGGCAAGTCACAACCCAAACAAAACTAACTGGGGAGGAATAACTCAAGAGGTTCAGGCCAATTAAAATGAATTATTTAACAGACAATAATAATCAAATGCAACATAAATACAAGGCATACAAATGTAAGTAAAGATCAGTGGTGTAGGTAGTGCATGAACGCGAATGAATATGTGGATGGAAAGGTATTGGCGTGTGAAAACCAAAGGTAACTGGAACAAAAAATTAACCGAAGACAAACCAAATGCGTTACCTGGGGGGAGAGAGCAGAGAGAGTGAATGAGCACAGCACAAACAATTTAACAGCACAGGTGCCACCACTCAGGCGGCCCCACCCCTGCCTGCCATGGGGAGCCTCCCACAACAGGCAAGGGAGGGCCGTGACACCCCCCTCCTTAAAATGAGGGTACTACTCTCATCCAACAGGGCTACGTACATAAGACCCAACCAAAATAATACCCGTGCATACAGTAATTTCTGCACCCTTCCACCAGCTGTCCGTACCTCCACCCAGCAGCCCTGGTACCTGGGGAGCAGTTTAAGAGCAGGACGACAAACAGTGAGGCAAAAAGAGAGCAGAGAAACACATTAGGTTAAGGAGCACGGGAAAGAGCATCAGCAATAATGTTGTCTTTACCACTGATGTGTAATGTCAAGGTGTACGGTTGTAAAACAAAACCCAATGCATAAGGCGCTGGTTGGGATTCTGCAGAGACTTCAAAAAGGTCAGTGGATTATGATCAGTGAATACAGCCAACGGAGTCGAACCGGAACCTACATAGACCTCGAAGTGCTGTAAAGCCCAAATGAGACCCAAAGCCTCTTTTTCAATTACAGAATAATTAAATTGATACTTATTAAATTTCCGGGAGAAGAAACTTACAGGGCACTCAAATATCATCATTGTCCTGTAGACGTACAGCACCTGCCCAATTGACTGGCATCCACCTGTAATTTAAAAGGTTTACTAAAATTTGGTGCTGCCACACCGGAGTGGAACACAGCAATGCCTTAACTAAATCAAAGGCCTCCTGACACTGCGGGACCAGGAAAAACTAACCTTGGCTTTAACAGGTTGGTCAGAGTGGCAACTACCATAGAAAAGTTTTTACAGAAGGACGGTAGTACCGGCCATCCCAAGGAAGCGCATAAGCTCCTTTTTAGTAGTCGTAGGAGGAAACTGCTTTACGGCCTGTATTTTAGCCTCCACGGGACGGACAAAACCTTGACCCACCACTTTACCAAGGTAGGTGACTGTGGCTCTGGCAAACTCACACTTTGCCAAGTTTACAGTCAACCTGGCCACACCAGCCGATCAAACAAGGCTTGCACTCTCCGGACATGCTCCTCCCAGGAATCCGAATAGACAACCACATCGTCAAGATACACTGCACACCCTTCTAACCAGAGACTACAGGTTCATCAGCCTCTGAAAGGTGGCGGGAGCATTCCGGAGTCCAAAAGGCATCACTGTGTATGAAAACAAACCAGATGGTGTTATAAAAGCAGCAATCTCACGTGCCCGTTGAGAAAGTGGAACCTGCCAATATCCTTTCAAAAGATCAAACTTACTTACATACTTGGCAGACCCAACCTGATCAATACAGTCCTCCATCCTAGGCAGGGGATAGAGATCTGCTTTTGTAATGCCATTTACTTTTCGGTAATCTGTACATGGTCGAAAAGTAGAGTCTGGCTTTTCAACAAGCAAACAAGGTGAAGCCCAATCAGAATGGGATGGTTCTGCAATACCATTATTTAACATATACTGTACCTCAGAGTCCAACTGTCCCTCTTCTCCTCAGAAACCCTATAAAATTTTGTTTAATAGGCTTAGCATCTCGATGTGTATGTCATGTTCAATTA
Source organism: Thalassophryne amazonica (assembly GCF_902500255.1). Classification (NCBI taxonomy): domain Eukaryota; kingdom Metazoa; phylum Chordata; class Actinopteri; order Batrachoidiformes; family Batrachoididae; genus Thalassophryne; species Thalassophryne amazonica. Next base: position 60,855,973 of record NC_047111.1, read on the forward strand.
AATGAGTTTGAGTTGGAGTATCAGAAAATAAAGCTGGATACTTTTTAATTAGCCCAACTAACTGAGTACGCTTCTCAACATCCAAGTGGTCAACTAAAGTACCAAGATTTTCCAAAGTCTGCGAATTCTTTAACCGTCCTCTCAAAATCTCATCTGCAGCCAAAGCTACCTCTTCTCCCCCTCCTCACGATAAGACCACCAGGGGCAGTAACAGGCACACAGCCAACGCTGCCCTCTCCACATGACCAGTATCCCTCTGATCAGAATCTCGAGAGTGGTAAGATTTCAATAGATTCACGTGATACAATTTAGAAGTTTTCCTATGTCCAGGAGTTTCAATGAGATAGTTTAGATCAGACACTTTTCGCAGAACTGTATAAGGACCAGAATACTTTGCCTGAAACGGAGAATTAACCAACGGCAAAGAGCAAGTACCTGTCCCCAGGACAAAACTCACGCAATTCACATTCCCTATCATACTTGCTTCATTTTCTTTTGAGAACACTCCAATTTTTGTTTTGCAAGTTCACCTGCTCGGTACAACTTAAACCTAAACCTTGACAAAAGCAATAAGTTCTGTGGTGGCTCCTCAGGTAAACAACCCTCCTGGAGAACAGCTAGAGGACCCCTAACCTTTGCCCAAACACTAAGTCATTAGGGCTAAACCCTGTACTTTCCTGCACTACCTCACGAGCAGCCAACAAAAGCCAAGGTAAACCCTCTTCCCAATCTGCAGATAGTTCAGTGCAATATGCACGGAGCAACGACTTCAAAGTTTGTGAAAACACTCTAATGCTCCTTGACTCTGAGCATGATACGCTGTTGACTTGTTAGCTTAACTTTTAACTGCTTCAGAATCTGAGCAAACATTTTGGAAGTAAAATTTGAACTTGATCTGACTGAATGATCCTCGGAATACCAACGTTAGAATAAACTGAGTCAAAGCTTTAACTACAGACTTGGTAGTGATAGTACGCAAAGGAAAGGCAGCAGGATATCTAGTTGCTTGACACATTACCGTCAGCAAGTAACTATGACCTGATTTCGAACATGTAAAAGCCCAACACAATCAACGATGAGATGCTCAAATGGCTGACGACATTGCAATATCGGATACAAGGGTGCTGGCTTAACAACTTGATTAGGTTTACTAGTAGTTGACAAGTATACATGTTTTAATAAACCTTGATACATCCCTCTTTAATTGTGGCCAGAAAAAATGACGGAAAAATTCTGTAATAACATAGATGACCAGCCACACCACCATGCAATGTCTGAAGGACTTTACTGCGCAAGGAGGTCGGTACAACTGTTTGAAAAACTGCTTCTCCCAAACCTTGATCATTATGTGGAACATATATTTCTAACCAACAGTTCATCAAGAAGAAAATAACATTGAGCACTAGCCCTCACTGCTGCTTCAGAACAACTTTATCAAAAAATTTCAACCAAAGAGTTGTCACCCTTTTGCTCTGCTATCAAGGAATCTCTAGAATTTGTCAAGCTTCCAAATTTGAAGATCAGTTGGCAACTCAAGATTATCAGGCCGGCTCTTCTGCTCCTTCGCCGAGACACAGCACGAGTAGTAACGCAACTTGGGAAACTCTAGACTGCAATCTGGGAACACACCAGCAGAGGGCAACTGTTAACGCCTTGAAAATGTTAGGCTTGCCATCCACCCACACTTTCCCCCCCTGCCAGATCATTTCCCAGAATCATGTGGACACCATCCACTGGCAACCTGGGTCTGACACCAACCACAACATCACCCCTCGACCAAACCACACACAAGATTAACTTTATGTAAAGGGGATGAAAAAGGAACCAAACTCATTCCACGGATTAGACACACAACTTCCTGTATCTGACAGTTTTTGAAAATGGCAACACAGACTCTAAATAAAAGAATCCAAAGCTCCTGTGTCCCTCAAAATTGTAATTGGAACTTGTTGATTCCCATCTAACAACGACACAACACCATTGGAAATAAAGCTGAAAAACTCACCCTGGGTAGATTCAGAACCAGCCTTAACCTGTTGGTGGGAGAGCTCACCCTGGTAGACAGGTGTGGCCAACAGGACTTGTAACTGGAGCTGCCATCACAGCCGGCTTTACTTGTTCTGACCTTTTGGATCTAAGCAAAGGACAATCTTTTTTCCATTGTCCCTCACCCAAATAGTATATCTACAGGTATTGGCATTAACTGGTCCTTTTTGATCCAACATTAGCAAACTTTCGCTGAGGTTTTTGGAAAGAAACCCCAGGCAGTGGTGACTTATGTTTTAGCATAGACTGACTTTTATTACGACTTTCCCTATTTGAGTCAAAATGAGTTTTATGAGTCAACACATATTCATCTGCCAGGATAGCTGCTTCTCTAGGAGACTTGACTTTCTGTTCGTTAACATATGTGGCAACAGAATCAGGTACAGAAATTTTTGAATTGCTCAATACAATTAAATTAGACAAATCTTGTAAAGTAACCACTTCAGCAGCTGTAGACCATCGACTAAAGGCATTTGACAAGTCCCTTACGAACTCAGAATAAGTCTGTGACTCCGTTTCTTCCTGTACCAAAAACGTTGACGATACGCTTCTGGTACCAGCTCATAGACCTTTAAGGACTGCCGCTTTAACAGTAGCATAAACTTTACTATCTGCAACAGTTAATGCTGAAAAAGCCTCCAATGCTTTCCCTGTAAGCACACCACTGTAACAAAGTAGTTCTATCCACGTCTGACAGGCCCTAGTATCAGCAATGCGTTCAAACAAAATAAAGTACGTAGCTGGATCTGATTCATCAAATTTAGGTAATAAATGAAGATTCTGTTGAAACATCAAACTGAGGCTCCCTTTCAACCCTGGTCTAATGCCACTTCTCAGCCTTTCCAGTTCTAGCTGCATCTGCAACAGCTCCCTCTGTACTGATCAAAAGTTAACATGACTGGACCTAGGCTGAACCGCTGCCCCTTGACTGGCAGCGACTGAAAGAGAACACCAGCGTCAAAGACCTTGTTTTAATGAATCACCTAACCATTTCCTTTAACTTCCTATCCACTATACCAATTTTGTATGCTCTGCAATCTCCAATAACTGCACTGTAAAATCTAACGTGTCGAGTGAAAGGGCGCCTTAAAATTTCAAGTTAAAGTAAAAGAAAAAAGTTGTTATCTAGGTTAGATCTTCCTTGTTGGGTAAACACCTGCGTTAGTTTGGGTGATTTATTTTTCATAATTGATTTTAACTCATTCAGGTAGTTGTTTGAATCTGAAATTGTCAGTTTTATAAACCTTTGTTTCAGTTAAGTTGAATGGATCTGTCAATTGATTAACTATTTAGGGTAGTTGTCTGAACTAGCAATCTGTTTCATTTTAATTAAAACTGTAAGTTGTGTAATCCTTTTGTGTCAGTTAACTTGACTTGGATTTATTAATGATTGACCTGCTTGGTTAGTGATTGTGAATTTGCACACACACACCACACACACTTAAATGAAATCGATTAATTTAACCTGAATGTGAAAGTTTTATCTCCAAAGAACATGAGGTCGACGATGCCCTCCAACTTGCATCCAAAATGGAGGAAGGGAGGAAAGGAGCACATGTTCACCCGCCCGCAGCTGCATTCTCACAATGCATTTCAAGAAAAGCATGATGACGCAGGCGTTTTTATCCCCAAAGTCAAGTTGACTTACATTTCTAATTCAGTTGGGCCTGGATTTTCAAATTAGCATTTATATTGTAGTTGAGATGTTTTTAACTAATAATTTCATGTTATTATAACAACCTCAGTAATCATGTGTCTTAATGACATAGAATAATATGTTAGATAACAAACAGATAAAATCACAATTTACAGTGCAGGGATGAAGTGGAGGTGTAAGAGTCACTAGGTGTTCACAGGAAACATTTATTTATGTATGTACAAGGTCTATTAGATAAGAAACCGACCCTTTTATTTTTTTTTTAACTATATGGATTTGAATGACGTGCAATTACACCAATCATGCTTGAACCCTCTGTGCGCATGCATGAGTTTTTTTCACGCGTCGGTGACGTCATTTCCCTGTGGGCAGGCCTTGAGTGAGATGTGGTCCCAGCCCTCTCTGGCTGAATCCTTTGTTTCACACGCTGCTCGAGACTGGCGCGCGTTGCTTTATCAAAATTTTTCTGTACCTGTGAGGGAATCCGAGTGGAACACTATTCGAGAAATTAAGCTGGTTTTCGGTTGAAAAGTTTAACGGCTGATGAGAGATATGGGGTGTTTCTGTCGGTGTAAGGACTTCCACGGAGCGGGACGTCGCGCAGCGCTTCCAGGCGCCGTCGTCGGCCTGTTTCGACCTGAAAACATCCTAATTAAGGGCTTAATTCACCCAGGACGTCGTAAGAGAACAGAAGATTCAGAAGAGGCCGGCATGAGGACTTTATGCGGACATTCCACTGTTTAAGGACATTTTGTAATGAAAGACGTGCGCGCAAATTCGCCGAGTCGTTTCCGTGACGACTCGGCAAATCTGTATGCGCCGCGACAGGAAAAACACCTCCGTGTTGAAAACCATTTGTAAAATTCAGGCGGCTTTTGATGGCTTTCAACAAGTGAGTAACTGGAGAAATTGTTTAACAGCTTGGACATGTTCCAACTTGTCCGTTAAGGTTTCCAACGGAGGTGTTTTTCCTGTCCGCGACCCCCCGCGGTCGGGTCCGGCCCGACATGAGACTCTGCCCGCACGTTCTTCATTACAAAATGTCCGTTAACATGAATGTCCGAATAAACTCCTCATGCCGACTTCTTCTGAAAGTTCTCTGACGACTTCCTGGGTCAACAGAGCCTGAAATGTGGAAGTTTTCAACTTGAAACGGCACGACGCTGCCGCCTCGAAGCGCAGATCGCCGTCAGGCGCCGTGGGCCGTCCTTACGGCGACACTACCAGACCAAAATCTCTCATCAGCCGTTAAAATTTTTACCGGAAAACCAGCTGAATTTATCGAATGGTGTCCACTCAGTTGTGCCTTACAGTTTTGAAAAAATTTTGATCAAACAAAGCAGCAGTCCTCTGAGCCATTCCTAAACAATGAAAAAATTGACGAGAGGGTGGGCCACTCCTCACTCAAAGACTGCCCACAGGCGAATGACGTAACCGACAGGTTGTGAAAAAACTCTTGCATGCCCACGAGGGTTCAAGCATGTCTGATGTAATCACACGTAATTCAAATCCATATGGTTTTGAAAAAAATAATAAGGTCGGATACTTTCTAATAGACCTCGTATGTATGTATTTATTTATTTATGTACTAGGTCTTGTTGTGTGTGGGCCGCCAGAAGAGGAGGTACTGCTGGCCCACCACCAGTGGGCGCTCTGCCTGAAGTGCGGGCTTCAGGCACGAGAGGGCGCTGCCGCCATGGACACAGCCGGGGGTGACAGCTGTCGCTCATTACCTCTTGACAGCTGTCCACCATCTACTCAACATCATCTCACTCCATAAAGACCAGACTCATCTCCACCTCGTTGCCGAGATATCATACTTCATTGGAGGTATACCTCAGCCTTTTGGAAATCTGTTTATTGTGAGTGTTTGCAGGAGAACCGGTCGTTTTTGAGGAGGCTGTGCAGGACGCGCTCCTGGTCAGCTGTGTGAGGTGGAGGTGGCATTCCCACCGTTAGTGTTACTGGGTGTACCACACCCCACACTTGACTGTCTTTGTTCTTCGCCAGCAGTACCAGATCCGACAGTCGGGGACGGTGATCACCTGGAATTCGGGACTTGGCGGCTCAGTATTCACCGGGTTCTGGGGCGGCGGAAATCGTGTGGTTCCGGCTCTCCTCAGGACAGACGTCTTCTATCCTCGAGCCTGCCCACAACGTCACCTTTGTGTATTGACTGTTGTGATATTCTGAGATTGTCTGTATGTTCGTTGTGCACATTCACAACATTAAATTGTTATATTTTGGCTCATCTATTGACCGTTCATTTGCGCCTCCTGTTGTGGGTCCGTGTCACTACACTTTCCCAACAGGATATCTCGGCCAGCGTCATGGACTCCGAGGGCGTCACCTGGCTGTTGAACGACCAATGGGAGAGCAGGGAGCGCAGGCGTCTGCAGGAGACGTGATTGGTGAGCTGCAGCACATTCTCACCGCCTTTACGGCTCGGTTGGATCAATGACTGAGCAAAACATCCTCCTGAACCGCAGGGTGGAGGCTCTCTCCGCACAGATGGCGGCGAGCGCTCAGGGCGCTGCTGCAGCTCGTCCTCCTGCCGACCCTGTGCAGGATATAAATGTTCCAGTGGTGGTTCAACAACCCCTCCCACCATCCACTGAAGCATACATAAGCCCTCCTGAGCCGTACGGAGGTTGTGTGGAGACGTGCGCGGACTTTCTTATGCAGTGTTCGCTCGTCTTCGCACAACGTCCGTCATGTACGCGTCAGATGCTAGTAAAATAGCTTATGTGATTGCTCTGCTTCGGGGTAAAGCACGCGCCTGGGCTACGGCGCTCTGGGAACAGAACTCATCGTTGTTATCAGCATACACTGGGTTTGTGGGGGAGTTCAGAACAGTGTTTGATCACCCTAACAGAGGAGAGACCGCTTCAACAGTGCTGCTGTCAATGAGACAGGGACGCAAGAGCGCAGCCGCTTATGCAGTCAACTTCCGCATCGCGGCTGCGAGGTCCGGCTGGAATAACGTTGCGCTCCGCGCCGCCTTCATAGACGGACTGTTGTTGGTTCTGAAGGAGCAGCTGGTAGCTAAGGAGGAACCGCAGGATTTAGATGGGCTTATCGATCTCGTTATACGGTTAGACAATCGGTTGGAGGAAGGCAGTCGGGAGCGAGGCGAAGGACGTGACCGGATACGCGCCGCCCCTCTCCCTTCCGGGTTCGAAAAGGGGCCGCCCTCCCCACGCTCCACAGGCCGCAGCGCTTTGTGGGGCAACAGCTCCCCCTGTTGACGTTGTTAGGGAAACGCACAGGGCCAAAATGGGGAGGCTGATCCGTGGAGAGTGTTTTCTCTGCAGCTCAACTGAGCACACACAGAGAAACTGCCCCAAACGGCCAAAACGACAACACTCGCCCTTAGAGACTGGGCTAAGGGGGGGTCAAAACATTCAAGTAAGACACACACAAATTGCCACACGACTCCCAGTCACAATCCTGAGCGGGGATTTAACCCTTCAAGCCCGAGCACTGGTGGACACGGGTGTCAGAAGGGAATCTGCTAGACAGCAGATGGGCAGGGGAGGTAGGGCTCCCTCTGGTGGCGCTTCCTTTGCCATTGCAGGTGCGGGGCACTAGATGGCACCCTCCTCCCTTACTCACACACAAGACACAACCAGTAACTCTGGTGGTGTCTGGAAACCATCGGGAGGAGATTGAGTTTTTTGTAACTCCTTCTACCTCCCGCATGATTTTTGGGCATCCCATGGATGTTGAAGCACAATCCCCGGATTGATTGGCCGTCTGGGGTGGTGGTTCAGTGGAGCGAAACCTGCCATCGGGGGTGTTTAGGATCCTCGGTTCCTCCCGGTTCACAGGCCTAAGGAGGAGGTCAAAGTCCCCTCCCAATCTGACGGCAGTGCCGGTTGTAGTACCACGATCTTGCTGACGTCTTCAGCAAGGATCTGGCACTCACCCTTCCCCCACACCGTCCATACGATTGTGCCATTGATTTGGTTCCAGGCGCTGAGTTCCCGTCCAGCAGGCTGTACAACCTCTCACGACCTGAGCGCGAATCAATGGAGACCTACATCCGGGACTCATTAGCTGCCGGGGCTGATCCGGAACTCCACCTCCCCGATGGGGGCAGGTTTCTTTTTTGTGGGCAAGAAAGATGGCGGACTCCGTCCATGCATTGATTACAGGGGGCTGAATGAGATTACGGTTCGCAACCGATACCCGTTGCCATTGTTAGATTCCGTGTTCACCCCCCTGCATGGAGCCAAAATCTTTACTAAGCTGGATCTTAGAAATCGCGTATCACCTGGTTCGGATCCGGAAGGGAGACGAATGGAAGACGGCATTTAATACCCCGTTAGGTCACTTTGAGTAGGTGGTCATGCCGTTCGGCCTCACCAACGCCCCACGCGACGTTCCAAAGCCTTGGTTAACGACGTCTTGCGGGACTTCCTGCACCGATTCGTCTTCGTATATCTGGACGATATTCTCATCTTTTGTCCGGATCCTGAGACCTATGTCCAGCATGTACGTCAGGTCCTGCAGTGGTTGTTAGAGAACCGACTGTTTGTGGAAGGGCGAGAAGTGCGAGTTTCACCGCACGTCTTTGTCCTTCCTGGGGGTTTAATCTCCCTCCAACTCCGTCGCCCCTGATCCGGCCAAGGTTGCGGCGGTGGAGATTGGCCCCAACCAACAAGCCGTAGGAAGCTGCAACAGTTCCTCGGTTTCTCTAATTTCTATAGGAGGTTCATTAAGGGGCTACAGTCAGGTAGTTAGCCCCCTGACAGCCCTGACCTACTCCAAAAGTCCCCTTCACCTGGTCGGATCGGTGCGAACCCGTGTTCAAGGAGTTGAAACGACTGTTTCTCTACTGCCGCCAGTTTTTGGTGCAGCCCGACCCTAGCCGCCAGTTCATGGTTGAAGTGGACACCTCTGACTCAGGGATAGGAGCCGTGCTGTCCCAGAGCGGAGAGACCGATAAGGTTCTTCACCCGTGTGCCTACTTTTCACGCAGGTTGACGCCGGCGAACAGAACTATGACGTCGGCAATCAAGAACTCCTTGCGGTGAAAGAGGCTCTTGAGGAGTGGAGACACCTGTTGGAGGGAGCGTCTGTGCCGTTCACGGTTTTCACTGACCATCGGAACCTGAGTATATCAGATACCACCAAGCGGCTGAACCCCAGGCAAGCCCGCTGGTCACTGTTCTTCGGAGCGCGTTTTGACTTCCGGATCACCTATCGCCCCGGACCAAGAACCAGAAGTCGGATGCCTTGTCCCGGGTACACGAAGAGGAGGTCAAAAACATACACTGTCGGATCCACCGGAGCCCATCCTGCCTGAGTCCACTATCGTGGCCACCCTCACCTGGGACGTGGAGAAGACCGTCCGGGAGGCCCTGGCACGGAGCCCGGACCCAGGAACAGGTCCGAAGAACCGTCTGTACGTCCCACCAGAGGCCAGAGCTGCAGTCTTGGACTTCTGTCACGGTTCCAAGCTCTCCTGTCATCCAGGGGTGCGAAAGGACCGTGGCAGTTGTCCGGCAGCGCTTCTGGTGGGTGTCTATGGAGGCAGACGTCCGGGAATATATCCAGGCCTGCACCACCTGTGCCAGGGGCAAGGCAGTACACCGAAGGCCCAAGGACTCCCTCCAGCCGCTGCTGGTGCCTCATCGCCCCTGGTCCCACATCGGCCTGGATTTCGTCACGGGCCTCCCGCTGTCCCAGGGCAATACCACCATCTTCACGATAGTGGACCGTTTCTCCAAGGCGGCCCACTTCGTGGCCCTCCGAAGCTCCCAACAGCCCAGGAGACAGCAGACCTCCTGGTCCACCACGTTGTTCCGTCTGCATGGGATACCCTCCGACATCGTCTCAGATCGTGGTCCCCAGTTCTCTCACACGTCTGGAGGAGCTTCTGCAGGGAACTGGGGGGCCACCGTGAGCCTCTCGTCCGGGTACCATCCAACAGACGAACGGACAGGCAGAGCGGGTCAACCAGGAACTGGAACAGACCCTCCGCTGCGTCACATCCGGCACCCGATGGCCTGGAGTAACCATCTGGTGTCTTCGGCCACTGGCCTCTCCCCATTGAGGTGTGTTTGGGGTATCAGCCCCCGTTGTTTCCCGTGGTGGAGGGAGAGGTCGGTGTGCCCTCGGTCCAGGCCCACCTGCGGAAGTGCCGTCGGGTGTGGCGCTCCGCCCAGCTCTGCCTTGTTGAAGGCCCGGACGAGGGCGGAAGACCCATGCAGGAACCACCGGCGATCCCTGGCCCCTGCTTACCAGCCCGGGCATGTGGCCCCTTCAAGATCCTCCAAGTCCTCAGTCCTGCCGCAGTTGAAGCTCCAACTCCCGGCTTCACTGCGGATCCAATCCGGTTTTTCCACGTGTCACGTATCAAACCTCATCACACCTCCCCCCTCTGTGCTCCCGACCGGCGCCCCCTCCCTGCTCGGATCACCGACGGGGGGCCGCTTGGACGGTGCGCCGGCTCCTGTACGTCCGTCGGATGGGTCGGGGGTTCCAGACTTGGTGGACTGGGAGGGGTATGGACCCGAAGAACGCTCCTGGGTGAAGAGGAGCTTCATCTGGATCCGGCCCTCCTGCCGACTTCTACCGTCGACACCCCAACAAGCGGTCGGGCGCCAGGAGGCGCCCGTTGAGGGGGTGGGTCCTGTTGTGTGTGGGCCACCAGAAGAGGAGGTACTGCTGGCCCACCACCAGTGGGGGCGCTCTGCCTGAAGGGGCGGGCTTCAGGCACGAGAGGGCGCTGCCGCCATGGACACAGCCGGGGGTGACAGCTGTCGCTCATTACCTCTTGACAGCTGTCACCCATCTACTCAACATCATCTCACTCCATAAAGACCAGACGTCATCTCCACCTCGTTGCCGAGATATCATACTTCATTGGAGGTAATATCCTCAGCCTTTTGTAAATCTGTTTATTGTGAGTGTTGAAGGAGAACCGGTCCGTTTTTGAGGAGGCTGTGCAAGATGGCGCTCCCTTGTCAGCTGAGACCGCTGCAACGCGCTGAGTGTGAGGTGGAGGTGGCATTTCCCCCGTTATTGTTACTGGGTGTACACACACCACACTTGACTGTCTTTGTTCTTCGCCAGCAGTACCAGATCCGACAGTCGGGGACGGTGATCACCTGGAATTCGGGACTTGGCGGCTCCAGTATTCACCGGGTTCTGGGGCGGCGGAAATCGTGTGGTTCCGGCTCTCCTCAGGGGACCAGACGTCTTCTATCCTCGCGCCTGCCCACACGTCACCTTTGTGTATTGACTGTTGTGAATTTCTGAGATTGTATGTTTCGTGGTTGCACATTCACAACATATAAATTGTTATATTTTGGCTCATCTATTGACCGTTCATTTGCGCCCCCTGTTGTGGGTCCGTGTCACTACACTTTCCCAACAGGTCTGTCCAAAAGTATCGTACCTTTTTATTTTTTCAAAAACTATATGGATTTGAATCATGTGTATTACATCAGCCAAGCTTGAACCTTCGTGCGCATGCGTGAGTTTTTCCACGCCTGTCGGTTGCGTCATTCGGCCTGTGGGCAGGCTTTGAGTTAGCACTGGTCCACCCCTCACCGTCAGATTTCTTTTGTCTGAGAATTTGGCTGAGAGACTGCCGCTTTGCTCCATGAAATTTTTTTCAGAAACTGTTAGAGACAGCAGTTGGAAACCATTCGATAGATTCGGTTGGATATCGGTGAAGATTCTGTCGGCGTCACACGGATTAAGTAGGTGTTAAAACCTTTTTAAAGTCGGCCCACAGCGGCGGAGGGGCGTGCGGGCGGGCGCCGAGCGGCCATTCGACAGGCTGGATCAACAGATCATTTCTAAACTGAATGCTGTGTTGATCCGGGACATCATGTGACTGCCACAGAAATGGCAACAGAGCTGACAATAGCACTTTTGCCGCACATTCCACTGTTACAGGAGATTTTGTAATGAAAGATGTGCAGAGGATTTCGCACGTCGCACGAAGTACTCAGGACGTGCAGCAAAAAACACTCCGTGTTGGAAGGTCTGACAGGACAGTTGTGTGCATGTCCAGCTGTTACACAATTTCCTCGGATACTCACATCGACTGAAAGCCATTGAACGCCATCTGAATCTTCTGAATGTTTCCAACCAGAGGTGTTTTTTTTTTTGGCTGCGCTTCCTGAGCTGCTTCGGGCCGACACGTGAAATCCTCCGCATGTCTCATTACAAATCTCCTGTAAGGGTGGAATGTGCCGCCAAAGTGCTATGTCCAGCTCTGTTGCCATTTCTGTGGTAGTCACATGATGTCCCGGATCAACACAGCATTCAGTTTAGAAATGATCTGGTCGATCCAGCCTTCGAATGTGTCACTCGTGCGCGCCGCGCACCCTCCGCCGCTGGGGCCATCTTAAAAAGGTTTTAACACTCCTTAATCCAATATATTTTAATTTTAATAAACGAAGCAATAGGTCGAAAGCATTGCTTCAATCTGCGAACCACTGCTTCGATTGTTCACGGTTAAAAGCAAAGCCGAGCTGCAGAAAGTTGAATTACAGGCGCACATGATGTGAAATTATATATATACACAAACACGAGGTCTATTAGAAAGAAACCACCCGTTTTATTTTTTTAAAAAACTATATGGATTTGATTCATATGTTTTTACGTCAGCCAAGCTTGAACCTTCGTGCGCATGCGTGAGTTTTTCCACGCCTGTCAGTGACGTCATTCGCCTGTGAGCATGCCTTGTGGGAGGAGTGGTCCATTCCCCTGTTATAAGGAGATTTTTTTTAATGAAAGACATGCGGACGGATTGGCGCGTCGGCTCGCAGCCAGCGCGGCGCGCCTGCCACAGGACAAAACACCTCCGTGTTGATAACCATTTGTTAAATCCAGGCAGCTTTTGGTGCTTTCAGTTTAGTGAGTATCTGAGAAATTGTTTAACAGCAGGGCATGTTCCAACTTGTTCTTAAGGCTTCCAACGGAGGTATTTTTCCTGTGGCGGAATCCGTCCGCAACATCTTTCATTAAAAAATCTCCTTTAACAATGGAATGTCCGGATAAACTGCTGATTCCGACCTCTTCTGAAAGTTCTCTGTTCTCTCACGATGTCCTGGGTCAACAGAGGCTTAAATTTGGAGGTTTTTAGCTTGAAACAGGATGACGACGTCGCCTCGGAGCGCTGCGCGACGTCCCGCTCCGTGGGAAGTCCTTACAGCGATAGAAACAATCCAAAATCTCTCATCAGCCATTACAATTTTCACCGAAAACCTGCTGAATTTCTCAAATGGTGTCCACTCGGATGTGCCTCACAGTTTTTGAAAAAAAATTTGATGAAGCACAGTGCCAAGTCTCTCAGCAACTTCTCAGACAATGAAATCCGATAGAGGGGGTTGGACCACTCCTCCCACAAGGCGTGCTCACAGGGCGAATGACCTCACCGACAGGCGTGAAAAAAAACTCTTGCATGCCCACGAGGGTTCAAGCTTGGCTGATGTAAATCACACGTGATTCAAATCCATATGTTTTTTTTAAAAAAATAATAAGGTCAGATACTTTTCTAATAGACCTCGTATATAAACATTAAACTGAAGCCAAGAGTAACGAGGCTGTTTTAAAAATGTAAGGAATAGAAAGTACAGATACTAGTGTGAAAATGTAATGAGTAGAAGTCAGAAGTAGGCAGAAAAATAAGTAATGGAGTAAAGTTAGATACCTAAAAAGTGTACTTAAGTACAGTAACAAAGTATTTGTACTTCGTTACTTGACACCTCTGCCAGTTAGTGACTTTAATCCGCACACAAGTGATTAATGAGTGACATCTTTAAATGGCTTTGAGAGGGGTTAGATGCAGACTTGCTTCTGAAAAGCAGCGATGCAGAGAACCAACGAAGCAGCGGTTGGAGCACTGCTTCGTTGCTTCAAGCTTCAAGCACAACCGCTGCAGAAGAGGTTGATTGCAGACGTAGAGAAATTATCTTTTTCTCAATAAACACCCTCAAAACAATGGCCGCTCTGAAGGACCGATAAGGGAATAGTTAAGCAAAAAGACTATTGATGTCAGTGGCTCGAATCATTTCTTAACGATTATCTAATCATACTGTGGTTGCACAAATCTTTTTTTTAAATAATGCTGGTGGTATATATTTATTTTAAATTTTATATTTATTTCTTGTCATGTTTGGTGCCGTTGCTAATGCAAAATGATTTATTTGTAGCCGTTTTCAAAACATGAATAAATTATTATTAAAATAATAACTCAGTATTAATTTAATATTGAGAAGTTATTTTGGAAATAAAGAGAACCGCACTGACAAATTCTGAATTATTGTTCATTTCGGGAGGGGTGGGGGGAGGTGGGAACACCATACCGTCCACTGTTAGGGAATGCCCTACTTTTAATACTTTTAAAAAATATCTGAAGGGATGGTTGTCATCCACCCAAACCTGTCATTATAGTCAGTAGAACCTTGGACATTGTGTAAAGGGCTGGGAATGGGAATGCGATGCAGTCTGTGTTATAGCAGCATTGCTGAGTTTAATATGATTTGATGTCTTTTTTAATGATTTCTGTTATGTGTTTTTATTTATTTTAGGATTTTGCCTGTACCATTTGGCAGGGGGACTGACAATGAAGATCAGTCTATAGCTTCAATTGTGTACATCTACATTTTTATTTTATTTCTTTTAATAACAAAATGTTCATTAATGTACATTGTCCCTCAGTACCAAATAAAACTGAAATTGAAATTGAAGATGTGTGATGGGGCTTCACATCCTCTCCCAATTTTGTTAGTGGTGGCAATTAAAACTAAATCTTTAAAAAAGGTTAAATTTGTAATTATGCTGACTTCTCCCAAGGTAAAAGCTTAAATTTCATGAAAAAAATCCTCAAATCAAAATACAAGCAGATACTCTGTTCCTGAAAGAATGCCAGTGGAATTTGAACCCGTTTGCAATGAATTAAAACCACTTGGCATTTGCAAGCTTATAAAGCCATGTATGGGGTCAAGGATTAAATTGCATCTCAACACGTGATGGGGTGTTATTTAAAGGACATGTCGCATGTTATTTAACAATATAATATCAACATATTTGTGATAGGAAGTCTATGCGCACATGTGGTCATGATTTGTGGTTGCTGACTTGATTCATTGCTGATTAAACCGCTCACTCAGCGAGTCAGCAGGTGCATTTCTGGAAAACATTTTACTCGGCATTCCGTCAGTCCCAGCAAACACAGAAACACCACAATGGCAAACTGACAGAGTGCAATGAATGTTGCAACATGAGATCATGATACTACTGCCCATTCTAGTGCAGTGGATAAGAGAATATTAGAGGAGAATCCTGCAAATGGTGATAAAAGCATAAAATTCGGCAGAAATACTCCTCAGATAATCCTCTTTTGAATAAAACAATTGGCCACTTGAATTTTCAATCGGTGGTCAGGTAGGGGTCAATTGAAGAATTACACAGAGTTCAAAATTAAAAGATGCTCCAATCATATTGAAAATATTCCACATTATTTGCCTGATCATAAAGATTCCAAAAAGGTATAGTTTGGACTATCTGTGACTGAATTCTATGGAGTTACGGGATAAAAACAGCAAGAATGGTGACAAAGCTCAGAAAGAAATCAGGAAAAATAATTGTGGCAGTCAGTAACGGTTACTTTTTTAGACCAAGCAGAGGGGAAAAAAATATGGACTCACTCAATTCTGAGGAATAAATTACGGAATCACCCTGTAAATTTTCATCCCCAAAACTAACACCTGCATCAAATCAGATCTGCTCATTAGTCTGCATCTAAAAGGAGTGATCACACCTTGGAGAGCTGTTGCACCAAGTGGACTGACATGAATCATGGCTCCAACATGAGAGATGTCAATTGAACAAAGGAGAGGATTATCAAACTCTTAAAAGAGGGTAAATCATCACGCAATGTTGCAAAAGATGTTGGTTATTCACAGTCAGCTGTGTCTAAACTCTGGACCAAATACAAACAACATGGGAAGGTTGTTAAAGGCAAACATACTGGTAGACCAAGGAAGACATCAAAGCGTCAAGACAGAAACTTAAAGCATATGTCTCAAAAATAGAAAATGCACAACAAAACAAATGAGGAACAAATGGGAGGAAACTGGAGTCAACGTCTGTGACCGAACTGTAAGAAACCGCCTAAAGGAAATGGGATTTACATACAGAAAGCTAAACAAAAGCCATCATTAACACCT
Organism: Thalassophryne amazonica; assembly: GCF_902500255.1. Classification (NCBI taxonomy): domain Eukaryota; kingdom Metazoa; phylum Chordata; class Actinopteri; order Batrachoidiformes; family Batrachoididae; genus Thalassophryne; species Thalassophryne amazonica. Next base: position 60,871,873 of record NC_047111.1, read on the forward strand.
AAACAGAAAAAGGTTACAATGGGCTAAGGAAAAGCAATCGTGGACTGTGGATGACTGGATGAAAGTCATATTCAGTGATGAATCTCGAATCTGCATTGGGCAAGGTGATGATGCTGGAACTTTTGTTTGGTGCAGTTCCAATGAGATTTATAAAGATGACTGCCTGAAGAGAACATGTAAATTTCCACAGTCATTGATGATATGGGGCTGCATGTCAGGTAAAGGCACTGGGGAGATGGCTGTCATTACATCATCAATAAATGCACAAGTTTACGTTGATATTTTGGACACTTTTCTTATCCCATCAGTTGAAAGGATGTTTGGGGATGATGAAATAATTTTTTCAAGATGATAATAATAATCATCTTGCCATAGAGCAAAAAACTGTGAAAACATTCCTTGCAAAAGACACATAGGGTCAATGTCATGGCCTGCAAATAGTCGGATCTTAATCCAATTGAAAATCTTTGGTGGAAGTTGAAGAAAATGGTCCATGACAAGGTTCCAACCTGGAAAGCTGATCTGGCAACAGCAATCAGAGAAAGTTGGAGCCAGACTGATGAAGAGTACTGTTTGTCACTCATTAAGTCCATGCCTCAGAGACTGCAAGCTGTTATAAAAGCCAGAGCTATGGGCGGGACAAAGCCCAGCATTTATCCAATGACTCGTCTAGTTTCGCTGCATGCTTTGTGTCGCTATTGAACTCTGTGGTCGCTCAGCGTCCACACTGTTTAAAGCACTGTGAAGCTGCGGGTTTGAGTGAGAGGAAAGCCGCGTCGTTACCAGTGATAAGAGCTGATTCTGAACAAAAGTTGAGCGCGTTGTAGCGCATATTTAGTCAATGACGTACACACAACAATATATTTGATCACTTATTTTTTTGACATTTTAGGGAAGCTGAGCATCCCTTGCAGTCTTAGAGCAATTGCCTTTGACTTTGAGACACCTAAAGCACTTTACACTAAACGAACGGAGCATTTCGCAAATAATGACAACAAAAATTGTAATATTGGACATGCAAACCTACCTTTATCTTGTTGTTTTTTTCTCATCTTCCAACTTCTTCTTTTTCTTTTCTCCGCTCCAGAGGGATAATTTCTTTTCTGAGACATGACTTGCACTCATTTCATTCCTCACGATTAGTCATCGACCACCTGACCCAAGCAGTGCATCTAAATTTGCCCAACGGTGGCAGCAGCCAACAGGAGGCATCAATTAACCTTTTTTCGGGTGTAATACAATTTCGTTTAAATTATTCAATATTATTTCAATTTCATGTATATATTTACTTTTTTAATCACAATGTCTCGGTGCTCTCGGGGCCCCCTGGTGGCGTGGAGGACCTAGGTGACCGCGTAGTTGGCGTATGCCTTGGGCCAGCTCTGTCTGTATATACTTAATCATTTAAAAGTCAGTTTCTTGTGATTGCTAATTATTCACTTTTTATTCAAAGCAAATGATTGCAAATCTTTATCTGAAAAGCTGTAGACCCACATGGGATGGGGGAAAAGATTCCTAAATAAAAGAAAATTTTACTTCTATATCTGTTGTCAAATTTTATCAGGCATAATTTGTAGAAAAATGTTTATGCTAAATGGAGACTTACCTGTCTAAAATACACATACATCTGTAATCAGAACATCTGTAATCAAATTGTATCACATCTAATCTACTTTGAATGAACAGACGTCTGAACAAAAAACAGGCTGTTCAGTTTACATGCATATGTACGAGGTCTATTAAAAAAGTATCCGACCTTATTATTTTTTCAAAAACCATATGGATTTGAATCACGTGTGATTGCGTCAGCCAAGCTTGAACCTTCGTGCGCATGCGTGAGTTTTTTCACGCCTGTCGGTTGCGTCATTCGCCTGTGAGCAGGCTTTGAGTGAGGAGTGGTCCACCCCTCTCGTCGTTTTTTTCATTGTTTAGGAATGGCTCAGAGACTGCCACTTTGCTTGATCAAAATTTTTTCAGAAACTGTGAGGGACATCCAAGTTGACACCATTCGAGAAATTCAGATGGTTTTTGGTGAAAATTTTATGGGCTTCAAAGAGATTACGGAGTGTTACTGTCGCTTTAAGGACGGCCCAAGAGCGGCTGGTGGTGCGCCGCGCTCCGAAGCCGCCATCGACAGGCTGAGCGACCATTTCATTTCTAAATGGATGGCTGTATGGATCCATGACCATCGTGTGCAATTTCTCTGGTTATCACAAGAGCTGGACATCAACCATTTTCCGGCAGATTTCACTTTTAACAAGAGATTTTGTCATGGAAAGCTGAGCGGAGGCTTCGCATGTCACGATGGATTCGCTACTGGAGCGAGACAAAACCACTTCCGTTTTGGTCTCACAGGACGGCTTTGAGATGGGGTTCAGACAGCTGTCAGTGGTTTTTCCATCGAGTGATTATCCAAGAAATTGTGGATGTGCCTGGACATGCCAGAACATGTCCTGTGAGGCTTCATCACGGCGTTGCTTTGCGCCATGCGGCACCGCCGCGACGCACGGAATTCCTCTGCACGTCTGTCTCAATGTGCCAAAAAGTGCTGATGTCCACGTCTTTTCACAATTCCTGTGCTAGCGAGATGACATCCCGGATAAAACACAGCGTCCAGTTTGGAAATGAACGGCACATTCCACTGTTACAGGAGTTTTTGTCATGGAAAGAGGAGCGGTGCCGCATGGCGTAAAGCAACGCCGTGATGGAGCCTCACAGGACATGTTCTGGCATGTCCAGGCACATCCACAATTTCTCGGATAATCACTCGATGGAAAAACCACCGACAGCTGTCTGAACGCCATCTCAAAGCTGTCCTGTGAGACCAAAACGGAGGTGGTTTTTCGGAGGTGGTCATCATTTTGCATATCAGCAATTTGTGCAGTTGTGCTGGGGACACTTGGGAAGGCAGAGAAGGTTGCCATTACCAGCTTGTGTTGTATTCAAAATAAGGAGTACTTTTCCATCACCATCGTCCGACTACACTGGCTTTCAGTTTCCTCCTCTGGAGTGAGGGGTTGGGCTCATCGGTGGTACCTGGTCCCCTTGGCAGCATCAGCCTCAGTTTTGTCCGTTCACATTGGCTGCTCAGTGGAGGAGGATCATTGGTGGGGATTTCTGGTCGGTTTTGTTATATGGCTGGGGGGGCCTGGCTGCCGGTTTGTTTGTCTTTTTGTTTTCCTCCCAGGTGGCGTGCATTTGGGACTGAGTGGCTGTGTTGCTGAGGCTGTCAGGACCTCACCCTGATCACCTGCGACTCGTCAGGACTCACAGCTGAGGTGCATCTGGATGGATTGGAGCATGTTGGCATTTAAGACTGGAGTGCACAGTGTGTATTTGCCAGAGACTCGACCTTGTGACCAGACGGGTGAGATCGTCGTCTCGGGAGCCATCTCATCAGCAGCGGATGCTGAGAAACGTCCAGGTTTGATGCACAGTCTGTGAAAGAGGAGGGGGTGAGGTCTCACGCTCGTCAGCACACTTCCTGAGGTACGTTAGATTTTGTGACTAACAGTTATACAGTCAGTAAATGTGGTGTCCCTCACACCTTATTGTATTGAGCTGTTTGTTAGTCATGTATCAGCTTCCACTGCAGTGGAGTTTTGTGAACTGGATGTTCCATGCCTGCAGGTTGGAAGCTGATCAGCAATCAAGCCAGGAAGTGTTTGCTGTTTGTACACCTTTAAGCGTTCTGTGTGTAGAGTGTGGACTCACATAATGGTTCCTTCTTTCACAGACTCGGTTGTTGCGGCCACCTGGGGGGTGTCGGCGGGGTCCTTGGGTCCGAAACAGCTTCTGGCTCCGGACCGTTAGCGCTGCTGGGAGCGCACCACGCCAGACCGCACCTTTCTGTATTATCACTGTTATGTATTAAATTCAGTTAGCCTTTGTACCGTGCTCTGCTTATTTCATACTGGGTCCTTCAAACGCTGGTCGGTTCTCCGAGCTGCGTCCGACACATAACAGGTTTGGTGTTTTGCAGATCTGAAGAACCTCTTTTGCTAAGTCACTCATATATATAGACTGAATAAAATGTTTTTTTTAACAAATTGTAAAACACTTCTCATTTGAATGAAACAATGTGAAACTTATGTGAAATTGTATTTTTTTTTTTCATTTTAATCATGCTATATAAAAATATACAAATCTGTTTTCATTTTCCACATACCACATGTTGGATATGTGGCTAACTTTCTCACTGTGAATCCTCCTCTTTTCCACTAAGGAAAGTATATTCTGAACCTTGGTCTCTCTTGCTTTGTCTGCTTTTGTTGTCTCCCTGCATATTCATTCAAATGAAGGGTTGCCACAAAGTCCTAAAACAGAAGTTAAAACAACATTAATAAAAAAAATAGGTTATATACATTAAAAAATGCTGTTTGAAAGTTAGAGTGTTACTGAGATAACAAAGACAACTTACCTGCAAAGCTGACCCTGATGTTGGGAAAGTGTAGTGACACGGACCCACAACAGGGGGCGTAAATGAACAGACAATGGAAGAAGTCAAATTATAACACTTTACTGTTGTGAATGACACAACTAAACACAGCAGATTACAGAATGTGCAAAAGTCAATCAATAAGGTGTCGTGTGGGCAGGCTCGACGATAGGAGACGCCCGTCTGGAAACGAACCGGAACCACACGATTCCCACTGCCACCGAACCCGAGGAATACTGGAGCCACCAAGTCCCGAAGTCCCCAGGTGGCCACCTTCACGGTGTGTCGGATCTGGTACTGCTGGCAGAAAGCAAAGACAGTCAAGGGTGGGTGTGTGAACACCCAGTAACAATCCTGGTGGGAATTCCACCTCCACCTCTCACTCAATACTTGCAGCGATCCCTCAGAGGAAAAAGAGTGCCGTCTTGCACAGCCTCCACAAAAAGGACCGGTACTCCTGCAAACACTCACAATAAACTGATTTACAAAATATCACAAAAAGGCTGAGGATATTACCTCTGGTAGAAGATGATATCTCGGCAGTGTGGTGGAGGTGTCTTCCTGCTTTTATTCCAGATGTGGATTGGATGATTAGTGACAGCTGTCATGGATGATGGGTGACAGCTGTCACCACGGCTTGTTCCTGAGGCGGCAGCGCCCTCTCGTGCCTGAAGCCCGCACCTCAGGCAGGGCGCCCTCTGGTGGTGGGCCAGCAGTACCTCCTCTTCTGGCGGCCCACACAACACCTGATATGAGAAGGAGACTCGATCACGAGTGGCATCGGCTGACTGTGTTCACATGAGCACCTGAAAAAAAAAAAAAAAAAAACAGAACATTGACATTTTTGTGTTTTCCAAATATACATATGCATGTAAACTGAACAGCCTGTTTTTTGTTCAGACGTCTGTTCATTCAGAGTAGATTAGATGTGATACAATTTATGATTACAGATGTTCTGTATGTGTATTTTAGACAGGTAAGTCTCCATTTAGCATAAACATTTTTCTACAATATTATGTCTGATAAAATTTGACAACAGATATAGAAGTAAAATTTTCTTTTATTTAGAAATCTTTTTTCCCCTCATCCCATTTGGGTCTACAGCTTTTCAGATAAAGATTTGCAATCATTTGCTTTGAATAAAAAGTGAAGAATTAGCAATCACAAGAAACTGACTTGTAAATTGATTAAATATATACAGAATGTACAGAAACTTTATTTTCAGTGATTTTAGAACAAACTCCTGAATTTAAGCACGCTGTGCTGCTCAAATATTTTTTTCATACACGAACACACCGTACCAGGAATAAATGATCATTTATAAGAAAAGGTGGTGAGTGAACAAACCATTCAGCAGCTTATAGAGGGTTTTCAATCACGTGACCGATTTGCTGCAGGACAGGTGCCGTCTCCATTCTGGATTACAAGGAGGCTGGCACATGATAGAAAAATGGAGAGAATGTACAGTTATTACGATGCTTTAAATCCTCGAGATAAAGCTATTTATCATGATAGATATGTAGCAGTTGGTTCAGTGGATCCGTATCTTATACGGATAGTGAATTTAGTGGTGATGTAACAAACTGGCCGACAGTGTCACACTGCGATATTATGAACTAGGAAGCTGCCGACCAGGTCAGCCTCGCCGGCCTCCTGCAGAGCATCACAGCGGAGCTCTGAAAGCGGAGGTCATCTTGAAGTCCTGAGTGATTTCTCTCACCAGGTGCTAGAAGGGCAGCTTGCGGATCAGCAGCTCGGTGCTCGAGGACCACAATGTAAATAAACATCCGTATTGGAAGCGTTCTTGTGTTATCCTCGGCAGTATTTTTATGTATTCTTATATAATTTTATTGCCAAATAAAATAAAATAAAATTCTGGTAGCAGTGGATTTCTGGTAGTGGCGGATCTCTCTCAGTGCCACGGTGCTATGAGGCTTCTTCACACCGACGTTGAAGCTTCTGTAATTGTTCGCCAAATGCACGTAGTGTATCACAGCGGCCACCGCGTCGTAATCCAGAATGGCTGCAGGACACAAAATGACGTGACCGATACGTCACATGAAAACCCTCTATATCGTCCTCCTCAGCGCTGCTGCTGTCAGCTGAGCTTCATCCGCTTTCTGTCGCATTCGGCTGGAACATACACGGTTTGGAGCTGCTCATTATTTACACTGTTAATATCTTCATCAGAAACTTCCTCATCTTCTTCAAAAACAATCGATATGTCACTTAAATCTTCGCTATAATCGCACACTATGCCTTCGCTGTCCGTGTCTGCCGTGTTGGTAAACAGAGAGGTGCTGCGACACATTTACTCGAATGACGTCACATCCGTCGCAGCGAAAAAGTATGTCAACTCAGAGGCGGAAAATTCATATTCTCAGATGGGTAACGAAACGTCTAAATCCTTGTTCAGTGTAATTTTATGGTAAAAAAAAACAAAGACAACATGTGGAAAAAGCTTTTTTTATTCTTCAAGAATATGTAAAAACGTCATAGCGCGGCAGGGACACTTTAAAGATCCATTGAAATTGAAATTAAAATTGAAAATTGAATTGAAAGTGAAGAGAGGGAGAGAGAGACAGAGAGGGAAAGGGAGAAAGAGGGAAAGAAAGAGGGAAAGGAAGAGAGGGAAAGAGAAAGAGGGAAAGGAAGAGAGGGAAAGAGAAAGAGGGAAAGGAAGAGAGGGAAAGAGAAAGAGGGAGGGGGACAGAGAGGGAGAGCGAGGAGAGGGAAAGGGAGAGAGAGAGAGGGAAAGAGAGAGCGAGAAAGAGGGAAAGGGAGAGAGAGGAAAGGGAAAGAGGGAGGGGGACACAGAGGGAGAGCGAGGAGAGGGATGGCAAAATAGTCCCTACCAATATTTAGCATTTTTGTTTATATAACAAAATCATTCACTATTTTTTTGCGAACTGGATACTATAATTTAGTCGTCACGTTTTGTGTTTTCGACGTGCCAGAGTGACAGGGTTACCCATGTTGCAATTTCATTGGCTCACGTTCTTCTCACATGGACGTAAACAAAGCGCATCTCGTGGCAGGCAGTGCTTCATTTGTAAAGTGGGAGGTCCCAGAGCGCAGAGGATGGGTGGCTCCAGTGCAGTGTTGCCAGATGTACGATAATTATCGTATTTATACGATAGTTTTGCCATCTGTACGATGTACGATCTATAATGGGAAAAAACCCAATATGTACGATAATTTCAGTTGGTTGCCCAAACACGCATCTCTCTCTGATACCCAAGAATCATTTTGCAGGCGTTGCACTCAGGCGGCATCAAAGACACACCACACACAGGGCTGCTGCTGGCTTTGGCCGCCCGGGACAACGTCATTTGAAAGCCCGCCCCCTCCCATACAAAGTAATGAGTTCCCATCCAATCTGTGCAGGACAGGAAGATTCCCCAACCAACAACATCTTTTTTTTTTTTTTTTTTCAAAACTGTATTTCAACAAATGCAATAACAAACGAACAAAATACAAGAGCAAAGAGATATACAAGAAAAATTAAAAAAAAGTTCAAGTTCCTTATGGAGGTGTCAACATTTTTTCTGTGTTCAACAAAATCTGCACAAGTGTCCATGGCATCGGATGACGACAGCGACCTCGAGGTTGAATTCGACTCTTTCTAGTCTGGTAATTACATGTTTGTGTTACTTCACAGTCTGGTAGTGCATTTGTGTTCTTTTTGTGCCATAGTTTCCCCATTAATATAATTACTGTTTAAAAATGTGACATAAAATTCTTTGTAAATTAAAAAAAAAACGATAAAATAGCTACGTTGTATGCGTTTTGTTTGTGTACGATAATTTCTCCCAAAATACGATAATTGTGAGGTTTTGGTACGATACTTTCATATTTCATATCTGGCAACACTGCTCCGGTGCAGAAAAACAAGAAGGGCGGGGGGGAGAGGTTGCGAACAATGCTGTGCGCCACACTTACAATAAACTGCACACCCACACACACCTTCACAAATGACACTAACATCCTGCCTTTTCCTCAAAAAATACTACATTTATGTTTGCTGTCTGTCTATGTACTTTTTTGTCACTTTTGCGCTCTTTTTCATACTTTTCCCTCGTTTCAAAAGTCACCGAACGCACTTTACTGTAATATATGCAACATATAGCATACTGTTGGAAAGCACGGGTTCTTGGCTTGCTGTCAGTGTTGAAATTTTTCAGAGTGAGGGCTTACATGAGAACTTACGGTAATGAGAATCAGCGGCGCATTAGTGTGAAACTTCCGTGTTTTTTCTCTGTGTTATGACATCACAGGCTTCGTTTACCGTAATACACCATATATATCATTGGAAATCCCTTTTTTTTTTGGCAAATTAGGTTGCCAGATACCTACAACTGCATTATTGATGAAGAGAATAGATTATACATCTTGTTTGCAAAAACTTATTTTTTTTATTTTTTATTTTTTTAGCTCCACAAGTATTTTTTTTTGTTGTTGTCTTGTTCTCTCAGGTGTAGGCCTATAGAATAGATTCGTGATTTTGGGTGCAATTTTGTTATTTAAGCTATTTGTTTGCCTACACACTTAATATTGTAAATAAAGTGTTAAATTATTCAGCATTATGTCGTCATATGTTATGTATTATGCTGTACTTGTGCGTCTAATGGTATGAGTGGGTTAGGGGGTGATGGTGGTGAGCAGGGGGGCCGGGTGGGGTGTGTGGTATTGTCCCTACCAAAGCTGAGACCAAACCTACGCCCTTGGAATAAGGCTGTAACATAACAAAATGTGGAAAGAGTGAAGAGCTGTGAATATTTACCGGATGCACTGTAAATTAGGTGACATCAATATTCCCGTTCCAGAAGGTCCTTAATTTCTTGATATCCGCGAGGAAACAATGAATCTCCATGCAACGCCATGTTAGTGTGCGATCAGAAACATTCTACGTGCACAAAGGATCACGGGACTCTGAAATCCTCTATTGTTCTGTTCATGGCTTTCAAAGTTATCTGAAAAGCTAATCTGTAAATAAAAAAAATCCACCTGACTAATTAGCTTTTAGCTGATTAGCTGAACTGTGCACACTCTATATATTCATGAATATTTAAGATGACTTTTCTCTTATGGGCTACTTTTGCTTCATGTCATTGCAGTTTGATTTGCCAAGGGCATGAAAAGTTGTTGAACCGTGCCAAAGATTTTAATTTTGCGTGAAGATTATAGTTCAAATTTTACATTTTATATCAAATGATCAGAGGATGATTTTGTCTTACAATAAATGAGATGTATGTACAGCTGGTTTGACATAATGTCATATTCACTGTGGTGTGATTTGCTACAGTTTCTTGTACAGGTACACAGAACCAGATAGGTAACCGTCCTGCCCCTGCTTGCCAGCTTTCATCCAGCGGTCCACCTCAGTGATCGTCACACAGCTGCAGAGCCCCTCATTCTCCAGTCGCTTCAGCTCACGCTCAAGTTCAGCTTTGTATTCCACATTGCCAGAGTCTTTTCTGCACGTCAAGCAGACGAACCCACCTGCAGGAAACAGGTGAGGCATTTTTGCAGTCTGTGTTAATCACAGCTGAAAATGGCTTACACAGAATATATTTTGGTAATTCTCAGAGAATAATATTTTCAATTCTATTTACCATATTTTCCAGAATACGTTATTTTTTATTTATTTATTTATTTTTTTACCACTGACTTGTATGTAACACTGGATAGCTCATTGGCCAATATTTCTGAAGCGAATCGGTCGCCACATTACCACTTGCATGTGCTGCTCCTGAACGGTCTTTGTGACACTCCACCCTGCCTGCACTCTTCTTCACCTCTCTATCACACTCTCCATTACTTTAGACAGTTGACCCCAAGTATTTAAACTCATCTACTTTCACCACTTCTACTCCTTGTAACTGCACTATTCCACTGGGCTCCCTCCCATTCACACACGTACTGTCTTGCTCCCACTGACTTTCATTCCCCTTCTCTCCAGAGCATATCTCTACCTCTCTAGGCTCATCTCAACTTGTTCTCTACTCTCACTACAGATCACAATGTCATCTGCAATCATCATAGTCCATGGGGACTCATATCTGATCTCATCCGTCAACCTGTCCATCACCATTGCGAACAAGAAAGGACTTAGAGCTGATCCTTGGTGTAATCCCACCTACACCTTGAATGCATCCGTCAACTATGCATCTCACCTCTGTCACATTATCTCACCTTGTCACACTATCGTAGTACATATCCTGCACCACCCTCACATACTTCTCTGCCAGTCCAGACTTCCTCATACAATACGACAACTCTTCTCTTGCCACCCTGTCATAAGCTTTCTTTAAATCCACCAACATACAGTGTAATTCCTTCTGGCCTTCTCCATGCCTTACCATCAGCACTCTCAGAGCAAACACTGCATCTGTGGTGGCGTTTCTCAGCATGAACCCATGCTGCAGATCTTTACCTCCTTTCTCAGCCTAGCTTCTACTACTCTTTCCCATGATGTGGCTGATCAATGTTATTTCTCTGAAGTTACTGCAGCTCTGCACATCACCCTTGTTCTTAAAAATAGGAACCGGCACACTCCTTCTCCACTCCTCAGGCATCCTCTCACTTTCCAAGATTTCATTAAACAATCTAGTTAGAAGCTGCACTGCCATCTCTCCTAGACATTTCCATTCCTCTACTGGAATATCATCTGGACTAACTGCATTTCCACTCTTAATCTTCTTCATAGCAGCCCTCACTTCGTCCTTACTAATTTCTTGCACTTCCTGATTTACTCTCTCCACATCATCCTGCCTTTTCTCTCTCGTATTTTCTTCATTCATCCACTCCTCAAAATATTCCCTCCACCTTCTCAATACACTCACCTTGTCAGCACATTACCATCTGCATTCTTTATCACCCTAACCTGCTGCACATCCTTTCCACCTCTGCCCTTTAGTCTGGCTTCTTGTGCAGCTCACTATATGCCTTTGCCACTTGCTTTTTCATCTCACACCACATCTCCTTGTACTCCTGTCTACTTTCTTCATCTCCCGACTATCCCAATTCTTTGCTGTCCAGACGTCACACCCAATACCTTCTTAGCTGTTTCCCTCACCACATTTGCAGTACTTTTCCAGATGTCCAAAATTGCTGTGCCTCTCTCACCTGTTCACTGAATTTCACACAGCAGTCTTCCTCCTTCAGCTTCCACCATCTGATCCTTTGTTGAGCTCTCGCTCTCTTCCCCACCTCTATTCACCCTACAAACCACCATCTAACTACACTCTTCCCTCCCACCACCTTACAGTCTCCAATTTGTGCTCCTCCTTTTTCTGAAAATAAGTAGTATTCACCACAGCTTCACCACATTTCCATCATTTATGCAAAATCAACAACCATCTGCCCTTCCACATTCCTGTCCTACCCATTACTTCCTCATCACCTTTGTTCCCTTCACCAACATGTCCACTGAAGTTTGTTCCTATCACAACTTTTCATGCTTGGGTACACTCTCCACCACCTCACCTAACTCACTCCAGAAGTCTTCTTTCTCCTTCATCTCACTGCATCATAATAATAATAGTGACTATAGGACTTTCCCAGGAATCAAAGCTCAAAACAAAATAGATTCAGACAACTTTATTGATCTCTGAAAGGGCAATTCATTTCACACCCAATTACCTCAGGAGAGGAGGAGATGCAACCGCCCTCACCAGAGTCCCAAGAAAAAATGATGAATTTCTCTTTTAATGAATTGCCCTTTTAGGGATCAATAAAGTTGTCTGAATCTGAAAAATAAGCTCTAATAATAAAATAATAAATTCCAATAATAAAAGGACACTACAGCAATGCACAAATTTCCCAAATTAAAGAGTTGGTAATATGAATTATACTCCTGAAAATGAGATAATTCTTTTCTTTCGGAACTTTACAGATATTATGAAAATAATGCAGAGCATCACCTTTTTTACAGGGGTCAAACAGGTCTCTGACCACATGGACAGGAACGTGACCGACGCACAGAGCTCCGCACATCACAACCACGTCAAAGGATTCTGTCGAAAGACATCAAGAGTGAGTGAACACACACACACACACACAGAGTCTCTCTCTCTGTCTCTCCACAGCATGAACAGTTTAAAACAGTCATGTCAGGTCTACAGTAGAAGCATGTGCTGCTATTACTACATGGTGCTGCATTCACCACCTCACAGAATCTCCCCAGACCTGACGAAAGAACATCCCCATGGATCTGTAGCCCATCTCTGTCTCCAGAAAACAACCACTGATGTGTTGCAGCCAGCTGCTACATGGGCATTTCCTCAGTCAAGTCCAGTACCTGGGGTTCTCAGCACTAAGGCACCTGTGTGCTGGATTGTCACAGTTGAGACTTGCTCATGATGCCTCAGTTGCTATGCTTCATCTGAATCTCAACAAGTAACCCGTCATGTGACACAGTCATTCCAGTATATAAGAATATATAAGAATTTGTAATTTCAATTTCAATTTATTTTCATTTATATAGCGCCAAATCACAATAGAGTTGCTTCAAGGCGCTTCACACAGGTAAGGTCTAACCTTACTAACCCCCAGAGCAACAGTGGTAAGGAAAAACTCCCTCTGAGGAAGAAATCTCAAGCACACCAGACAGAAACCTCAAGCAGACCAGACAATAGAAGTATAGAAGAATTTGTTCTCCAGAGAGGACTTGAACCAGCCATTATCTTAAGTCAATGATTAACTTCTAAGGGATGCATATATAATCCACGTGCACACCTTTTTCCACAAGATGGAATTTATGTGGGAATTATCTGTGGTGATAATCTGTGTACCTGCACATACTGCAGATCATGTGTACAGTGGGCTGATAGAGGCTACAACACTTCAACATTAGCAAGTGCAAAAAATGTGAACAAATACAAAAAAATTTAAAATAAAAATCACCAGACTCAATAAAGTTCCTTTGGACAGAAACCCCTTTTTGTGTTTGAATTACTTCTGGTGTGTTGAGTAGCTTTGCAAGCATGCCTGAGTTTGTGCATGTACTGTGTCAGCTTGCAGCAGTTACATAAATTGTTACATGTGCTGTTATATTTGTGTTTTCTGTCTTAGCAAGGTTTTTATTAATTTGCAAGGTGTTTTTGATGTAACTATCTGTTCCAGAATTGATGCAGGTTTGTTTGTTTTTTCCATTTGTCTTTTCTGCACCTCCAAATGCTGCTTTATTTTACATTGTTGCAGCCTCCATCCACAACTGTAGGATACATGAAAATAGAACTAAAAAAAATACTATATATGCAGACGGGGGTGGGGGGGGGGGGGGGGGCACAGGAAAAACAGAAATTAAAGAAAGTCAATTACACAGAACATTTCTTATTTGTGGAGGATTAGCAGCAATCTTCCATTCCAGCTTATTAATTAATCCAAAACCCAGACAGAGCTTTAATTCATTTGAAAGCTTGTCTCTTAGTCTTGTCCATCCAAATTGGAAGTCCCAAAAACCAGTTTTATTTGTTATTATCTATCGTCCACCTGGTCGTTACTGTGAGTTTCTCTGTGAATTTTCAGACCTTTTGTCTGACTTAGTGCTTAGCTCAGATAAGATAATTATAGTGGGCGATTTTAACATCCACACAGATGCTGAGAATGACAGCCTCAACTCTGCATTTAATCTATTATTAGACTCTATTGGCTTTGCTCAAAAAGTAAATGAGTCCACCCACCACTTTAATCATATCTTAGATCTTGTTCTGACTTATGGTATGGAAATAGAAGACTTAACAGTATTCCCTGTAAGGGAGATAGAGTATCTCGTCAATAGTTTTACATCCTCATTGAAGACAACTTTGGATGCTGTAGCTCCTCTGAAAAAGAGAGCTTTAAATCAGAAGTGTCTGACTCCGTGGTATAACTCACAAACTCGTAGCTTAAAGCAGATAACCCGTAAGTTGGAGAGGAAATGGCGTCTCACTAATTTAGAAGATCTTCATTTAGCCTGGAAAAAGAGTCTGTTGCTCTATAAAAAAGCCCTCCGTAAAGCTAGGACATCTTTCTACTCATCACTAATTGAAGAAAATAAGAACAACCCCAGGTTTCTTTTCAGCACTGTAGCCAGGCTGACAAAGAGTCAGAGCTCTATTGAGCTGAGTATTCCATTAACTTTAACTAGTAATGACTTCATGACTTTCTTTGCTAACAAAATTTTAACTATTAGAGAAAAATTACTCATAACCATCCCAAAGACGTATCGTTGTCTTTGGCTGCTTTCAGTGATGCCGGTATTTGGTTAGACTCTTTCTCTCCGATTGTTCTGTCTGAGTTATTCTCATTAGTTACTTCATCCAAACCATCAACATGTTTATTAGACCCCATTCCTACCAGGCTGCTCAAGGAAGCCCTACCATTATTTAATGCTTCGATCTTAAATATGATCAATCTATCTTTGTTAGTAGGCTATGTACCACAAGCTTTTAAGGTGGCAGTAATTAAACCATTACTTAAAAAGCCATCACTTGACCCAGCTATCTTAGCTAATTATAGGCCAATCTCCAACCTTCCTTTTCTCTCAAAATTCTTGAAAGGGTAGTTGTAAAACAGCTAACTGATCATCTGCAGAGGAATGGTCTATTTGAAGAGTTTCAGTCAGGTTTTAGAATTCATCATAGTACAGAAACCGCATTAGTGAAGGTTACAAATGATCTTCTTATGGCCTCGGACAGTGGACTCATCTCTGTGCTTGTTCTGTTAGACCTCAGTGCTGCTTTTGATACTGTTGACCATAAAATTTTATTACAGAGATTAGAGCATGCCATAGGTATTAAAGGCACTGCGCTGCGGTGGTTTGAATCATATTTGTCTAATAGATTACAATTTGTTCATGTAAATGGGGAATCTTCTTCACAGACTAAAGTTAATTATGGAGTTCCACAAGGTTCTGTGCTAGGACCAATTTTATTCACTTTATACATGCTTCCCTTAGGCAGTATTATTAGACGGTATTGCTTAAATTTTCATTGTTACGCAGATGATACCCAGCTTTATCTATCCATGAAGCCAGAGGACACACACCAATTAGCTAAACTGCAGGATTGTCTTACAGACATAAAGACATGGATGACCTCTAATTTCCTGCTTTTAAACTCAGATAAAACTGAAGTTATTGTACTTGGCCCCACAAATCTTAGAAACATGATGTCTAACCAGATCCTTACTCTGGATGGCATTACCCTGACCTCTAGTAATACTGTGAGAAATCTTGGAGTCATTTTTGATCAGGATATGTCATTCAAAGCGCATATTAAACAAATATGTAGGACTGCTTTTTTGCATTTACGCAATATCTCTAAAATCAGAAAGGTCTTGTCTCAGAGTGATGCTGAAAACTAATTCATGCATTTATTTCCTCTAGGCTGGACTATTGTAATTCATTATTATCAGGTTGTCCTAAAAGTTCCCTAAAAAGCCTTCAGTTAATTCAAAATGCTGCAGCTAGAGTACTGACGGGGACTAGAAGGAGAGAGCATATCTCACCCATATTGGCCTCTCTTCATTGGCTTCCTGTTAATTCTAGAATAGAATTTAAAATTCTTCTTCTTACTTATAAGGTTTTGAATAATCAGGTCCCATTTTATCTTAGGGACCTCGTAGTACCATATCACCCCAATAGAGCGCTTCGCTCTCAGACTGCAGGCTTACTTGTAGTTCCTAGGGTTTGTAAGAGTAGAATGGGAGGCAGAGCCTTCAGCTTTCAGGCTCCTCTCCTGTGGAACCAGCTCCCAATTCAGATCAGGGAGACAGACACCCTCTCTACTTTTAAGATTAGGCTTAAAACTTTCCTTTTTGCTAAAGCTTATAGTTAGGGCTGGATCAGGTGACCCTGAACCATCCCTTAGTTATGCTGCTATAGACGTAGACTGCTGGGGGCTTCCCATGATGCACTGTTTCTTTCTCTTTTTGCTCTGTATGCACCACTCTGCATTTAATCATTAGTGATCGATCTCTGCTCCCCTCCACAGCATGTCTTTTTCCTGGTTCTCTCCCTCAGCCCCAACCAGTCCCAGCAGAAGACTGCCCCTCCCTGAGCCTGGTTCTGCTGGAGGTTTCTTCCTGTTAAAAGGGAGTTTTTCCTTCCCACTGTAGCCAAGTGCTTGCTCACAGGGGGTCGTTTGACCGTTGGGGTTTTACATAATTATTGTATGGCCTTGCCTTACAATATAAAGCGCCTTGGGGCAACTGTTTGTTGTGATTTGGCGCTATATAAAAAAATTGATTGATTGATTGATTTATGTACAGTCACACTGGTGGATAGGAACCCCCTGTCCCAAGCTCAAGACAAAATGTCCCAGCTGTGTGCGCCACATTTAGTGCAGCAGATAAGTGAAACAATCGTACAAATGATGATACAAGCACCAAAGTTGGCACAGATACTCCTTAGACATTACTCTTTTGAAAAAAAAAAAATGACTGGGCACTTAAATTTTCACTAGGCGGCCAGGTAGGGGTCAATTGAAGAATGTCTGTTTATTAGACCCCATTCCTACCAGGCTGCTCAAGGAAGCCCTACCATTATTTAATGCTTCGATCTTAAATATGATCAATCTATCTTTGTTTGTTGGCTATGTACCACAGGCTTTTAAGGTGGCAGTAATTAAACCATTACTTAAAAAGCCATCACTTGACCCAGCTATCTTAGCTAATTATAGGCCAATCTCCAACCTTCCTTTTCTCTCAAAAATTCTTGAAAGGGTAGTTGTAAAACAGCTAACTGATCATCTGCAGAGGAATGGTCTATTTGAAGAGTTTCAGTCAGGTTTTAGAATTCATCATAGTACAGAAACAGCATTAGTGAAGGTTGCAAATGATCTTCTTATGGCCTCGGACAGTGGACTCATCTCTGTGCTTGTTCTGTTAGACCTCAGTGCTGCTTTTGATACTGTTGACCATAAAAGTTTATTACAGAGATTAGAGCATGCCATAGGTATTAAAGGCACTGCACTGCGGTGGTTTGAATCATATTTGTCTAATAGATTACAATTTGTTCATGTAAATGGGGAATCTTCTTCACAGACTAAAGTTAATTATGGAGTTCCACAAGGTTCTGTGCTAGGACCAATTTTATTCACTTTATACATGCTTCCCTTAGGCAGTATTATTAGACGGTATTGCTTAAATTTTCATTGTTACGCAGATGATACCCAGCTTTATCTATCCATGAAGCCAGAGGACACACACCAATTAGCTAAACTGCAGGATTGTCTTACAGACATAAAGACATGGATGACCTCTAATTTCCTGCTTTTAAACTCAGATAAAACTGAAGTTATTGTACTTGGCCCCACAAATCTTAGAAATATGGTGTCTAACCAGATCCTTACTCTGGATGGCATTACCCTGACCTCTAGTAATACTGTGAGAAATCTTGGAGTCATTTTTGATCAGGATATGTAACTCAAAGCGCATATTAAACAAATATGTAGGACTGCTTTTTTGCATTTACGCAATATCTCTAAAATTAGAAAGGTCTTGTCTCAGAGTGATGCTGAAAAATTAATTCATGCATTTATTTCCTCTAGGCTGGACTATTGTAATTCATTATTATCAGGTTGTCCTAAAAGTTCCCTAAAAAGCCTTCAGTTAATTCAAAATGCTGCAGCTAGACTACTAACGGGGACTAGAAGGAGAGAGCATATCTCACCCATATTGGCCTCTCTTCATTGGCTTCCTGTTAATTCTAGAATAGAATTTAAAATTCTTCTTCTTACTTATAAGGTTTTGAATAATCAGGTCCCATCTTATCTTAGGGACCTCGTAGTACCATATCACCCCAATAGAGCGCTTCGCTCTCAGACTGCAGGCTTACTTGTAGTTCCTAGGGTTTGTAAGAGTAGAATGGGAGGCAGAGCCTTCAGCTTTCAGGCTCCTCTCCTGTGGAACCAGCTCCCAATTCAGATCAGGGAGACAGACACCCTCTCTACTTTTAAGATTAGGCTTAAAACTTTCCTTTTTGCTAAAGCTTATAGTTAGGGCTGGATCAGGTGACCCTGAACCATCCCTTAGTTATGCTGCTATAGACGTAGACTGCTGGGGGGTTCCCATGATGCACTGTTTCTTTCTCTTTTTGCTCTGTATGTATCACTCTGCATTTAATCATTAGTGATCGATCTCTGCTCCCCTCCACAGCATGTCTTTTTCCTGGTTCTCTCCCTCAGCCCCAACCAGTCCCAGCAGAAGACTACCCCTCCCTGAGCCTGGTTCTGCTGGAGGTTTCTTCCTGTTAAAAGGGAGTTTTTCCTTCCCACTGTAGCCAAGTGCTTGCTCACAGGGGGTCGTTTTGACCGTTGGGGTTTTACGTAATTATTGTATGGCCTTGCCTTACAATATAAAGCGCCTTGGGGCAACTGTTTGTTGTGATTTGGCGCTATATAAATAAAATTGATTGATTGATTGATTGATTCAGTCAGTGAGTTCGTCAATTTTGTGGAACAAACAGGTGTGAATCAGGTGTCCCCTATTTAAGGATGAAGCCAGCACCTGTTGAACATGCTTTTCTCTTTGAAAGCCTGAGGAAAATGGGACGTTCAAGACATTGTTCAGAAGAACAATGTGGTTTGATTAAAAAGTTGATTGGAGAGGGGAAAACTTATATGCAGGTGCAAAAAATATAGGCTATTCATCTACAATGATCTCCAATGCTTTAAAATGGACAAAAAAAAACCCAAAAACAAAACAGAGACGCGTGGAAGAAAACGGAAAACAACCATCAAAATGTATAGAAGAATAACCAGAATGGCAAAGGCTCACCCATTGATCAGCTCCAGGATGATCAAAGACAGTCTGGAGTTACCTGTAAGTGCTGTGACAGTTAGAAGATGCCTGTGTGAAGCTAATTTATTTGCAAAAATCCCCCACAAAGTCCCTCTGTTCAATAAAAGACGTGCAGAAGAGGTTACAATTTGCCAAAGAACACATCAACTGGCCTAAAGAGAAATGGAGGAATATTTTGTGGACTGATGAGAGTAAAATTGTTCTTTTTGGGTCCAAGGGCCACAGACAGTTTGTGAGACGACCCCCAAACTCTGAATTCAAGCCACGGTTCACAGTGAAGACAGTGAAGCATGGTGGTGCAAGCATCATGATATGGGCATGTTTCTCCTACTATGGTGTTGGGCCTATATATCGCATACCAGGTATCATGGATCAGTTTGGATATGTCAAAATACTTGAAGAGGTCATGTTGCCTTATGCTGAAGAGGACATGCCCTTGAAATGGGTGTTTCAACAAGACAATGACCCCAAGCACACTAGTAAATGAGCAAAATCTTGGTTTCAAACCAACAAAATTAATGCCTCACAGGTGTGAAGAAATCATGAACAACTGTGGTTATACAACTAAATACTAGTTTAGTGATTCACAGGATTGCTAAAAAAGCAGTTTGAACATAATAGTTTTGAGTTTGTAGCGTCAACAGCAGATGCTACTATTATTGTGAACACCCACTTTTCTACTTTTTTTTACTAATAGCCCAATTTCATAGCCTTAAGAGTGTGCATATCATGAATGCTTGGTCTTGTTGGATTTGTGAGAATCTACTGAATCTACTGGTTCCGTGTTTCCCATGTAACAATAAGAAATATACTCAAAACCTGGATTAATATTTTTCGTCACATAGCACTACTATTATTCTGAACACTGTACATGCGCACGTGATCATGCATGCACGTTCACACTTGCTCGTGCACGCGCATGCACCCTTTCCCACACATGCGCGTGCTTTTATTATTACAAACACACAACATGCGTGTGCACACACACACAAAACAAATCCACTGTGCTGTCTAGAGGCTGTTAGCAGGAAGAAAGAATGAAAAGCTGGACTCATTTCTGATGTGATTTTTTTCACTGCACTGAGGATGCACACAGTCTTTTTTTGGTAGTACACGTGTGCACAAGCACCGACCCAGTTGCGTGTGTGCGTGCGGGGGACAACGACACGATGATTTGATTGAGCTAACTGATGCTGCTAATTCTTGTAACACACACACAAAATCCACTCCGGTGTAAGCCGTCTGGATGATTGAAGACCTGTTCACATGAAAGGCTCACGTGATTTTTGGCTGGACTGAGGAACTACACAGTCTTTTTTTCTTTTCTTTTTTTATGGAAGTCCCTAGTCAGTGCACAGCATCACTGGACTACATGTTACAATTTGGACTTTAGCAGCAGTGGAACACCAAAATGTATGTCTCTTTTCTGTTTGTTTATACTTTAATAAAATGTCAAATGACAAGGATCTATTTTAGCCATTATATAAAACAAATAATGAATGTTTTACATTCTTTCAATGGAATGAATATTTAATTCATGAAATATTTACTTCATGAAATATTCATACCATTGGGGGAGGTGATGGTCTAGTAGTTAAGGTGTTGGGCTTGAGTCCAGAAGATCATGGGTTCAAATCCCCGCCTGGCTGGAAAATCACTAAGGGCCCTTGGGCAAGGCTTTTAATCCCCTATTGCTCCCGGTGTGTAGTGCGCGCCTTGTATGGCAACACCCTGACATCGGGGTGAATGTGAGGCATTATTGTAAAGCACTTTGAGCGTCTGATACAGATGGAAAAGCGCTATATAAATGCAGTCCATTTACCATTGAACTCATAAACAGTCATTATTTGTATAATAATCACTAATTTCTCTTTTCTTAAAGGTAAGCCACTAGGTCATCTGTGAGGCATTAATGTGGGCAGACAAGGGAGGAAAAAAGCATAAAGAAGATTAGTACTATGCAGGGGGAAAAACAAGGGAAGAACAGAGAGGAAAATAATTACTACTGCAGTCCAAAAAATGTCACACTACTGCACATGCAGCTGCGTACATACACAGCCCTTGATAGGCTGGATCCAAAGGTGTTGTGACTGCAGAGTTTCATAAATATGGCCCCAGGACTCGCAACTGTACAGTAAAACCAGAACCACCAGGACTCTGAAGATTTAGACTTTGTGCTGCAAAGATAGAGGCATCTCCACAAACATCTGTCCAGCAACCTCAGCTTTCAGAGACTTGATTATCACTGAGATAAATTAATCTTTTAAGGCGTTCAACCTTCTTGTGATGTACAAACACTGAAGTCGAGAAGGCCTATAAGTGCTTCATTAGTCTCAGTGCGGACTTGACAATGTTATACCATCTTTACGTTAACCAAAGATAAAACACACCAAGACAAAAGTTAGGATTTGTGCGTGGTTGGGGGCATGGTTACACCTCTGGTCATAGTTGCAGACAGAGGACACAACAGTCGGAGGGTCCAGCCATCAAGCATGTGTGATGGTGGTTACAGTCAAAGCTCAGACGTCCTTTATTGTGTATTGTCACATATATGATTGAATATATTTCAGATATTATGAGGTTAAACAATTCCCAGATAAATTATTTTAAGAACATTTAAGTTTTCACCTTAATTTGTCCCAGCTAGTGCCCAACAAAGGTCTCACGCATCTCACCATGTCATTTAGGTCCTTCAGACTTTTTTCAGGAAATGCTTCTGGGGAGCATTGGCATGGCTACAAGCCCTCAGCTTCTGGGGACAGATCAAAACTATGGGGTGGAATTATTAAAAAAAAACTTTCTAAAGGTAAACACATTGACATTTCCTGTTTAACTGTGGGCTCAAACTTTGGCACTTCCTGTTTCAGTGTGAACTTGCCACGGAATTCCTGAGATTCCACGACATCTCCTCTATTGTCAATCCAGGAAGTATCAGTCCAGGAAATGATCAGCCTTTGACATTTCCTGTTTCACCGTGGACTCAAAATTTGGCACTTCCTGTTTGGGACAGTGTACCATGAGTGAGCTTCTCAGTGCTTCTCTCGTATTATTATTAAGAGGCATGGTGGCTTAGTGGTTGGCACTGGTGCCTTAAGGCAAGAAGGTCCCGCTGGATCCTTTCTGTGTGGCGTTTCATGTTCTCCCCATGTTTAGGTGGGTTTTTTCAAGGGCTCCGGCTTCTGCCAGAGATATTTAGGTTAGATGAATCGGTGGCATTAAATTGGTTGTAGGTGTGCGTGCGAGTGTGAGTATGTTTGTCTGTCTGTATGTGCCGTGTGATAGACTGGCGTCCTGTTCAGGGTGTACCCTGCCTCCCACTCTATGGCTGCTGGGATATCCATGCTGGGATAGGCTCCAGCACCCCATGAACCTTGGCTGGAGTAAGTGCATATAAAAAAAAATGAATGAATTATTATTATGTTGAACAAAAAAAATCTATTCTCTAATATAGATTATATGTGGTCACCTCTTTTGACAGGTAGTGGCTGCTCTCCCAAAATGCATTGCTTGAGTTCTTGATACAATCCTGACTCTTTGGCCTGTTCCAACATCCCTGGGCTTCCGTCAATACCCACAAAATTCAAAAACCCTTCTTTCAACTGTGAAAAACAGAAATAGTTATGCATAGGGTTACAGGAAATGCATTAATCCAAGCTGAAATTGTAAATTCCACTATTCCATATGAGCAAAATCACTATGATTTCAAAATATCAAGCAGACAGAAACACGGGTTAATACATATATTTGTAAATACTATTCAGCTTCTTTAAAGAAGCAAAATTGCTTACAGAAGACAAAATGCCACAGAAACTATTTCTTCAGTCTTGCTTATATAATAAGTTTCATTTTAATTCACCCTTTTTTTTTTTTTACCAGCATGAGGCTAAATATTCAAAGGACCTAACCCAGAGCTCTTCAACTTATTCCAGAAAGGGCAGAGAGGGTGCAGGTTTTCTTTGCAACCACCCACTCCACCAGGTGATTCACTGGAGTCAGTTAATCAGTGGAATTTTTAGGTTTCAGAAAATATTGATCCGGAAGTTCTGAACTTGTCTTCCATTGCCAATATTTGACACCTGATTGTGCATGTGTGTTTTGTCTAAATAAATAAAATAAATGAAAGTTAAAACAAAATGTAATAACTGGAAATGGATGTAATCCAGGTAAAAGTAGTGTTAGCAATCACAAAGTTTTAAACATGGAGAAAAAGAAGTGACATTGGGACACGTGATACAAAAATTTAAATAATCAGGTGTAATTGGTGGCTAATGTGCATCATTAACTCATCCCATCTACTCAAAGTGAAGTTAATCAGTGAAATCACCTGGTGGAGTCAGTGGCTGCAAAGAAAACCTTGCACCCATCTTGGCCCTTTCTGGAATGTCTTTGGACACTACTGCTATACTCAACTTTGGTGTGGATAGGACTCTTGCTCAGCTTCGTCGAAGGTTGTATTGGCCTGATATGGAGAGGAGGGTACGGGCATTTCAGGAGAAGTGTGCTAATGTGCAGTCTCCAAAGGAGCCGTGTTGAGCCTATAGGGCTCCGCTTGGTTCGATTGGTGCTACTTATCCATTGGAGGTTATTGGGTTGGATTTTTTAACCCTTGGCCGACCAATGGATACGTATCAGAACATTTTGGTTGCAACTGATCAGGTTTCACCCCTCGTTTGCATGGGCAATTCCCACTTTAGATCAGTCTGCGCAAACGATGGTTAAAATGCTGTGGAAGCATATAATACAGCAGTTTGGGTGCCCCATACGGTTCCATCCTGTTTGTGACGCCAAAATATGTAAGCAAGGTTTATGTATTATTGTAAGTTTTGAATGATGAGTTAAAGCACAAAATGTCCAATTTACTGGTTATTGTCAATAGAGCTGGAGTGACCAAACAAGGCAAACCTTATATAATAATTTATTACCAATTTTACAACGTAAAAAAGAGAAATCTTAAAATACAATTCTTAAAAGAGAAAAAATATTAAAAAACAACTTCCAGCAGAGCCGAACAGTCAACGAGCAGAGACAACCAATCCGACACAACCAAACATCACCAATCTGCGGACGGTTTTCCCACTGTCAGCTTAGGGGCGGTCTTTCTCTCCTCCGCCTGTGGCACGAACGCACTCTCTCAGCGAGGGAAGGCTCCTCCCCGGCTGTGGCACGTAACGCCCCTCGTCGCTCGTCTCTCCTGCCTGGCGTCTCTCTCCCTCACCTCGTCCTTCCGTGCACCTACACACACACACACCCCAGGCCAGCGAGCACACAACTCCGTCCCGCGGGAAACTCCAACTTTCTGCTTAAAAGCACCACCTCACAACACGAGAGCATACTCACAGACACGGCAGGGTTCCCCTGCCGCTGCGGAGTAATCCACGTTTATGGACGTTTCTCCGGCGCTAGCATTCAGCTTGGAACCAGTAACATCAACGTCAACATGACTCCCGTTATCCAGTCGCTCTCCTCACCAGCTGCTCTTCATGCCTTCCGCCACCAAATCCTTTCCTCTCCGTGAAGTGAAGTGAATGAAGTGAAGTCCTCCCCTCACACTACAAAACCCCTTTTTGTATCCACCACTTCACACTCCAGGTGAGCTTATTGCAAAGATCCAAAAGAAATCAGGTGCGCCCACAGTTACCATAGCAACCATCAAGGAGCGGCACTCCAAAATCCAACCAACAAATAAACTTCCCCAAAGGCTGGATTACATATACATATATATATATATATACAAGGTCTATTAGAAAAGTATCCCGACCTTATTATTTTTTTCAAAAACCATATGGATTTGAATCACGTGTGATTGTGTCAGCCAGCTTGAACCTTTGTGCGCATGCGTGTGTTTTTTCACGGCCTGTCGGTTGCGTCATTCGCCTGTGAGCAGGCCTTTGAGTGAGGAGTGGTCCACTCCTCTCGTCATTTTTTTCATTGTTTAGGAATGGCTCAGAGACTGCTGCTTTGCTTGATCAAAATTTTTTCAGAAACTGTGAGGGACATCAAAGTGGACACCATTCGAGAAATTCAGATGGTTTTTGGTGAAAATTTTATGAGCTTCAAAGAGATTACGGAGTGTTACTGTCGCTTTAAGGACTGCCCAGAGTGACTGGTGGTGCGCCACGCTCCGAAGCCGCCATCGACAGGCTGAGCGACCATTTCATTTCTAAACGGATGGCTGTATGGATCCGTGACCATCGTGTGCCATTTCTCTGGTTATCACAAGAGCTAGACATCAACCATTTTCTGGCAGATTTCACTTTTAACAAGAGATTTTGTCATGGAAAGCCGAGTGGAGGCTTCGCGCGTCACAATGTATTCGCTACTGGAGCGAGACAAAACCACCTCCGTTTTGGTCTCACAGAATGGCTTTTGAGATGGCGTTCAGACAGCTGTCGGTGGTTTATCCATCGAGTGATTATCCGAGAAATTGTGGATGTGCCTGGACATGCCAGAGCATGTCCTGTGAGGCTTCATCACGGCGTTGCTTTGCTCCATGCGGCACTGCCGCGACGCACAAAGCCTCCACTCCTCTTTCCATGACAAAAACTCCTGTAACAGTGGAATGTGCCGTTCATTTCCAAACTGGATGCTGTGTTTTGTCCGGGATGTCATCTGGCTAGCACAGGAATTGTGAAAAGATGTGGACATCAACACTTTTTCGGCACATTGAGACAGACATGCGGAGGAATTCCTCGCGTCGCGGCGGTGCCGCATGGCGCAAAGCAACGCTGTGATGAAGCCTCACAGGACATGTTCTGGCATGTCCATGCACATCCACAATTTCTCGGATAATCACTCGATGGAAAAACCACCCACAGCTGTCTGAACGCCATCTCAAAGCTGTCCTGTGAGACCAAAACGGAGGTGGTTTTGTCTCGCTCCAGTAGCTAATCCATCGTGACGCGCGAAGCCTCCGCTCGGCTTTCCATGACAAAATCTCTTGTTAAAAGTGAAATCTGCCGGAAAATCGTTGATGTCCAGTTCTTGTGATAACCAGAGAAATTGCACACGATGGTCACGGATCCATACAGCCATCCGTTTAGAAATGAAATGGTCGCTCAGCCTGTCGATGACGGCTTCGGAGCGTGGCGCACCACCAGTCGCTCTGGGCCATCCTTAAAGTGACAGTAACACTCCGTAATCTCTTTGAAGCCCATAAAATTTTCACCAAAAACCATCTGAATTTCTCCAATGGTGTCCACTTTGATGTCCCTCACAGTTTCTGAAAAAAGTTTGATCAAGCAAAGCGGCAGTCTCTGAGCCATTCCTAAACAATGAAAAAAATGACGAGAGGAGTGGACCACTCCTCACTCAAAGCCTGCTCACAGGCGAATGACGCAACCGACAGGCGTGAAAAAACTCACACATGCGCACGAAGGTTCAAGCTTGGCTGACGCAATCACACGTGATTCAAATCCATATGGTTTTTAAAAAAATAATAAGGTCGGATACTTTTTTAATAGACCTCGTATATATACTTGTATGTGACAAAAGTAAGTGATGATGGGCATTAGACCTGTTCAAAGTGTCAAATGTTACAAAATGTTTTGGGCCACATGTTCTTGTTCCAATAATAAAATAAAAGATCTGTGGCAAATTTTATTGTAATCGGACATTGATTAAGGGTCCTCCACAAAGCAGCAATTTTCTCAAACAAGCAATGTAGTAATCCAGTAATTCCAGGAATGTTCTCCTCTGGGTGACCAATCAACCACCACTTTTTGTGATTAGATGCCATCACATGTTCCTGTAAAAGAAAAATAATGGCATCAGAGTCTTCTCCCATTAGGGTAACGTTGCCTTGCCAGTGGAGGGAAAGGAAAATGTGTGACTCTGGGGGACCTCTAATTCTTATCTGATTGAGTTCAAATTTGGTCTGCACTGATAAAACCCCAAGTGGAAGAAAAACAACATGTGGCGCGAAGTCTCTCACAACTTTTATTTTTTCACTATATAACATGAACAGCCCTAATGGGCATGTGGGTCCAACATGCAGTGTGAAGATCTACAGTTCTGTAAGCAAAACCCTTCTGTTTCTATTCTGCAAAATAGGTCCATAGCATAAATCCCATGAAAAGCATGTTGCACTCTTCAACAGAAGACAGTTTTGTGATGTTAACACAGGGGTGGGCAATCATATGCCATGAAAGGCTGAGACACTGCAGGTTTTTCTTGCTACCGATCACCTCAGCAGGTGATTTCATTGATGATCAGGTGTCTCAGCAGATGATTTCATTGATGAGCAGGTGTCTCAGCAGGTGATTTCATTGATGATCAGGTGTTTATGTTCAGGGGAGAAGCTCATCAGCGACCCACCTGCTGAGGTGATTGGTTGTAAGGAAAACTTGCAGTGTCTCGGCCCTCATTGCCCACCCTTGTGTTAATATCACAACATGCATTTTAGCTTTGTGGAAAAGTGTGGTAATAACTGCGGGAGTACTGCATAGACTGTATTGAGTAGCATTGTGAGGCACATGCGCAAACGTGATGAGTCTTATCCATACTTGGGTGTGGTCAGCATTAATCATAGAATAAAGAATGTTGCTTGCTATTTTAATTAGCTTGGCCTGATTTGCTCATTTATTTATTTTTGAATCAGAACAGAAATTAGGGCCAAAAATCTGTTATGAGAGAGCGGCTTACGTAACCTTTAGGTCTTAACAGTCACATGATTAATTGTTCATGAAGATCAAACGGTTTATCACATAACTTTTTCAGCACTGTAGCCAGGCTGACAAAGAGTCAGAGCTCTATTGAGCTGAGTATTCCATTAACTTTAACTAGTAATGACTTCATGACTTTCTTTGCTAACAAAATTTTAACTATTAGAGAAAAAATTACTCATAACCATCCCAAAGACGTATCGTTATCTTTGGCTGCTTTCAGTGATGCCGGTATTTGGTTAGACTCTTTCTCTCCGATTGTTCTGTCTGAGTTATTTTCATTAGTTACTTCATCCAAACCATCAACATGTTTATTAGACCCCATTCCTACCAGGCTGCTCAGGAAGCCCTACCATTATTTAATGCTTCGATCTTAAATATGATCAATCTATCTTTGTTAGTTGGCTATGTACCACAGGCTTTTAAGGTGGCAGTAATTAAACCATTACTTAAAAAGCCATCACTTGACCCAGCTATCTTAGCTAATTATAGGCCAATCTCCAACCTTCCTTTTTCTCTCAAAAATTCTTGAAAGGGTAGTTGTAAAACAGCTAACTGATCATCTGCAGAGGAATGGTCTATTTGAAGAGTTTCAGTCAGGTTTTAGAATTCATCATAGTACAGAAACAGCATTAGTGAAGGTTACAAATGATCTTCTTATGGCCTCGGACAGTGGACTCATCTCTGTGCTTGTTCTGTTAGACCTCAGTGCTGCTTTTGATACTGTTGACCATAAAATTTTATTACAGAGATTAGAGCATGCCATAGGTATTAAAGGCACTGCGCTGCGGTGGTTTGAATCATATTTGTCTAATAGATTACAATTTGTTCATGTAAATGGGGAATCTTCTTCACAGACTAAAGTTAATTATGGAGTTCCACAAGGTTCTGTGCTAGGACCAATTTTATTCACTTTATATATGCTTCCCTTAGGCAGTATTATTAGACGGTATTGCTTAAATTTTCATTGTTACGCAGATGATACCCAGCTTTAATCTATCCATGAAGCCAGAGGACACACACCAATTAGCTAAACTGCAGGATTGTCTTACAGACATAAAGACATGGATGACCTCTAATTTCCTGCTTTTAAACTCAGATAAAACTGAAGTTATTGTACTTGGCCCCACAAATCTTAGAAACATGGTGTCTAACCAGATCCTTACTCTGGATGGCATTACCCTGACCTCTAGTAATACTGTGAGAAATCTTGGAGTCATTTTTGATCAGGATATGTCATTCAAAGCGCATATTAAACAAATATGTAGGACTGCTTTTTGCATTTACGCAATATCTCTAAAATCAGAAAGGTCTTGTCTCAGAGTGATGTTGAAAAACTAATTCATGCATTTATTTCCTCTAGGCTGGACTATTGTAATTCATTATTATCAGGTTGTCCTAAAAGTTCCCTAAAAAGCCTTCAGTTAATTCAAAATGCTGCAGCTAGAGTACTGACGGGGACTAGAAGGAGAGAGCATATCTCACCCATATTGGCCTCTCTTCATTGGCTTCCTGTTAATTCTAGAATAGAATTTAAAATTCTTCTTCTTACTTATAAGGTTTTGAATAATCAGGTCCCATCTTATCTTAGGGACCCTCGTAGTACCATATCACCCCAATAGAGCGCTTCGCTCTCAGACTGCAGGCTTACTTGTAGTTCCTAGGGTTTGTAAGAGTAGAATGGGAGGCAGAGCCTTCAGTTTTCAGGCTCCTCTCCTGTGGAACCAGCTCCCAATTCAGATCAGGGAGACAGACACCCTCTCTACTTTTAAGATTAGGCTTAAAACTTTCCTTTTTGCTAAAGCTTATAGTTAGGGCTGGATCAGGTGACCCTGAACCATCCCTTAGTTATGCTGCTATAGACGTAGGACTGCTGGGGGTTCCCATGATGCACTGTTTCTTTCTCTTTTTGCTCTGTATGCACCACTCTGCATTTAATCATTAGTGATCGATCTCTGCTCCCCTCCACAGCATGTCTTTTTCCTGGTTCTCTCCCTCAGCCCCAACCAGTCCCAGCAGAAGACTGCCCCTCCCTGAGCCTGGTTCTGCTGGAGGTTTCTTCCTGTTAAAAGGGAGTTTTTCCTTCCCACTGTAGCCAAGTGCTTGCTCACAGGGGGTCGTTTTGACCGTTGGGGTTTTACATAATTATTGTATGGCCTTGCCTTACAATATAAAGCGCCTTGGGGCAACTGTTTGTTGTGATTTGGCGCTATATAAAAAAAAAAAATTGATTGATTGATTGATTGATTGATAACTGAGTATTTCATCTATTCTCCTCTTTACCTGCTTGGCCATCAATCCTGTGCCACAGGCCAAATCCAATATGGCAGCTGATCCACGGTCCCCTGCAAAATGAGAGGTGATGCACTTTGTTGCTTCGTTTGGTGGGAGGTAGTCCAGAGCACCTACATCCTGGCCAAGGTGGAAATAAAGTATAGACATGATTACAATTCTGGACAGTGAGTTGGACATGTGAAGTACACACAAACAGTTTATAACAAAACAAAACTTCACATTTAACACTCAGAAGGCCAAGGACTGGTCAAATGACCAATCTACCTCTAAGGCCCACAGGAGAGTCAATCAATCAATCTTTTTTTTATATAGCGCCAAATCACAACAAACAGTTGCCCCAAGGCGCTTTATATTGTAAGGCAAGGCCATACAATAATTATGTAAAACCCCAACGGTCAAAACGACCCCCTGTGAGCAAGCACTTGGCTACAGTGGGAAGGAAAAACTCCCTTTTAACAGGAAGAAACCTCCAGCAGAACCAGGCTCAGGGAGGGGCAGTCTTCTGCTGGGACTGGTTGGGGCTGAGGGAGAGAACCAGGAAAAAGACATGCTGTGGAGGGGAGCAGAGATCGATCACTAATGATTAAATGCAGAGTGTACATACAGAGCAAAAAGAGAAAGAAAGAAAGTGCATCATGGGAACCCCCCAGCAGTCTACGTCTATAGCAGCATAACTAAGGGATGGTTCAGGGTCACCTGATCCAGCCCTAACTATAAGCTTTAGCAAAAAGGAAAGTTTTAAGCCTAATCTTAAAAGTAGAGTCAAATGACCCCAAGATCCCCTGTGGAGAGCTACGTCTGTTATGTAAACAAGGAAGTCTCAGAACACTTCAGGGGAGGGGCTGACTTGGCTAGCCACATTCTTGTGTTTGCATATTTGCTGTCTGTGTGCCTGTTTAGCTGAAAGGGCTGCTGATTTGTGCTTAGGTGGATAAATAACTTTACCCCTGGGGGAGAGATGAAATTTTGTTTTCTGAATTGTATTGAAATGTACCAAAAAACACACAAAAAGAAAACTTTGTTTTCTGGATTTTATTGAAATGTACCAAAATGTACCAAAAAACACACCAGAAAACCAAAATATATACAATAGGTACAGGTTACAGTCACTCACAATGACTAACAGTCCCCACACTGCCATGGAAGGTCTTTTCTGCATTTGCCACAAGTATACCTGTCGCAGACAACACATCGAACAGTCGCACGATTGCTCCGGCATTGGTTTTTGGTAAACACACAGACAGCAAATATGCAAACACAAGAATGTGGCTAGCCAAGTCAGCCCCTCCCCTGAGGTGTTCTGAGACTTCCTTGTTTACATAACAGAAGTAGCTCTCCACGGGAGAGGTCATTTTACTCTCTGTGGGCTTTACAGGTAGAAGAGAAAAGCTTGGACCTCCCAGTGTTAAATCTTACATATCACATTCTAAATTTATTTAAAACTGGTTGGACAGTTCATTTTGCTGAAGGAGTGTGCTGTGTGACATTAGCCATTAAATTCAGTGTTATAAGATGTACCTCACCTGATCATAGGTGTCTGCCCATTTATCATAGAAGGCCATTTTATCAGCAACTGTGGTGCTGTGGAGGACGGCTGAGAGGACTTCTTTTGCATCTTCACATGTCCTTTGTTCTGGCAGCATTGTGCAGTTCATCTATATGATGACGTCACAGAAACACAATTAACGTTTTGAGTATGTGTGCATACATGATAGCAGGGATAACTACGCATCCTAAGTTGGTTCAAATTGATAAAAATGTGTGATGATTCAAATCAATCCAGATGAAAAATGAATTGAGATGCTCTTTCACTCAGTCAGACACCAGAGACCACTGTGAATTTAGTTTTAGGTTGACTTGTCAGACAGATGTGCCTGGTCATGCACGCCTTCCCCTCAGATCCCTCCTCTAGTCTCATTCCTTCGGCCTTGGGTTCCACCGGCAGTACACTCCCCAGCACTCTAACACCACCTGCCAACAAGCCCATGCAGCTCAGCAGGGCTAAACTGACACCAGAAGAAAGGCAACGTAGGATCTCGGTGGAGAGTGTGTTTATTGTAGCACCAAAGGGCATATCATCCGTGATTGTCTGGTACGGCCAAAAACCAATGCTCGCCTTTAGGTCCCAGGCTACGGGTGAGCCAGATAAAATCCACGGGTGAAGATTTGTTATGTACCCAAATCCTGGCCACCATCCAGCACCAACAGCACTCCATTTTGATACTCATAGACAGGCTTGGGGAGTAACGGAATACATGTAACAGCGTTACGTAATTAGGATACAAAAAAAGGTAACTGTATTCCGCTACAGTTACAGAAAAAAATAAGTATTCAGATTACAGGTATATTTAGTAAAAATAGGGATTAGTTCGCAGGATTATAATTTTAATGCATTTTATGATATTATCTGTATATAATATTTTTTTTTCTTTGAAATGAAACGTGGACAGCGACATGACGTCTCCTAACCGGGCAAAATTCTGATGAAGTTCCTGTATGTTAATGCATTTTCAATGGAGATTCGCGACTGAACACACTCAGAAAAATGCTCACAAAATACATGTTAAAAAATGCCATTTTGACCTGGATATCGAGCCAGTAAAATTAAATGACATTAAATTATGTCAGGAAAGTATTAAACTTACTCTGACACACACACACATTCCCAAATATTAGTGTTGAAAGTTACACGGATCTGCGCTGTTCAAGCTGCTGAGCTGAGGCGTCCTGCTGCAGCAGCTGTTCAACGCAGCGCGGCTCCTAAAACCATTACAATTATATATATATATATATATATATGTATTATATTTTTACACAATTATCCTTTATTGACCGAGTTTCATTCATGAAGTCAGAGGTGTAGGCACATCTCTGTGTGGGTGTGACTGTGAGCGGCACAGCGCAGGTCATTATAATCTCATTATTTTAAGGTGCAAATTAAAAAAAAATTCCCAGTCTTATCGAATAATTTTAATCACTAACGACAAGTATTTTAACTAGACATTGGTCTAGCAGTAGAAAATATCAACTAGACATAAGTGAAGAGTTAATGGTCCGTGTCATCGGGCGACACAGGTACGGCAGGAGACATAGAGCTGTTTATCATCCAAATATCACGGACAAAGTGACAAGAAGAACCAAAACCACTTACTTATGGAAGGAAATATTGTCTCCCTTGTTCCTCCGTTTCTGGCTTTGCCAACATGCGCAGCTTTCCAGCATATTCCACCTGTTTCTTGAACTTCTATGTGCGCAAATCACTAAGTTGCCTGGAATTAAAATGGCGATCACGCCTCCTTACTGACAGTATTTACTTAATGGTTTTCATTATGCTTTTGTTCTTATTTTGAAAGTGTTGTATGGCTGGGGTGCCTGGCTGCCTTTTGTTTCTGTCTTCTGTTCTCTGTCTTTTGTTTTTCCTTCCAGGTGGCATGCGTTCAGGACTGAGTGGCTGTGTGGCTGAGTTATCAGAACCTCACCCTGATCACCTGAAGCTCGTCATGTGCAGCTCGTCAGGACTCACAGCTGTGGTGCATCTTTATGGATTGGGGCATGGTTGCATTTAAGTCTGGAGTACACAGTGTGTATTTGCCAGAGACTCGACCTTGTGACCAGACGGGTGAGATCGACGTTTGGAGAACCATCTCATCATCATGGACGCAGAGACCGTACCAGGTTTGATGCCATGGTCTGTGAAAGAGGAGGGGGTGAGGTCTCACGCTCGTCAGCACACTTCCTGAGGTACTTTAGGTTTTGTGACTAACATGAGTACAGTCAGTAATGTGGTGTCCCTCACACCTTATTATATTGAGCTGTTATGTTAGTCGTTTAATCAGCTTCCACTGCAGTGGAGAATTGAACTGGGTGTTCCATGCCTGCAGGGTGGGAAGCTGATTGGTGATTAAGCCAGGAAGTGTTTGCTGTTTATGTACACCTTTGAGTGGTCTCTCTGTGTGTGGAGTGGTGGACTCACATGATGGTTTCTTCTTTCACAGACTCGGTTGGTAGCAGCCACCTGGGGGGTGTCGGCGGGGTCCTTGGGTCCGAACTGTTCTGGCTCCGGACCGTTTGTGCTGCTGGGAGTGCACCGTCTTTCCACCTCGCCAGACCGCGCACTTATTTGTTCTGCACATCACTGTTATGTTATTAAATTCTGTTATCCTTTGTACCGTGCTCTGCTTATTTTATACTGGGTCTTACTTCAAACGCTGGTCGGTTCTCCGCCCGCGTCCGACACATAACAGTAGTCTCTGGCCAATACATCACGGACCCAGCGGTAGCAGAGGCGGTACTGTGCCGGGAAGGCGGCAGCAGACGTCAGAAGTTATCCGGACCATTTGCGGGTGCTCTCCGCCCAGATGGTGCGTGTCGGAGAACCCATTATTGAATAGTGATTTGAGCTCTCTTGCAGCCGTGTTCCTGTGTTGTTGCCTTATCCGTGGGTTGTTGTGGAGTGTGAATAGCGACGGCTTCGCGTCACACTTTGACCGGATAAGAGGTAAAACGGGAGCTGCATGAGTGTGTCTGTAATGGGTGAACGCGCACGGCGGAGTTCTGTGGCACGGGTCGCTGTGCTTCCTGTGTTACAGTTGTAGCCCCGTTTACCCGGGTGAAGATAGCTACTGCGTCTGTTGTGTCAGCTCCGGCGTAATTTAGTTGAAGCACATTTTGGTTGTGTGTTACACGTAGCTGCGCACAGGGAAAGCAGCATGAGTTGTTTTCTCGGTTACCAAAGGGGTTATTTATTTTTAGCACTTTGGCTCCCCCTGTTGGTGACTGAGTCACGTTACCGTCATAGCTCTTAAGGTGGAACAGGTGTGTTCCATTTGTTTGAGCTTGACGGTATAAATCACTTATTAGTTTTGTGTTGGTTCATTTTTTGTGGGTGTTTTTTGAGTTGGTTTTTGTGTGGGATTTTCTACACTATTAGTGTTCTGGGGTCGTGACCTTGCAGGCTGTCTGGAGTATGGACAGGACTCAGGTGACCTTGTGTTGGTCTGTTAGTCTTTCTTTTTGTTTCTTTTGGTTTCACCTCCCAGGGTTTGATGGGACGGTCCTCTGGGGGGTGATGGGGGGGTAATTGGGTTGTTTTTTCTTTTTTTTTTGTTGTGCCCTCTCTTCTCCTCTGGCTCCAGCTGTGTGAGCCGTAGGTTGTCGGCATTGCTGGAGTGGTGCAGTTTGGTTATGCTGGGCATTTCCCAGGTAACCTCTGCACCCGGGAAGGGGGGGGGGGGGGGGTTCGGGGTGTTTTTTTTTGTTGATTCCCTGTTCCACCTCCGGCTTCAGCGCGCCTTTGAGACGTCTGCCATCGGCGTAGCTGAGGTTTGGGGCAGTGGAATATACCCGCAGCTGGTGGCTGGTTTGGAAGTCGGAGGGGTGGCGCCGTTTTGTGCCGTCTGCCATTACCGCTGTTCCACTCCTCCCGGTTGACTTCTGGGGTATAGTCGTGGTTGGTGACACTGGACGTACTTCCAGTTTCCACTGCGCCGAGGGGGTGGGGGTTGTTTTGTTTGTATGTTTTTTTTTTTCTTTTGTTTTTCCCCCCAGTTTCCGCCCTCAGGGTGTGACTGTGGTGTCCTCTGGGGGGGAAAGGGCTGTGGGTCCATCTAGCCATGGACGGCCGGGGCTGGGTCCATTAGTCATGAGGGGGGGCGTCTCCTGGGGTTTGATGGAACGGTCCTCTGGGAGGCGCTGGGAGTCCCCGTGGGTGACTTTGGATCCCAGAGGGACCTCGGCTGTGGTTATTACTCCTGGAGCTGGCGGGATGTCCTCTGGGGGGGGTTGGTCCCTACATGTCGTCCGGGGGGGGGGGGGGGTGTTAGCGTTTTTTGTTTGCAAGCTTAAGTTTGGGTTGTGTTTTCTTTTCTCCTCTTCCCGGGGTTTGATGGGACGGTCCTCTGGGGAGGGGGGGGGGTGGTTTGGTTGTTTGTGTTTGTCTTTTTTGTTTTATGACTAATCAGACTTTAAACATGGTTGGACAAAGGCTGACCGCACAGGTTCAAGAACTCCTGGCCACACCTGTGCAAATCGAATGACAGAAACAAAGGCAAAGATGCAGCCAGAGGTGAAGACGTCAACAGTTCTGTTAAATGAAGATTCAGTTGGAAGATGAATGCAGATACTGTTTCCAGCCATGGTCCCTGGAGGGGAGTGCTTTTCCTGGGCCAGGTGTGTGTGGGTCGCCAGGAGGCTTCCCGTGAGGGTGGGGTGCTGTTGTATGGCTGGGGTGCCTGGCTGCCTTTTGTTTCTGTCTTCTGTTCTCTGTCTTTTGTTTTTCCTTCCAGGTGGCATGCGTTCAGGACTGAGAGGCTGTGTGGACCTCACCCTGATCACCTGAAGCTTGTCATGTGCAGCTCGTCAGGACTCACAGCTGTGGTGCATCTTTATGGATTGGGGCATGGTTGCATTTAAGTCTGGAGTACACAGTGTGTATTTGCCAGAGACTCGACCTTGTGACCAGACGGGTGAGATCGACGTTTGGAGAACCATCTCATCATCATGGACGCAGAGACCATACCAGGTTTGATGCCATGGTCTGTGAAAGAGGAGGGGGTGAGGTCTCACGCTCGTCAGCACACTTCCTGAGGTACTTTAGGTTTTGTGACTAACATGAGTACAGTCAGTAAATGTGGTGTCCCTCACACCTTATTATATTGAGCTGTTATGTTAGTCGTTTAATCAGCTTCCACTGGAGTGGAGAATTGAACTGGGTGTTCCATGCCTGCAGGGTGGGAAGCTGATTGGTGATTAAGCCAGGAAGTGTTTGCTGTTTATGTACACCTTTGAGTGGTCTCTCTGTGTGTGGAGTGGTGGACTCACATGATGGTTTCTTCTTTCACAGACTCGGTTGGTCGCGGCCACCTGGGGGGTGTCGGCGGGGTCCTTGGGTCCGAACTGTTCTGGCTCCGGACCGTTTGTGCTGCTGGGAGCGCACCATCTTTCCACCTCGCCAGACCGCGCACTTATTTGTTCTGCACATCACTGTTATGTTATTAAATTCTGTTATCCTTTGTACCGTGCTCTGCTTATTTTATACTGGGTCTTACTTCAAACGCTGGTCGGTTCTCCGCCCGTGTCCGACACATAACAGAAAGTTCAATAAGTGGACTGATATGTTAAACATGGTGCGAATGCCATGTGAAAGACTAAAGTAAGATAATTTTTACCGAACAAGTAGTAGACTTTTTTGTTTTGTATATTGTTCTGCAAGCCACTTTTAATTACAAATTCATCCGCATACCACCTGAGTTTTCATTATCCTTCATTTGTTTGGCATTTTTTGTTGAAAATTTAGCAGGTGAACACTGCGTGTGTTTAAAACAATATTGTGGCGCTCTTAATTCATAATGTGAAGTAAAACAGAGCATGCCATGTAAAAGAAACAGTTTTATTTTTGCTTAATAAACTGTACTATGTAGTCAAAGACTATATTTAGTTTCTTTGTGTGTATTATCATATTTGATATTGGAGTAATCCAGAAGTACTGAAAGTAATCAAATTACATTACTTTAATATTATGGTACTTGGATTACGTTACTGACTACATTTTTCAACAGGTAACTAGTAACTGTATCGGAATACATTTTTAAAGTAACCCTCCCAACCCTGCTAATAGATTCATGGGCTGAAGGTAATTTCTTAGACACTAAGGTGGTTACTGAAGTGCATATCCCAGTGGTGGAACGTGACATGCCCTTTTCAGTGCACACCCTGGACAGCACATGTCTACCGGCTATCACTCACCAAACCACACCTGTCATGCTAGTGGTGTCAAGGAATCATTGTGAAACCATCCTGTTTAATGTTTATTCTTCGTCCTCTCCTATGGTGTTAGGGCCCTCCTGGCTCTCACGAAACAATCTGAATTTTGATTGGCCAGCTGGAAAGTGACCCGGTGGAGCAAAGCCTGCCACCACCAGTGTTTACGGTCCTCTGAACCCTCCCCAGTCTGGCTGCCATAGAGTCTGTAGAGATACCCCTGGACCTCACCTCCATTCCAGAGTGCTACCATGACTTGGGCGAGGTATTAAATTAATCAAGCGCACATTCTCTTCCTCTACACCAGGGGTGGGCAACGAGGGCTGAGACACTGCAGGTTTTCCTTGCAACCAATCACCTCACCAGGTGGGTTGCTGATGAGCTTCTCCCCTGCACATAAACACCTGGTCATCAATGAAATCACCTACTGAGACACCTGAACATTATGAAAATCACCTGTGAAGGTGACTGGTAGCAAGGAAAACCTGCAATGTCTCGGCCCTTTATGGCACATGATTGCCCACCCCTGCTCTAACACTGACCATATGATTGCTCCTGTTGTGAAAGTGTAATGACACGGACCCACAACAGGGGGCGCAAATGAACGGACATAGAAGGAGTCAAATTTGAACCACTTTACTGTTGTGAATGCCACAACCATACACAGCAGATTATAGAATGATACAAAGTCAATGGATAAAGGTGTCGTGTGGGCAGGCTCGACGATAGGAGATGTCCGTCTAAGAAGAACCGGAACCACACGATTTCCTCTGCCACCGACCCCGAAGGATACTGGAGCCGCCAGTCCCAAATCCCCCAGGTGGCCACCGTCTCCGCGTGTCGGATCTGGTACTGCTGGCGAAGAGAGCAAAGACAGTCAAGTGTGGGTGTGTGTACACCCAGTAACAACGACGGTGGGAATTCCCACCTCCACCTCAAATCACACACTCGTGCAGCTCCTGTTTCAGCACTTATCTGGAAAGAGTGAGAGGCGAAGACGTCGGCACTCTCACA
Organism: Thalassophryne amazonica; assembly: GCF_902500255.1. Lineage (NCBI taxonomy): Eukaryota > Metazoa > Chordata > Actinopteri > Batrachoidiformes > Batrachoididae > Thalassophryne > Thalassophryne amazonica. Next base: position 60,910,825 of record NC_047111.1, read on the forward strand.
AACCACCAATCAGCGGACAAGGATCCACAGGAAAGCGGCTGCAAAAAGAGGTCAGACTAAGATACAGTTTAGTTTATGGCTGAGAATATTACCTCCTTAGAAGAACGATATCTCGGTGACGTGGTGGAGGTGTCATCCTGCTTTTATCTGGGGTGAAGTGCAGATGATTGGTGACAGCTGTCATAGTTGATGAGTGACAGCTGTCACCTCGGCTGTTCCTGTGAGGCGGCAGCGCCCTCTCATGCCTGAAGCCCGCACTTCAGGCAAAAAAAAAAATTGCCTAGGTTTTTTCAATAGGCCGCAACCTTAAATATCACTCCAAATTTTTTTCAGTGCAGTTGTATCCCCAAGGTATGAGGGTAAACTGTGAACAAATTTTCTAAGAAAGAAAACAAATTGTAAGAGAGGCTCAGTGAGACTCAGTATACCTGATACAATGGGGGAGGTGATAGTCTAGTGGCTAAGGTGCTGGGCTTGAGTCCAGAAGATCATGGGTTCAAATCCCCACCTGACTGGAAAATCACTAAGGGCCCTTGGGCAAGGCCTTTAATCCCCCATTGCTCCCGGTGTGTAGTGAGCGCCTTGTATGGCAGCACCCTGACATCGGGGTGAATGTGAGGCATAACTGTAAAGCGCTTTGAGCGTCTGATTCAGATGGAAAAGCTCTATATAAATGCAGTCCATTTACAATGGTCCGTAAAGGAGGGTCATCCAGTCGTTTATGAATTTTAGGTAAACCATAAAATAATGTGCAACTGGGGTGGTCACTGAAAAACCTTTTCTCTTTCTGTAATCCAGCCTCTCTTATGAGATGCATCAATAAATACATGAATCATAGTGTATATGCTAGAAGTAGGATTAGAAAGTAGAGGCTGGTAGCGTTTTTCATCATTTAGCAGTTTCAAAATACCACATTCATAATTCTCTAACCCTAAAACAACAACTGCACCCCCTTTATCGGCAGGGTGAATAATAATGTCCTGTCTAGATTCTAAAGAGCGTAACACATCCAATTCACTTCTTGTCATATTTTTATTTTTAGATGGGGATAACGCACCAGTTTGGCCAAATCCAGCTCATCTAAACTGTCTGAAAAGTCACTATAGTAGGATTTAAATTGAAAGAAGGCGCCCTGATTGTTGGGAAAGTGTCAGTACACAGACCCACAACAGGGGCGCAAATGACGGACAATGACGAAAGGTCAAATAACAAGGCTTTACTGTTGTGAAAACGCACAACAAATACAACAAATCACAATTTCGGTCTCAAGTTAAATTCCAACGGTGTCGTGTGGGCAGGCTCGACGATAGGAGACGTCTGTCCAAGACGAACCGGAACCACCCGATTTCCTCTGCCACCGAACCCCGGGAATACTGGAACCGCCAAGTCCCGAACTCCCAGGTGGTCTCTTGCCTCCGCTCGTCGGATCCGGTACTGCTGGCGAGGAACAGACACAGTCAGACGTGGTGCGGCTGCACCCACAACACGTGGGGTGGAAAACACCACCTCCACCTCTAATCAGAAAACAACACTGTCTAGTAACTAGGATACTTATCAAATACGTTCCTTTCACAAATGATGAAGGGCTGGCTGAGTTCGTTACCTCCTTGGTAGAGCGATATCTCGGCAAATGAGGTGGAGATGCCGTCCTGCTGATATACCTCCTCAGTGAGTGGGATCAGCTGTCTCCAGTGATAGATGACAGCTGTCATCCTGGCTGCTCCCGTAAGGTGGCAGCGCCCTCCGGTGCCTGGAGCCCGCACTCCAGGCAGGGCGCCCTCTGGTGGTGGTGGGCCAGCAGTACCTCCTCTTCAGCGGCCCACACAACACTGATTTCTTTTTGAAAGGGGTCACTTCGCTAAAAAGAGCTTTGGGGAACTGGGGACACCAATTGTTGAAGTTTGTAGGTGGAATTCCTTCCCATTATTGCTTGATGTACGACTTCAGTTGTTCAACAGTCCGGGGTCTCAGTTGTCGTATTTTGCGCCACATATTTTGGCGACAGGTCTGGACTGCAGGCAGGCCAGTCTAGTACCCGCACTCTTGTAACACGTGCAGAATGTGGCTTGGCATTGTCTTGCTGACATAAGCAGGGACGTCCCTGAAAACAATGTTGCTTGGATGGCAGCATGTGTTGCTCCAAAACCTGGATGTACCTTTCAGCATTGATGGTGCCATCACAGAGGTGTAAGTTGCCCATGCACGGGCACTAACACAGCCCCATACCATCACAGATGCTGGCTTTTGAACTTTGTGCTGGTAACAATCTGGATGGTCTTTTTCCTCTTTTGTCCAGAGGACATGACGTCCATGATTTCCAAAAACAATTTGAAATGTGAATTCATCAGACCACAGCACGCTTTTCCACTTTGCGTCTGTCCATTTCAAATGAGCTCGGGCCCAGAGAAGGTGGTGGCATTTCTGGATGTTGTTGATGTATGGCTTTTGCTTTGCATGGTAGAGTCTTAACTTGTACTTGTAGATGCAGCGACAAACTGTGTTAACTGACAATGGTTTCCTGAAGTGTTCCTGAGCCCACGCGGTAAGATCCTTTACACAATGATGTCGGTTTTAAATGCAGTGCCACCTGAGGGATTGAAGGTCACAGGCATTCAGTGTTGGATTTCGGCCTTGCCGCTTACGTGTAGTTCTCCAGATTCTCTGAATCTTCTGATTATATTATAGACTGTAGATGATGGAATCCCTAAATTCCTTGCAATTGAACATTGAGAAGCATTGTTCTTAAGCTGTTGGACTATTTTTTCATGTAATTGTTCACAAAGTGGTGATCCTCTCCCATCTTTGATTGAGTGTCCTCAGTTTCCAAATGCTTATTGAGTGTTGTTCGAAGGAAAGGTGATGCAACACAGTAGTAAACATACCACTGTACCAGCTTTTTTGAAACGTGTTGCAGGCATTCATTTCAAAATGAGCAAATATTTGCACAAAAACAATAAAATTGATCAGTTTGAACATTGAATATCTTTGTGGTGTATTCAATTGAATATAGGTTGAAGAGGATTTGCAAAGCATTGTATTCTGTTTTATTTACATTTTATGGTGCATTTACACATAAGCAAGACGCGTTACAGATGTCATTTTTCTGTCATTTGTGGACACATTCCTGACATTCTTAACGCGACTTAACGCATCTGAATAGGTTTCTTAATAGTGCGTGTTAGTGCTTAATATTCTTGATATTCGTGGAGCATGTTTTTGCCTGTCAAAAAATCTTCCACGAATGTCACACACCACCCTCATTTGTCTCACGTCGTGGAGGTTGCAACTGAGCGTGTTGATGCCGTCTTGATGAGTATGATTCTTAATAGAACGTGACAACGTTCGTAGTGGTTCCTGTGATGGTTCTTGGAGCCAAAACTGTCACGCGTTATTACGAAGTGACACGGAAACGGTCAAGTTTTGACACGACTTGTAACATGGCGTCGCATTTTCACTGCGTGCCACGACAAATCAGTTTTCTATCACGTGCGCATAATTAAACTCGGCTCCACAGCATTCAGTTTGATGCAAGAGGAACAGTGATGTGAAGTCAGCCAAGTGTCGTTCCACAGTTCCTGCTGAAGCTCCTCAGGACGCTCCTGCAGGTGTTCCACCTGCTGTTGTAGCCGATGAGCGGGAGAACGAGTCTGAACCAGAGGAACCAGAGGACACTCACGTGCAGCCAGACATCTCTGCACCTCCTCCAGTCCGGCGGAGGAAGAAGCGTAGGAAGAAGCGTGCACTCAAATAACCCTGCTGCACCGCATTCCATTTGATTGCTGACACCAAGTCGGCTAAAAGTCTCATTTCAGTGCTCTTCAGCACGCTCCTGCAGGTGTTCCACCTGCTGCATGTGCCTGATGTTTGGGAAAATGCACGAGATGAGAGCCGCATGAAGCCACACACTTGGCTCTGTCCGTCTTCTCCTCCTCCTCCTCTCTGCACCACTCCATGGCACAGAGCCCAACTACGCATGCAGTCAGAAAGTTCTGAAAAACTGGAGCGATCTGAATTGTTAACGGTTGGATGAATATGGGTGTGTGTGGAGACAATTCACCTCGTTCACAACGTGACAGAACTTAACGATGCGCTGTTGCGTGCTATTGCGCGTAACAGCGCGCAACAACGCGGAACAACATTCCTGACCGTGCATAATGGTTCCTGGTAATTCTCCAGCAACACGTGCCATTAATCGTAACGTGTGGTAACAGGTTGCAGCAGTTCCTGAGGAGACTTGACGCCTCTGCCCCAAATCATCACATTCGTGATCAGCGGCCAAGAATGTATACTTCATGGCATTCGTGACTTGTCATGTGTAAACGCAACATTACACAACGTCCCAACTTCATTGGAATTGGGGTTGTAACTTCTTCAATAATCATGTTTCTTTATTATTAGACTTCCCTCTAGTGCCCATCTTTGTGTGCTAACATTCCTTAGACTACTTTTGTTAATTTTTACACACTTTCTGTCATCAGTACTGCCTTAAAGAGCTGGTTTGAATTGATTTTTTACGAGCTACTTTTTTTCCAACAGTGGCAACAGTGTTCATATCATTCTGTGTCATAGTAGTAATCAAGAAGTACCTGTAAATCCTCGTCTGTGGAGAGTCTCCTGCCTTGGGTTTCTTTTACAAACACACCAGCTAACGTGCATAATATATGTGATCATTTGCTCTTTGAGTCATCATTCAGTGAAAATGTGATTGGTTGAAACACATTCCTTTCTGGAACGAGTTTGGTGTCACTGGCCTGAGGCTTTACAAGCTGATAAGAGGCTGCTGAAATGTTTACAGACTTAAATCCATTTTCTAAACCCGTTTATTCCAGTTAAGGGTCACAGGAGGCTGGAGTCTATCCCACCAGTCATTGGTCGAGAGGCAGAGTTAGACTGTACTCTGTTATTGTTCAAATAAAGAAGTGAGCTTCTGTCCCACTGCAGAGGTGTACACTGCAAAGCTAAAGGCTGCATTCACATGTTGGCTGTAAGCAGTGGTGTAGTGGTCCCTAGAGAAGTGGGTATACGCTCAATTTTCACCTTTTTTTTAAAGTAGTCCAGAAAAACACCTTGTTTTAGAAACAGTGACATGTAAGACACTACTCTATTTAGTTTACCCCAAAATCCATAATTTCTACTTGCTCACTATTATAAAATTATCATGACTTGATTTGGAGCAGTTTGTACTTATTACTGGTCACACAAGCAGCCTGGATGAATGTAAAATGTATTTATCATGAGTAGGGCTGCAGCTATCGATTATTTTAGTAATCGAGTATTCTATCGATTATTCTGGCGATTAATCGAGTAATCGGATAAACAGAACTTTTGTGTTTTAAATCATTAACAGTCCAGGGCTCTTCCTAAGTAATGGCAAAATGTCACTGCATCATCACGGAGATTGTCAAATTCAGTGTATCCCTTTCTGTTTTCCTGGGTAATTATTTATTTTTTCACATCTTTACAGGTTTTGGCTCTTTCCTGTTGTCAGGAGCTCAACGAAAGTTGGGCCAAAGTCTTGACATTTTGCTGAAATGGCGATGGGTTGTGGCTTTCTGTTTTTCGTTTTCCCCAACTTGTAAAATTTAACCATTTTTATTCATTTATTTATTGATTTGTCAAGGTGGTGTACTGGGTCCCTGCATGAATTTTTTTCAGTTGGAAGTTCAACATGCAGCCTCGCAGTCACTGGTTTTATTTATTATTATTTTATTTGAGTTCCCGTGTTTGTGAAGCATTGTGTGTTGTCCAAAAAAGCGAAATTAAAAAGCGAAACACTCATTGCAAGTCACACAGAAGAAAAAATGGACTTCTTCCAGAGACTGTCTGTGGCCGGGACGGAGCTGTGTGAGGGCAGCGCTGAGCCGCTCACACCGGCCAGAGAGCAGCCGGCCGCCGCGCGTAGACGGACGAAACTGTATTAAAAAAACAACAAAAAAAAACAAACAAACACACTGCTTTGCTTTAAATGCACAGTAAGCTATTTCAGATGATCAGCGTGGACCGTCTTTTTCCTAAAAGGCTTTATTTCCCTCTGTTTGTCGCATTGGAAAGCTGTAGCTTTTGAGCTAATTTGATTAGCGCTTGCTCTACTTATTCTTCTGTTTGTTTTTCTGGGAACATTACAGCGCCACGCACAGGCCTGGCATATGTACTACAATGTTAAACGAAGCTTCGAGGCACAGAAATTGTCTCCAACATTTTTTGTAATCGAATTATTCGAATTACTCTACTAATTGTTTCAGCCCTAATCATGAGGTAAACATGGTGTTTCATTTATTTTTTTTGAACATTTATTTAAATAAAATGCTTCAAATCTGAAGTTCACAATGCATCCTTGTTCATATTTCATCTTAAATAAAACACTCAAATCATTCTCTTCCACACATCAAAACCAATCAGATAAACTCAAAGTGCACTGTCATAAAACTGAAATGCACAACCTGGCCTCACGGCAAGTCGTGATTCAGCAGCACGAAATATACATTAATCTATTGGTTTGTGATACTGTCACGAAAAGCGCCTCATTTTCATCACGGCAGCACAAATTCATTCTAATTCATTCCAGGATGGCTGCACGAAGTGAAGTGGGGGGGGGTATGGTTAGGGTGGGGGAAGATTAGGTTATGGTTAAAGTTAGGGTCAAAAGGTAGGAGTAGAGTTAGGAATAGTGAGTTTAAAAACAAAAACCCCCGTTATGAAAATTTGACTCATTTCGTCACAGGAGCACACACAAATAAAACCAAAAAACAACAACAACAACAACAAAAAAGTGACACTGGGCTGAAACACATTATTTGGTTTTCAATAGCTGAACACTATTTTAGAATACTTCTTTATATATATATATATATATATATATATATATGTATGTGGTCTGTTAGAAAAGTATCCGACCTTTTTCAAAAACCTGATGGATTTGAATCACGTGTGCTTGCATGAGCCAACTGAACCTTCGTGCGCATGCGTGAGTTTTTTCACGCCTGTCGATTGCGTCATTTGCTTGTAAGCAGCCTTTGTGTGAGGATGGGTGTAGTCTCTCGTCGTTTTTTTCTTTGCAAGGAAAATGGCAGAAAAACTGGAGCAGCACGACTGCATCAAATTTTGCCAGAAACTGGGCGAGAACCAGGTGGAAACCATTCGGGTTATTCAGATGGCTTTCGGTGGTGATCCTATGGGCATCACACAGATTAAGGAGCGGTACAACCGGTTTAAAGACGTCCGCAAAACGGTGGAGAGCGAGCCGCGCTCCAGTCAGCCATCAACATGCTGAAATGACCAGATCATCTCCAAAGTGAACGCTGTGGTGATGTGGGACCGTCGTGTGACTATCCGAGAAATTGTGGAAGAAGTGGACATCAGCACTTTTTTGGCACATTCCACTGTGACAGAAGATTTGGCCATGAAAAGAGTGGCGGCGAAATTCATGCCGATGGCTTCGGCACAAAGCTGATGGCGGAGCAAAAGCGCCACCATTTTGAATTCTCACAGGACATGCTGGACTCCGAAAAAACTATTCGAGAGCAAAAGCGCCACTGTGTTGAAGCCTCACAGGACATGTTGTGACATGCTCACCTCTTCCACAATTTCTCGGATAGTCACACGACTGAAAAGCCACCAAAAGCCGTCTGAATCTTCCGAATGGTGGAAGAGGTGGGCATCATTTTTCAGAGTCCAGCATGTCCTGTGAGAATGCCGATGGCTTCGGCATGAAGCTGATGGTGAAGAAAAAGCGCCACCGTGTTGAAGCCTTACAGGACATGTTGTGACATGCTCACCTCTTCCACAATTTCTCAGATAGTCACACGAGTGAAAAGCCACCGAAAGCCGTCTGAATCTTCCGAAGGGTATCATGCAGCAGTCTCTTATTAACATGACGAAAAGCATAAAATTTTACAACATTTTTGTAGTATATTATTCATTTACAATTGTCATCATGTGGATTCTCTATGTTGTTTGACTGCAGCGACTCTCTGGCATGTGAGACTGCCATGAGACTGGGTTTGGCTGTAAATGCGGCAAGCACACACTGCAATGATGCTTGTCAAAATTTTCAACTTTGCCGCTTATCGCAGCAAAAAGAACAAAGCAAATGTTGTTTTAGTTTACCGAGGAGGAAAACAGACAACAAGAAATGGATTATTTAAGTGCAGAGAGTCACCTGGTTTAGTCAGGTGAATATAAATAATTTTTGTGATATTACCAACCCAGTCTCACGGCATGTCGTGATTCAGCAGCATGAAATATATACTCAACAAAAATATAAACGCAACACTTTTGGTTTTGCTCCCATTTTGTATGAGATGAACTCAAAGATCTAAACCTTTTTCCACATACACAATATCACCATTTCCCTCAAATATTGTTCACAAACCAGTCGAAATCTGTGATAGTGAGCACTTCTCCTTTGCTGAGATAATCCATCCCACCTCACAGGTGTGCCATACCAAGATGCTGATTAGACACCATGATTAGTGCACAGGTGTGCCTTAGGCTGCCACAATAAAAGGCCACTCTGAAAGGTGCAGTTTTGTTTTATTGGGGGGGATACCAGTCAGTATCTGGTGTGACCACCATTTGCCTCATGCAGTGCAACACATCTCCTTCGCATCATCCGTGAAGAGAACACCTCACCAACGTGCCAAATGGCAGCGAATGTGAGCATTTGCCCACTCAAATCGGTTACGACGACGAACTGGAGTCAGGTCGAGACCCCGATGAGGACGACGAGCATGCAGATGAGCTTCCCTGAGACGGTTTCTGACAGTTTTGTGCAGAAATTCTTTGGTTATGCAAACTGATTGTTTCAGCAGCTGTCCGAGTGGCTGGTCTCAGACGATCTTGGAGGTGAACATGCTGGATGTGGAGGTCCTGGGCTGGTGTGGTTACACGTGGTCTGCGGTTGTGAGGCTGGTTGGATGTAGTGCCAAATTCTCTGAAACGCCTTTGGAGACGGCTTATGGTAGAGAAATGAACATTCAATACACGAGCAACAGCTCTGGTTGACATTCCTGCTGTCAGCATGCCAATTGCACGCTCCCTCAAATCTTGCGACATCTGTGGCATTGTGCTGTGTGATAAAACTGCATCTTTCAGAGTGGCCTTTTATTGTGGGCAGCCTAAGGCACACCTGTGCACTAATCATGGTGTCTAATCAGCATCTTGATATGGCACACCTGTGAGGTGGGATGGATTATCTCAGCAAAGGAGAAGTGCTCACTATCACAGATTTAGACTGGTTGTGAACAATATTTGAGAGAAATGGTGATATTGTATATGTGGAAAAGGTTTTAGATCTTTGAGTTCATCTCATACAAAATGGGAGCAAAACCAAAAGTGTTGCGTTTATATTTTTGTTGAGTGTACATTAATCTATTAGTTTGTGATATTGTCACGCCGCATTTTCGTCATGGCAGCACAAATTCATTCCATGATGGCTGCTTGAAATTAAAAGTGAAGCGGGGGGGGTTCGAGGTGGTTATGGTTAGGGTTGGGGGGGAAGGAGTAGGCTTAGTAATAGTGAATTAAAAAGACTCTGTCACGAAATGATTCAAATTTTCGTGAGATTGGGCTGGATATTACAGAGCGGAATTAATCAGTGACCTCAGAAAACTTAACTTTTTAATCTGGCATCAGTGCAAAGCCTTCCTGTTTTAATTACAGCACTGTGCAAAATGCTAAACTCTGTATATTTCGATTAAGTAAATTGTTGTCCTTGTTAGGACTAAAAATGATGACACCTCATGTCGTCACCTGCCGTCTGCTACTGCACATGACAGGAATTCTGCTATAAGCGCCACTATGGCAGATTTTGTGCTGTCATTATGTGAACATAGGAAAAAGGCGGTGTTATGTGACTGTGCACCACTGAAGAGATCAGAAGGATGATTTTTGTTGACTTAAACACACCGTATGCACAAAATGCATTGACAACAGCATGCGCTGCAAAAATGGTCGCATTTACGTAAAAAACAAACAAAAACCCTTGGTTGCAATTTTCTCACATAATTTTTTGTACTTTTTACTCAGGCAGTTCTCAAGTAGAGTTTAGTTGGCAGAAAGAATCCCCCACCCCCCCCCCCCCCCCCCCCCCAAAAAATTCTTAAGTAAATTGTACTACCAATTTTCTTCAATGGATGCAAAATATACTAACTTGTTGACAGTAAATTTTACTCAAGACAACTTTTGCACATCTACAGTGAGGAAAATAAGTATTTGAACACCCTGCAGTTTTGCAAGTTCTCACACTTAGAAATCATGGAGGGGTCTGAAATTTTCATCTTAGGGCCCTGTCCCACTGCCGTTAGGAGGATTTGCGGATGGAATGCGCACAAAAGTGGCCCGCATCCGCCAAACAACCGCAATAACCGTGTAACATTCCTGTATATGTCGGCCTCCACCTGAACACGTCCGTGATCATCCGCAGAGGCACGCAGGTCCGCAGCCAGGATTTTTGAGCGGCTCAAAAATCCTGGGCTGAGATGAGATGGATGAGATCCGCATCACTGCCTGAACACATACTGAAGACATACGCAGGACATACACAACCAACGCGGCGCATATCCCCTGTCATCCGCTGATATCCACAACCAACGGGATGGCGCGGCTTGGCGGCGGACCGGGACAGCGTGCAAAACAGATATGACGCGTGCCCAGCACGGCCACATCACGGTCGCAAATGGTATGTCGCGCATGCAGACAGAGTGGGCACGGATGAAGCGAGTGCATCACGGCGCGCCTCCGCGGTCGCCTTCGCTTCTGTTCCCTGTTATATCCGCTTTTCTTCCTCATGTATTCGCTGATCCACCCCTGAAAAAATTTGCCATTTCCGCCCACCTTTGTTGCGGACGCTTAGCTTTTGTCTCCTCATTTCAAATCCTCCTAAACGCCAGTGGGACAGGGCCCTTAGGTGCATGTCCACTGTGAGAGACATAATCTAAAAAAAAAAAAAAAAAAAAAAAATCCAGAAATCACAATGTATGATTTTTTAAATAATTTATTTGTATGTTCCCAGCAGAAGACTGCCCCTCCCTGAGCCTGGTTCTGCTGGATGTTTCTTCCTGTTAAAAGGGAGTTTTCCTTCCCACTGTCGCCAAGTGCCTGCTCATAGGTGGTCGTTTTGACCGTTGGGGTTTTTCTGTAATTATTGTATGGCTTTTGCCTTACAATATAAAGTGCCTTGGGGCGACTGTTTGTTGTCATTTGGCGCTATATAAATAGATTTGATTTATGTTACTGTTGCAAATAAGTATTTGAACACCTACCAACCAGCAAGAATTCTGGCTCTCACAGATCTGTTAATTTTTCTTTAAGAAGCCCTCTTATTCTGCACTCTTTAGCCTTATTAATTGCACCTGTTTGAACTTGTTACCTGTATAAAAGACACCTGTTCACACACACTCAATCAATCACACTCCAACCTGTCCACCATAGCCAAGACCAAAGAGCTGTCTAAAGACACCAGGGACAAAACTGTAGACCTGCACAAGGCTGTGATGACTGACTACAGGACAACAGGCAAGCAGCTTGGTAGAAGACAACAACTGTTATGATTATTTATTAGAAAGTGGAAGAACACAAGACGACTGTCAATCTCCCTCGGTCTGAGATTCCATGCAAGATCTCAGTTTGTGGGGTAAGGATGATTCTGAGAAAGCTCAGAACTACACAGGAGGACCTGGTAATTGACCTGAAGAGAGCTGGGACCACAGTCACAAAGATTACATTAGTAACACATGATGTCATGGTTTAAAATCCTTCAGGGCAGCAAGGTCCCCCTGCTCAAGCCAGCACATGTCCAGGCCCATTTGAAGTTCACCAGTGACCATCTGAATGATCCAGAGGAGGCATGGGAGAAGGTCATGTGGTCAGATGAGACCAGAATAGAGCTTTTTGGAATCAACTCCACTTACCATGTTTAGAGGATGAGAACAACCCCAAGAAAACCATCCCAACCATGAAGCAAGGAGGTGGAACCATCATACTCTGGGGGTGCTCTTCTGCAAAGGGGACAGGATGACTGCACCGTATTGAAGGGAGGATGGATGGGGTCATGTATTGCGAGATTTTGGCAAACAACCTCCTTCCCTCAGTAAGAGCATTGAAGATGGGTCATGGCTGGGTCTTCCAGCATGACAATGACCCCAAACACACAGCCACGGCAACTAAGGAGGGGCTCCTTAAGAAGCATTTCAAGGTCCTGGAGTGGCCTGGACAGTCTCCAGACCTGAACTCACTACAAAATCTTTGGAGGGAGCTGAAACTCCAAACCTGAAAGATCTAGAGAAGATGTGTATGGAGGAGTGGACCAAAATCCCTGCTGCAGTGTGTGCAAACCTGGTGAAAAACTACAGGAAATGTTTGACCTCTGTAATTGCAAACAAAGGCTACTGTACCAATATTGACATTGATTTTCACAGGTGTTGAAATACTTATTTGCAGCAGTAACATACAAATAAATTATTAAAAAATCATACATTGTGATTTCCGGATTTTTTTTCTTTTTTTTTTTTTTTTAGCTTATGTTTCTCCACAGTGGACATGCACCTAAGATGAAAATTTCAGACCCCTCCAATTGATTTCTAAGTGGGAGAGCTTGCAAAATCGCAGGGTGTTAAAATACTTATTTTCCTCACTGTACTTACAAAACCCCTTGAGAAATATGGAGTTATTATTTAACATAATGTTTAAAAAATCTTATTTCAAGTACTATTTAAGTAATGTTTAATATTAGTTCACCTACAATACTGCTACAATTCAAATGTGGATTGTTGCATGAGGTTTTTAGTAGAATAAAGCTGTATTACCAAAAGGCATCTACAGAACAGGAAATACACATTTCTTCGGTGTTGGCAGTTATGAATCTCGTGCCGTCTTGCAGTCCATAACTAACGCAAGAGGGTGGTTTCAGCACAGTTCTGGTATCAGGAGCTCAGCACTCAGTGTAAACACACGTCGTGAAGTAAGGACAATAAGACAACATCGGGAACAGCAGAAGTCCATCACAGGTGGCTACACCTCCTCTAGATAACCCTCTCACTTGGAGAACGTATCAACTCAACACCATTCACATCATCGCTTTGCCTTGTTTACAAGCGCTGTGAGACGTGGAACTCTGCTGTCACCACGATGCAATTCGGGGAAGTGCAGGGAGCACCAGGTGGATTATGGGAAACGCTGAAGTACGAATTAAAAACTAAAACACAGCAACATTGTTGCCAACATGTCAAATAGACATTTATAGTGATCAGTGTCCATTGAAATGACAAGTGCAGCCAGCAAGATATCACTTTTTTTTGGGTTGAAGAAGGAACATCATCAGTTGTATGAAGAATCATAATGATTTGTTCAGCAAACTACAATTCTTCAATGCACTAGTTTGGTAAGCACTGAAAACCACATCCACTACTGAAGAATAAGAACAAACAAATACAGAGCCTTACAAAGTGGGCCCGAGCTCAACATTTGAAATAGGATGCTTCTAGCTTTCCATGGGAGCCACTAAATGTTTCCCCTGATCTGCAAGTTAAATAGAATGATGTTGACTCAGTGAGTTGCATGGAAAAAACATGTTAGCTGTTGGCTATACAAAGGCTGGACTTTGGGAGACATCTTCAGGACATCAAGCTCAAGAAAGAGCTTGTGAAACACTTCAAAAGTACATTTCAAAGTAGGAGGGTAATTCAAGTTCATTGTATAGATAAAGCCCATGAGCAGAAGGCAAGGCCTGCCCTGGCATGCTTTTGTAGTCATCAAGAACCTGTTTTTCATTAGTGAGACTGACACACGGACAGGGGTGTAGCATTGCTGTGCAGAATTTTCAAAGACAAACATCTTCAGGACATATGATCTGGCATCTTGTCAAAAATGTGAATGAGTGCTGAGAAGTGAATATACAACACTGTTTTTTGTAAGTCCTGAATATGCAGTAGGTGGTTTACTGGTTTAAAGTGGCCATTATTACAGTCCACACATACAATAATGCAACAGAAATAAGATGCTCAGAGCAAGACCTTGATTAAATTCAGAGTGATTATCCCCAAGCTGGCCATATGGAAGTGAGGGTATGCAATCACACTCCATTTGTGGGTGTCTTTAACTACGGGCACTATTGGCCTTGTAAATGTATTTCCACCACACCATTGCCTTACATATAAAGCGCCTTGGGGCAATGTTTGTTGTGATTTGGCACTATACATGTGCTCTGATGTCACTGTTAATCTCCATAGAAACTACCCAAACAATCTTTCATACAAACTGTTTAAAGGGACATTACAGTGTTGTGGTGGAAATTACGGCATAGTGTGGGACAACTACATTTTGTTTAAAAAAAAATCAAACAGTTCTATGACACTGAATACCCCAATTATGTTTTGATTATTTCACCTATTTTATTCAGAGATATTTTTAAAACGTTAGAAAAAACGTTTTTTTTACCATTCATTTTATCATTGAAGATCAAAGTCTGGGTGTGGGACAAGCACAAAACGGAATATTGCATATAATGATGCTGAAAAAAAAAGGCAAAAAAGTCATCATAGACTACTAGAACAAATTTCTTAAAACACTTTCATTGTAAAGATAACTATAAAAGTGTGAAATTTCCATTTACCATATGAAATTTTGGCTCAAGTACCAGTTAAGATTTTTCCAACAAAGCCCCTTCATACACTGTGGGCATTATACCACTGTTGAACAAGTCGATAGCCTCTGTCCAATTGATTGATCAAATACAGTGGTGCTTGAAAGTGTGCAAACACTTGACCTTTTACAAAGGAAGCCCTGCTTTTAACCGTCAGGATCCACCTTTTGTCCTTGTGTGTCCTTGTCGTCTGTTCTGTTAATTGTTGCAGTTTCTGTTGTGTGGGCCGCTGAAGAGGAGGTACTGCTGGCCCACCACCACCAGAGGGCGCCCTGCCTGGAGTGCGGGCTCCAGGCACCAGAGGGCGCCGCCGCCTCACGGGAGCAGCCACGGTGACAGCTGTCACCCATCACCTGAGACAGCTGACGGCAATCATCAGTGGGGTATATCAGCAGGACGGCATCTCCACCTCATTGCCGAGATATCGTTTCTACCGGAGAGGTAACGTATCGAAGCTAACGGAGTGTATCCTTTTGGATTGTGCTAGTTTGTGGATTACTATTCCAACGAGAGGTGGAGGTAACTTCCCTGCTGTTCGGAGTCCTGGGTGCAAACGCGCCCTCATCTAACTGTTCTTTGTTCCTCGCCAGCAGTACCAGGTCCGACACGCGGAGGCAGTGGCCACCTGGGAGTTCGGGACTTGGCGGCTCCAGTATTCCCGGGGTCCTGTGGCGGAGGAAGCCGTGTGGTTCCGGTCTTACCTTGGAGAGGCGTCTCCTATCTTCGAGCCTGCCCACACGACACTTTTGTGAATTGACTGTTGTTCATTTCCGTGATTGGTTGTATTCGTTGTGCACATTCACAACAGTAAAGCGTTGTTATTTTGACTTACTCCATTGTCCGTTCATTTGCGCCCCTGTTGTGGGTCCGTGTTCCTACACTTTCCCAACAGTTTCAGGGGGTTTGGGGGGTTACTGTTCATTTATTTTATAATTTAGCTTGTGTTGAGCTCTGCTTCAGTTTCTCTGCACTGGTTTTGTGTTCAGCATTATTTGTGTGTTTCAGGTTAAGCAGCACGGTGGTTTAGTGGTTAGCACTGTTGCCTTTGCAAGAAGGTCCCGGGATCATGTCCCTTGTGGTCTTTTCTGTGTGCAGTTTGCATGTTGTTCCTATGTTTGTGTGGGTTCCCTCTGAGTATGCTGGCATGCTCCCTCTTCCAAAGACATAAAGGTTAGCTGAACTAGAAGCTTTCAATTGACTGAATGTGTTTGTCTATTGTGTGTCGCGGGGTTCCACTCAAACTGCTCAAATGTAACAATAATGGCTGAGTCCAAGATTTCTACCAGCAATATACTTTATTCAGGGCCAGCAATTTCAAAAAAATAAATAAAAAAAATACTCAAACACAGTATGAGCAGGAAACTTACAGCAGTATCACAGATGCATCAGGACCAAAGCTCCAACACCATCTCCCCTACTGGCAAAACATCCCCCTCTAAATACCCAAAGCCCTGCCCCTGGGCGTACCAAGAGAAAATCAGAGGGGAGTGTTTTTAACACTGTCCAAACAATCTATAATGCCAAACCAAAACTCAATCACAATAATAAAAATTCCTTACCCATCTTTGGTACCCAAAAATAAACAACAAAATGTGACAAATCAGACAAATCTACACACCCAAAAATGGTTCAGCCCGAGGTCAGCTGACCGCTTGAAGCACGCCACAATGTGCTATTTAAAGCGCAACCAGGACGCGCTTCAGTTTAGCCCCAAAGGATAGCTGAGAGCTGCGCAGCAACAGGTAAGAGAGTTTATCAACATCCATTACCAGAAATATGGACATATAAGCCCAAAGTGTGCATCCTCAACCGTGCTACAACTGGGAGGAAGTGAACATGAATTCAAGCAGAGAACCAGCATGCTGTAATCACATGGTCCCTGAGCAAAGAGGGAGAGAGAAGGAGGAGCATGCAAGGCAGAGAGGGATGCGGGGATGCGGTGCTGCAAGCACCACGTCACAGTATCCTCCTCCTCCCCAAGGTTGACACTGTGCGGCAACCTGGAGAGATAATCAGCCACCACATTGTTCCTGCCGGCCTGATCACAGATTCGAAACTGGAATGGCTGCAGGGACAGATACCATAGAGTGAGACAGCTGTTGTGATCTTTCATGGAGTTCATCCAGGTCAATGCACGGTGGTCAGTCTCCAGGTCGAACTCCCTTCCCAGCAGATAGTACTGCAAGCTCTCCAAGGACCACTTGATAGCCAGGCCCTCCTTCTCCACCGTCGAGTACCTGGTCTCCCGAGGCAGCAGCTTACGGCTTAGATACAAGATGGGTTGCTCTTCTCCTGGAGTACCTTGAGGCAGGACAGCTCCGATCCCAAGGGCAGATGCATCGGTCTGGACCAGAAACCTGTGGCTGAAATCGAGACTCCGCAGGACAGGTGCGTACACAGTAATCCCACAGATGGTAGCTTCGCACCACTGGCTTCTCAGCCAAGCACATACACCAAATATCTGAATCTGCGGTTCCTCTCGTACTGAGCAGGATTACTATTGAAACAACACATCATCATTAGGGTAAAACTAACCTGTCTCACGACAGTCTAAACCCAGCTCACGTTCCCTATTAGTGGGTGAACAATCCAACGCTTTGTGAATTCTGCTTCACAACATCAAAGGATCAAAAAGTGACGTCGCTGTGAACGCTTGGCTGCAACAAGCCAATTGTCCCTGTGGTAACTTTTCTGACACCTCCTGCTTAAAACCCAAAAAGTCAGAAGGATCATGAGGCCCCGCTTTCACGGTCTGTATTCATACTGAAAATCAAGCTCAAGCGAGCTTTTGCCCTTCTGCTCCATGGGAGGTTTCTTTCCTCCCTGAGCTCACCTTAGGACACCTGCATTACCGTTTGACAGGTGTACCACCTCAGTCAAACTCCCCACCTGCCACTGTCCCCAGAGCGGGTCATGCCCGGTGTGGGCCGGGCGCTTGACGCCAGAAGCAAGAGCGCCGGGGCTCACCTCCCCACCTCACCAGGTAAGTGAAAAAAATGATGAGTAGTGGTATTTCACCGGCGGCATACGAGAGACACCTCCCACTTAGAAGTTGTGGACTTTAGCAGGCAGGAGGATGTTTTATGTCTGCATGGGGACAGACATTCCTATCCAACAGCAGACCTGACAGTGGTGGTGGATGAACAGCCCCATTTTCTGACGGTGGGGGTAGTAGATAAGCTACCTGTTTCTGCCATTTTGGGGTGGAACTTACCAGTGCTGCTGGATGTTCTGCTGGACGAAAAAGATAGTGACAGTGGGAAGAGCCTATCAGGTCCTGTGATCACCGGGCCCAGGCCAGGGCTGGAGTGACACCCATAACAGAGACAGTTCAGGAAACATGTGTTTTCAATGTTGGATAGTAGTCTATTTGAGGGAGGGGTCAAGGGGCCATGGAAGTCTTGCCGCCAGCAGCGTTTTGAGAAGGGGCTGAAATCCAGGGAGCCAGACTGTGAGAAAGGGCTGACAAGGAACTTGTGGGAGATGCCGGGAGACATTGGGGCCTTGCAAAAGGGGGATGGGTCTCTCCTACCACTGTTTGACAAGGTTATTGGGGGTCAGAATTCGGGTGAAGAGGGATGCCCCAGGGAAACGTGTGGCATAGTCTGAGACCACTAAGATGTACTGGTGGTCCTGGCTGCTCTTCACTAACGGACCGACAATGTCCATGGTTGGAGGTAGGCTCGATCGGATTGGCATACGTGGGAAGTTTTCTGGCAGATAGGACAGGTCTTACAGTACATTTGCACATCAATGTACATGGAGGGCCAATAGAATTGGGAGGCTATGCGCAAAAAGGTTTTATTACGGCCCAAATTACCAGCCCAAAGCAAGGTGTGTGCCAAGTGCAAACTCATCTGTCGATACAATGTCTCTCCGCACTAGGGTCAGAAAGCTACCAGAATCCACAAGAGCAGTCACAGGTTGGCCATTAATGGTAATGTCTTTAAAACACTGCCTTCTTCGTACAGCCCTTTCCACCTCAGCCCTGGGAGTATAACAGGCACCAATCAACTTTGCTTTTCTAAGTGGACATAAAGACGCTTTGTGCCCCGGCTGTTAACAGTAGTAACAGACAAGCTCCTTACAGGCACCTCCTCAGTTGGCGGGACAGATATTGCTCCTCTCTGCTCAGCCAAGGGAGCTTGCTGGTCCTGCTGTGCTACTGCCATACATGCCCGGAGTTCTTTAAACTCAGCCAGGAAACCATCTTCTCGTGTCTGCTGGCTTATCATAAAGGCTTTTATTAGGCCCAGGAGCTCACCTATTGACTCAGTTTCTCCATGATTTGCCAGCTCCTCCTCTTCCTCCATTTTATGCCGCTGGGACCGACGTTTTCTTTGATTCGCCACCCCACTTCTGACACCATATGTCGCGGGGTTCTGCTCAAACTGCTCAAAAATGTAACAATAATGGCTGAGTCCAAGATTTCTACCAGCAATATACTTTTTCAGGGCCAGCAATTAAAAAAAATACAGTATGTACAAAACACAGTATGAGCAGGAAACTTACAGCAGTACCGCAGCTGCATCAGGACCAAAGCTCCAACACCATCTCCCCTACTGGCAGAAACATCCCCCTCTAAATACCCAAAGCCCCGCCCCTGGGCGTACCAAGAGAAAATCAGAGGGGAATGTTTTTAACACTGTCCAAACATTCTATAATGCCAAACCAAAACTCAGTCACAATAATAAAAATTCCCTACCCATCTTTGGTACCCAAAATAAACAACAAAATGTGACAAATCAGACAACAAATCTACACACCCAAAAATGGTTCAGCCCGAGGTCAGCTGACCACTTGAAGCACGCCACAATGTGCTATTTAAGGCGCAACCAGGAAGTGCTTCGGTTTAGCCCCAAAAGATAGCTGAGAACTGCACAGCAACAGGTAAGAGAGTTTATCAACATCCATTACCTGAAATATGGACATATACGTAAGCCCAAAGTGTGCACCCTCAACCGCACTAGAACTGGGAGGAAGTGTACATGAATTCAAGCAGAGAACCAGCGCGCTGTAATCACATCCCTGAGCACAGAGGGAGAGAGGAGGGGCACGCAAGGCAGAGAAGGACGCGGTGCTCCGTCACAGTGTGGCCCTGCAATAGACTGGTGTCCTGTCCATGGTATTCACAATCACTGCACTTGTAGCCTGTCCTCTTGCTATGTGCCTCTATTTTTTCAAAGTTTGATATTATTCTTATTTGCATTGTTCCTGCTACTGTGTTTTTCATGCTCTTTGCACCTGTTTTTCTTTTTCCTTACGTGTTCTGCCATTTTTGGACTTGTGTGGTTACTGTCTGCATTTAAAGACATGGATGACCTCTAATTTCCTGCTTTTAAACTCAGATAAAACTGAAGTTATTGTACTTGGCCCCACAAATCTTAGAAACATGGTGTCTAATCAGATCCTTACTCTGGATGGCATTACCCTGACCTCTAGTAATACTGTGAGAAATCTTGGAGTCATTTTTGATCAGGATATGTCATTCAAAGCGCATATTAAACAAATATGTAGGACTGCTTTTTTGCATTTACGCAATATCTCTAAAATTAGAAAGGTCTTGTCTCAGAGTGATGCTGAAAAACTAATTCATGCATTTATTTCCTCTAGGCTGGACTATTGTAATTCATTATTAGGTTGTCCTAAAAGTTCCCTAAAAAGCCTTCAGTTAATTCAAAATGCTGCAGCTAGAGTACTAACGGGGACTAGAAGGAGAGACCATATCTCACCCATATTGGCCTCTCTTCATTGGCTTCCTGTTAATTCTAGAATAGAATTTAAAATTCTTCTTCTTACTTATAAGGTTTTGAATAATCAGGTCCCATCTTATCTTAGGGACCTCGTAGTACCATATCACCCCAATAGAGCGCTTCGCTCTCAGACTGCAGGCTTACTTGTAGTTCCTAGGGTTTGTAAGAGTAGAATGGGAGGAGGAGCCTTCAGCTTTCAGGCTCCTCTCCTGTGGAACCAGCTCCCAATTCAGATCAGGGAGACAGACACCCTCTCTGCTTTTAAGATTAGGCTTAAAACTTTCCTTTTTGCTAAAGCTTATAGTTAGGGCTGGATCAGGTGACCCTGAACAATCCCTTAGTTATGCTGCTATAGACGTAGACTGCTGGGGGGTTCCCACGATGCAGTTTCTTTCTCTTTTTGCTCTGTATGCACCACTCTGCATTTAATCATTAGTGATTGATCTCTGCTCCCCTCCACAGCATGTCTTTTTCCTGGTTCTCTCCCTCAGCCCCAACCAGTCCCAGCAGAAGACTGCCCCTCCCTGAGCCTGGTTCTGCTGGAGGTTTCTTCCTGTTAAAAGGGAGTTTTTCCTTCCCACTGTAGCCAAGTGCTTGCTCACAGGGGGTCGTTTTGACCGTTGGGGTTTTACATAATTATTGTATGGCCTTGCCTTACAATATAAGGCGCCTTGGGGCAACTGTTTGTTGTGATTTGGCGCTATATAAAAAAAAAATTGATTGATTGATTGATTGATTTTGGGTTCTATTCAGTACAAATGATAACACAATTTTGCATCACCATTTATACAGTGTAGCGTATAAGTTAAACAATATTGAATTAAATCTGAAATTTCATTAGATATTTCGAAAGGGGCACCACCTGCTTTGATGTGAAAGTCATAAGGTCTGGATATGATTGATTAAATATTTGTCTTCAAATGGACACAAGAAAAACAGGCATAATATTTACAAATTGCATTTATATATGTACAGTGAAGGAATATATATATCCTAAATGTGCTTAATTATGTGAAGGATATATTACTTACTATATGCACATAGTAATTGACATTTATCAATGCTTATTAATCATGTAATCAATAGATAAGGTTAATTACACGATATCTGTATGTTCCAGTACTTTTGAATTGTATGTCTGTATATTTTTGAACTGTGTATTGTGAATGCCAAATTGAAAGCACACTATGTTTATGATTATATTCGCTTTTGCTAAAACTATTGGTTTATTTTCTTGATATGCTGTTTTAAGATGTTTTACTCATATAATCATTTTCAAGTAAACTTGATGTGACCTTTTGCTGAGGCCCATGTAAGGCATGTTGAGAAACATGCATATGGTGCAAACAACTTATGGAACAGGATGTCAGACAGTACAGAACCTCTGTGAGCAAGATAAGGAGATTAAACTTGTTACGCGGGTATGATTAGACTTGTTTGTCAGAATGATGTGCAACCTTGAAATGTCAAAATATCTCTGCGGTGTAACTGTAGTGATAAGACTTACTGACAGTCCTTCAGTTAGCAGTTTTTTGCCCAAACAATTCCTCATCAGTCTAGGCACAGGTGTCATTTGCACAGGTGTCACTGAGCCTGTGGGTCAGACTTACCCCGAAGCAGAGGGAATAGTGGATAAAGGACGACACCCAAGTTTAGCATGAATCATTGTATTAGCATAGGAATCAGATGTGTATAAAAATGGAGTTCTAGGAAAGATAGTTTCAGTCTCTTTCGCTGATATTCTCTCGCTGATGACCTGCTAATGCTACTTCAGGGAAAGACTGCTGAACGGACCCGCAAAGCTTTGTGTATGGTAAACTCACCCTACTCATTCTGTTACATTTAAATTCTGTTTAATAAATCTCAGTGTAGAGGTCTATCTACTGGGGCAATTGTGTGTAATTTTAAATAACTGGTCAAATCCTTCTTTTAATCAAATGGATGCGCCGGATAAGGTGACAGGGGCAAGGCGAGGTCACGGGAGACCCCCCTTAAATCCCAACAACAAGTACAAACACATGTGACTGAGATTTTGGCAATATGGGTAATGGTTCAATGTTTTATGACTGAGACAATATATTGATGATGACACATGAAAAGCAAGGAAAAAGAAAGAATGAGGCACTAAATGTAGAAATTAATAAGAATAAACCTGGTTAGAATTTGGCGGTGAATTTTGGGTTTACAAATCATGAATGAATTAATTTTATTTGGCGCACATGCACATATACATGGCCCAGTCACATGGCATATGACGATTCCTGAATGAAGGGAAAAAGAAAAAAAAAAATAATAATAATCACAATTCTTTGAGAAAAGGTGGACAAACAAGCTTTATCACTGAGCGCAAAAGGGATGAAAGAGGAATGAAATGAAACCGAAGCTAATGTTGATCTCGACGCTGGAGCAGTGTGTGTCTGCATCTGCGTTCCAGGACTCGGTGCTGGGACGGAGCTGCAGCTCCTCCCTCTCTTTCTGTAATCCAGCCTCTCTTATGAGATGCATCAATAAATACATGAATCATAGTGTATATGCTAGAAGTAGGATTAGAAAGTAGAGGCTGGTAGCGTTTTTCATCATTTAGCAGTTTCAAAATACCACATTCATAATTCTCTAACCCTAAAACAACAACTGCACCCCCTTTATCGGCAGGGTGAATAATAATGTCCTGTCTAGATTCTAAAGAGCGTAACACATCCAATTCACTTCTTGTCATATTTTTATTTTTAGATGGGGATAACGCACCCAGTTTGGCCAAATCCAGCTCATCTAACTGTCTGAAAGTCACTATAGTAGGATTTAAATTGAAAGAAGGCGCCCTGATTGTTGGGAAAGTGTCAGTACACAGACCCACAACAGGGGGCGCAAATGAACGGACAATGAAGAAAGTCAAATAACAAGGCTTTACTGTTGTGAAAACGCACAACAAATACAACAAATCACAATTTCGGTCTCAAGTTAAATTCCAACGGTGTCGTGTGGGCAGGCTCGACGATAGGAGACGTCTGTCCAAGACGAACCGGAACCACCCGATTTCCTCTGCCACCGAACCCCGGGAATACTGGAACCGCCAAGTCCCGAACTCCCAGGTGGTCTCTGCCTCCGCTCGTCGGATCCGGTACTGCTGGCGAGGAACAGACACAGTCAGACGTGGGTGCGGCTGCACCCAACAACACGTGGGTGGAAAACACCACCTCCACCTCTAATCAGAAAACAACACTGTCTAGTAACTAGGATACTTATCAAATACGTTCCTTTCACAAATGATGAAGGGCTGGCTGAGTTCGTTACCTCCTTGGTAGAGCGATATCTCGGCAAATGAGGTGGAGATGCCGTCCTGCTGATATACCTCCTCAGTGAGTGGGATCAGCTGTCTCCAGTGATAGATGACAGCTGTCACCTGGCTGCTCCCGTAAGGTGGCAGCGCCCTCCGGTGCCTGGAGCCCGCACTCCAGGCAGGGCGCCCTCTGGTGGTGGTGGGCCAGCAGTACCTCCTCTTCAGCGGCCCACAACACTGATTTCTTTTTGAAAGGGGTCACTTCGCTAAAAAGAGCTTTGGGGAACTGGGGACACCAATTGTTGAAGTTTGTAGGTGGAATTCCTTCCCATTATTGCTTGATGTACGACTTCAGTTGTTCAACAGTCCGGGGTCTCAGTTGTCGTATTTTGCGCCACATATTTTGGCGACAGGTCTGGACTGCAGGCAGGCCAGTCTAGTACCCGCACTCTTGTAACACGTGCAGAATGTGGCTTGGCATTGTCTTGCTGACATAAGCAGGGACGTCCCTGAAAACAATGTTGCTTGGATGGCAGCATGTGTTGCTCCAAAACCTGGATGTACCTTTCAGCATTGATGGTGCCATCACAGAGGTGTAAGTTGCCCATGCCACGGGCACTAACACAGCCCCATACCATCACAGATGCTGGCTTTTGAACTTTGTGCTGGTAACAATCTGGATGGTCTTTTTCCTCTTTTGTCCAGAGGACATGACGTCCATGATTTCCAAAAACAATTTGAAATGTGAATTCATCAGACCACAGCACGCTTTTCCACTTTGCGTCTGTCCATTTCAAATGAGCTCGGGCCCAGAGAAGGTGGTGGCATTTCTGGATGTTGTTGATGTATGGCTTTTGCTTTGCATGGTAGAGTCTTAACTTGTACTTGTAGATGCAGCGACAAACTGTGTTAACTGACAATGGTTTCCTGAAGTGTTCCTGAGCCCACGCGGTAAGATCCTTTACACAATGATGTCGGTTTTAAATGCAGTGCCACCTGAGGGATTGAAGGTCACAGGCATTCAGTGTTGGATTTCGGCCTTGCCGCTTACGTGTAGTTCTCCAGATTCTCTGAATCTTCTGATTATATTATAGACTGTAGATGATGGAATCCCTAAATTCCTTGCAATTGAACATTGAGAGCATTGTTCTTAAGCTGTTGGACTATTTTTTCATGTAATTGTTCACAAAGTGGTGATCCTCTCCCATCTTTGATTGAGTGTCCTCAGTTTCCAAATGCTTATTGAGTGTTGTTCGAAGGAAAGGTGATGCAACACAGTAGTAAACATACCACTGTACCAGCTTTTTTGAAACGTGTTGCAGGCATTCATTTCAAAATGAGCAAATATTTGCACAAAAACAATAAAATTGATCAGTTTGAACATTGAATATCTTTGTGGTGTATTCAATTGAATATAGGTTGAAGAGGATTTGCAAAGCATTGTATTCTGTTTTATTTACATTTTATGGTGCATTTACACATAAGCAAGACGCGTTACAGATGTCATTTTTCTGTCATTTGTGACACATTCCTGACATTCTTAACGCGACTTAACGCATCTGAATAGGTTTCTTAATAGTGCGTGTTAGTGCTTAATATTCTTGATATTCGTGGAGCATGTTTTTGCCTGTCAAAAAATCTTCCACGAATGTCACACACCACCCTCATTTTGTCTCACGTCGTGGAGGTTGCAACTGAGCGTGTTGATCCGTCTTGATGAGTAGTGATTCTTAATAGAACGTGACAACGTTCGTAGTGGTTCCTGTGATGGTTCTTGGAGCCAAAACTGTCACGCGTTATTACGAAGTGACACGGAAACGGTCAAGTTTTGACACGACTTGTAACATGGCGTCGCATTTCACTGCGTGCCACGACAAATCAGTTTTCTATCACGTGCGCATAATTAAACTCGGCTCCACAGCATTCAGTTTGATGCAAGAGGAACAGTGATGTGAAGTCAGCCAAGTGTCGTTCCACAGTTCCTGCTGAAGCTCCTCAGGACGCCTGCAGGTGTTCCACCTGCTGTTGTAGCCGATGAGCGGGAGAACGAGTCTGAACCAGAGGAACCAGAGGACACTCACGTGCAGCCAGACATCTCTGCACCTCCTCCAGTCCGGCGGAGGAAGAAGCGTAGGAAGAAGCGTGCACTCAAATAACCCTGCTGCACCGCATTCCATTTGATTGCTGACACCAAGTCGGCTAAAAGTCTCATTTCAGTGCTCTTCAGCACGCTCCTGCAGGTGTTCCACCTGCTGCATGTGCCTGATGTTTGGGAAAATGCACGAGATGAGAGCCGCATGAAGCCACACACTTGGCTCTGTCCGTCTTCTCCTCCTCCTCCTCTCTGCACCACTCCATGGCACAGAGCCCAACTACGCATGCAGTCAGAAAGTTCTGAAAAACTGGAGCGATCTGAATTGTTAACGGTTGGATGAATATGGGTGTTGTGGAGACAATTCACCTCGTTCACAACGTGACAGAACTTAACGATGCGCTGTTGCGTGCTATTGCGCGTAACAGCGCGCAACAACGCGGAACAACATTCCTGACCGTGCATAATGGTTCCTGGTAATTCTCCAGCAACACGTGCCATTAATCGTAACGTGTGGTAACAGGTTGCAGCAGTTCCTGAGGAGACTTGACGCCTCTGCCCCAAATCATCACATTCGTGATCAGCGGCCAAGAATGTATACTTCATGGCATTCGTGACTTGTCATGTGTAAACGCAACATTACACAACGTCCCAACTTCATTGGAATTGGGGTTGTAACTTCTTCAATAATCATGTTTCTTTATTATTAGACTTCCCTCTAGTGCCCATCTTTGTGTGCTAACATTCCTTAGACTACTTTTGTTAATTTTTACACACTTTCTGTCATCAGTACTGCCTTAAAGAGCTGGTTTGAATTGATTTTTTACGAGCTACTTTTTTTCCAACAGTGGCAACAGTGTTCATATCATTCTGTGTCATAGTAGTAATCAAGAAGTACCTGTAAATCCTCGTCTGTGGAGAGTCTCCTGCCTTGGGTTTCTTTTACAAACACACCAGCTAACGTGCATAATATATGTGATCATTTGCTCTTTGAGTCATCATTCAGTGAAAATGTGATTGGTTGAAAACATTCCTTTCTGGAACGAGTTTGGTGTCACTGGCCTGAGGCTTTACAAGCTGATAAGAGGCTGCTGAAATGTTTACAGACTTAAATCCATTTTCTAAACCCGTTTATTCCAGTTAAGGGTCACAGGAGGCTGGAGTCTATCCCACCAGTCATTGGTCGAGAGGCAGAGTTAGACTGTACTCTGTTATTGTTCAAATAAAGAAGTGAGCTTCTGTCCCACTGCAGAGGTGTACACTGCAAAGCTAAAGGCTGCATTCACATGTTGGCTGTAAGCAGTGGTGTAGTGGTCCCTAGAGAAGTGGGTATACGCTCAATTTTCACCTTTTTTTTAAAGTAGTCCAGAAAACACCTTGTTTTAGAAACAGTGACATGTAAGACACTACTCTATTTAGTTTACCCCAAAATCCATAATTTCTACTTGCTCACTATTATAAATTATCATGACTTGATTTGGAGCAGTTTGTACTTATTACTGGTCACACAAGCAGCCTGGATGAATGTAAAATGTATTTATCATGAGTAGGGCTGCAGCTATCGATTATTTTAGTAATCGAGTATTCTATCGATTATTCTGGCGATTAATCGAGTAATCGGATAAACAGAACTTTTGTGTTTTAATCATTAACAGTCCAGGGCTCTTCCTAAGTAATGGCAAAATGTCACTGCATCATCACGGAGATTGTCAAATTCAGTGTATCCCTTTCTGTTTTCCTGGGTAATTATTTATTTTTCACATCTTACAGGTTTGGCTCTTTCCTGTTGTCAGGAGCTCAACGAAAGTTGGGCCAAAGTCTTGACATTTGCTGAAATGGGCGATGGGTTGTGGCTTTCTGTTTTTCGTTTTCCCCCAACTTGTAAAATTTAACCATTTTATTCATTTATTTATTGATTTGTCAAGGTGGTGTACTGGGTCCCTGCATGAATTTTTTTCAGTTGGAAGTTCAACATGCAGCCTCGCAGTCACTGGTTTTATTTATTATTTTATTTTGAGTTC
The DNA here is from genome assembly GCF_902500255.1 of Thalassophryne amazonica. Classification (NCBI taxonomy): domain Eukaryota; kingdom Metazoa; phylum Chordata; class Actinopteri; order Batrachoidiformes; family Batrachoididae; genus Thalassophryne; species Thalassophryne amazonica. The sequence goes on from NC_047111.1 coordinate 60,938,606, forward strand.
CCGTGTTTGTGAAGCATTGTGTGTTGTCCAAAAAAGCGAAATTAAAAAGCGAAACACTCATTGCAAGTCACACAGAAGAAAAATGGACTTCTTCCAGAGACTGTCTGTGGCCGGGACGGAGCTGTGTGAGGGCAGCGCTGAGCCGCTCACACCGGCCAGAGAGCAGCCGGCCGCCGCGCGTAGACGGACGAAACTATTAAAAAAACAACAAAAAAAACAAACAAACACACTGCTTTGCTTTAAATGCACAGTAAGCTATTTCAGATGATCAGCGTGGACCGTCTTTTTCCTAAAGGCTTTATTTCCCTCTGTTTGTCGCATTGGAAAGCTGTAGCTTTTGGCTAATTTGATTAGCGCTTGCTCTACTTATTCTTCTGTTTGTTTTTCTGGAACATTACAGCGCCACGCACAGGCCTGGCATATGTACTACAATGTTAACGAAGCTTCGAGGCACAGAAATTGTCTCCAACATTTTTTGTAATCGAATTATTCGAATTACTCTACTAATTGTTTCAGCCCTAATCATGAGGTAAACATGGTGTTTCATTTATTTTTTTTGAACATTTATTTAAATAAAATGCTTCAAATCTGAAGTTCACAATGCATCCTTGTTCATATTTCATCTTAAATAAAACACTCAAATCATTCTCTTCCACACATCAAAACCAATCAGATAAACTCAAAGTGCACTGTCATAAAACTGAAATGCACAACCTGGCCTCACGGCAAGTCGTGATTCAGCAGCACGAAATATACATTAATCTATTGGTTTGTGATACTGTCACGAAAAGCGCCTCATTTTCATCACGGCAGCACAAATTCATTCTAATTCATTCCAGGATGGCTGCACGAAGTGAAGTGGGGGGGGGGTATGGTTAGGGTGGGGGAAGATTAGGTTATGGTTAAAGTTAGGGTCAAAAGGTAGGAGTAGAGTTAGGAATAGTGAGTTTAAAAACAAAAACCCCCGTTATGAAAATTTGACTCATTTCGTCACAGGAGCACACACAAATAAAACCAAAAAACAACAACAACAACAACAACAAAAAGTGACACTGGGCTGAAACACATTATTTGGTTTTCAATAGCTGAACACTATTTTAGAATACTTCTTTATATATATATATATATATATATATATATATATGTATGTGGTCTGTTAGAAAAGTATCCGACCTTTTTCAAAAACCTGATGGATTTGAATCACGTGTGCTTGCATGAGCCAACTGAACCTTCGTGCGCATGCGTGAGTTTTTCACGCCTGTCGATTGCGTCATTTGCTTGTAAGCAGCCTTTGTGTGAGGATGGGTGTAGTCTCTCGTCGTTTTTTTCTTTGCAAGGAAAATGGCAGAAAACTGGAGCAGCACGACTGCATCAAATTTTGCCAGAAACTGGGCGAGAACCAGGTGGAAACCTTCGGGTTATTCAGATGGCTTTCGGTGGTGATCCTATGGGCATCACACAGATTAAGGAGCGGTACAACCGGTTTAAAGACGTCCGCAAACGGTGGAGAGCGAGCCGCGCTCCAGTCAGCCATCAACATGCTGAAATGACCAGATCATCTCCAAAGTGAACGCTGTGGTGATGTGGGACCGTCGTGTGACTATCCGAGAAATTGTGGAAGAAGTGGACATCAGCACTTTTTTGGCACATTCCACTGTGACAGAAGATTTGGCCATGAAAAGAGTGGCGGCGAAATTCATGCCGATGGCTTCGGCACAAAGCTGATGGCGGAGCAAAAGCGCCACCATTTTGAATTCTCACAGGACATGCTGGACTCCGAAAAAACTATTCGAGAGCAAAAGCGCCACTGTGTTGAAGCCTCACAGGACATGTTGTGACATGCTCACCTCTTCCACAATTTCTCGGATAGTCACACGACTGAAAGCCACCAAAAGCCGTCTGAATCTTCCGAATGGTGGAAGAGGTGGGCATCATTTTTCAGAGTCCAGCATGTCCTGTGAGAATGCCGATGGCTTCGGCATGAAGCTGATGGTGAAGAAAAAGCGCCACCGTGTTGAAGCCTTACAGGACATGTTGTGACATGCTCACCTCTTCCACAATTTCTCAGATAGTCACACGAGTGAAAAGCCACCGAAAGCCGTCTGAATCTTCCGAAGGGTATCATGCAGCAGTCTCTTATTAACATGACGAAAAGCATAAAATTTTACAACATTTTTGTAGTATATTATTCATTTACAATTGTCATCATGTGGATTCTCTATGTTGTTTGACTGCAGCGACTCTCTGGCATGTGAGACTGCCATGAGACTGGGTTTGGCTGTAAATGCGGCAAGCACACACTGCAATGATGCTTGTCAAAATTTTCAACTTTGCCGCTTATCGCAGCAAAAAGAACAAAGCAAATGTTGTTTTAGTTTTACCGAGGAGGAAAAACAGACAACAAGAAATGGATTATTTAAGTGCAGAGAGTCACCTGGTTTTAGTCAGGTGAATATAAATAATTTTTGTGATATTACCAACCCAGTCTCACGGCATGTCGTGATTCAGCAGCATGAATATATACTCAACAAAAATATAAACGCAACACTTTTGGTTTTGCTCCCATTTTGTATGAGATGAACTCAAAGATCTAAACCTTTTTCCACATACACAATATCACCATTTCCCTCAAATATTGTTCACAAACCAGTCGAAATCTGTGATAGTGAGCACTTCTCCTTTGCTGAGATAATCCATCCCACCTCACAGGTGTGCCATACCAAGATGCTGATTAGACACCATGATTAGTGCACAGGTGTGCCTTAGGCTGCCCACAATAAAAGGCCACTCTGAAAGGTGCAGTTTTGTTTTATTGGGGGGGGATACCAGTCAGTATCTGGTGTGACCACCATTTGCCTCATGCAGTGCAACACATCTCCTTCGCATCATCCGTGAAGAGAACACCTCACCAACGTGCCAAATGGCAGCGAATGTGAGCATTTGCCCACTCAAATCGGTTACGACGACGAACTGGAGTCAGGTCGAGACCCCGATGAGGACGACGAGCATGCAGATGAGCTTCCCTGAGACGGTTTCTGACAGTTTGTGCAGAAATTCTTTGGTTATGCAAACTGATTGTTTCAGCAGCTGTCCGAGTGGCTGGTCTCAGACGATCTTGGAGGTGAACATGCTGGATGTGGAGGTCCTGGCTGGTGTGGTTACACGTGGTCTGCGGTTGTGAGGCTGGTTGGATGTAGTGCCAAATTCTCTGAAACGCCTTTGGAGACGGCTTATGGTAGAGAAATGAACATTCAATACACGAGCAACAGCTCTGGTTGACATTCCTGCTGTCAGCATGCCAATTGCACGCTCCCTCAAATCTTGCGACATCTGTGGCATTGTGCTGTGTGATAAAACTGCATCTTTCAGAGTGGCCTTTTATTGTGGGCAGCCTAAGGCACACCTGTGCACTAATCATGGTGTCTAATCAGCATCTTGATATGGCACACCTGTGAGGTGGGATGGATTATCTCAGCAAAGGAGAAGTGCTCACTATCACAGATTTAGACTGGTTTGTGAACAATATTTGAGAGAAATGGTGATATTGTATATGTGGAAAAGGTTTTAGATCTTTGAGTTCATCTCATACAAAATGGGAGCAAAACCAAAAGTGTTGCGTTTATATTTTTGTTGAGTGTACATTAATCTATTAGTTTGTGATATTGTCACGCCGCATTTTCGTCATGGCAGCACAAATTCATTCCATGATGGCTGCTTGAAATTAAAAGTGAAGCGGGGGGGTTCGAGGTGGTTATGGTTAGGGTTGGGGGGGAAGGAGTAGGCTTAGTAATAGTGAATTAAAAAGACTCTGTCACGAAATGATTCAAATTTTCGTGAGATTGGGCTGGATATTACAGAGCGGAATTAATCAGTGACCTCAGAAAACTTAACTTTTTAATCTGGCATCAGTGCAAAGCCTTCCTGTTTTAATTACAGCACTGTGCAAAATGCTAAACTCTGTATATTTCGATTAAGTAAATTGTTGTCCTTGTTAGGACTAAAAATGATGACACCTCATGTCGTCACCTGCCGTCTGCTACTGCACATGACAGGAATTCTGCTATAAGCGCCACTATGGCAGATTTTGTGCTGTCATTATGTGAACATAGGAAAAAGGCGGTGTTATGTGACTGTGCACCACTGAAGAGATCAGAAGGATGATTTTTGTTGACTTAAACACACCGTATGCACAAATGCATTGACAACAGCATGCGCTGCAAAAATGGTCGCATTTACGTAAAAACAAACAAAAACCCTTGGTTGCAATTTTCTCACATAATTTTTTGTACTTTTTACTCAGGCAGTTCTCAAGTAGAGTTTAGTTGGCAGAAAGAATCCCCCCCCCCCCCCCCCCCCCAAAAAAAAAAATTCTTAAGTAAATTGTACTACCAATTTTCTTCAATGGATGCAAAATATACTAACTTGTTGACAGTAAATTTTACTCAAGACAACTTTTGCACATCTACAGTGAGGAAAATAAGTATTTGAACACCCTGCAGTTTTGCAAGTTCTCACACTTAGAAATCATGGAGGGGTCTGAAATTTTCATCTTAGGGCCCTGTCCCACTGCCGTTTAGGAGGATTTGCGGATGGAATGCGCACAAAAGTGGCCCACATCCGCCAAACAACCGCAATAACCGTGTAACATTCCTGTATATGTCGGCCTCCACCTGAACACGTCCGTGATCATCCGCAGAGGCACGCAGGTCCGCAGCCAGGATTTTTGAGCCGCTCAAAAATCCTGGCTGAGATGAGATGGATGAGATCCGCATCACTGCCTGAACACATACTGAAGACATACGCAGGACATACACAACCAACGCGGCGCATATCCCCTGTCATCCGCTGATATCCACAACCAACGGGATGGCGCGGCTTGGCGGCGGACCGGGACAGCGTGCAAAACAGATATGACGCGTGCCCAGCACGGCCACATCACGGTCGCAAATGGTATGTCGCGCATGCAGACAGAGTGGGCACGGATGAAGCGAGTGCATCACGGCGCGCCTCCGCGGTCGCCTTCGCTTCTGTTCCCTGTTATATCCGCTTTTCTTCCTCATGTATTCGCTGATCCACCCCTGAAAAAATTTGCCATTTCCGCCCACCTTTGTTGCGGACGCTTAGCTTTTGTCTCCTCATTTCAAATCCTCCTAAACGCCAGTGGGACAGGGCCCTTAGGTGCATGTCCACTGTGAGAGACATAATCTAAAAAAAAAAAAAAAAAAAAAAATCCAGAAATCACAATGTATGATTTTTAAATAATTTATTTGTATGTTCCCAGCAGAAGACTGCCCCTCCCTGAGCCTGGTTCTGCTGGATGTTTCTTCCTGTTAAAAGGGAGTTTTCCTTCCCACTGTCGCCAAGTGCCTGCTCATAGGTGGTCGTTTTGACCGTTGGGGTTTTTCTGTAATTATTGTATGGCTTTTGCCTTACAATATAAAGTGCCTTGGGGCGACTGTTTGTTGTCATTTGGCGCTATATAAATAGATTTGATTTATGTTACTGTTGCAAATAAGTATTTGAACACCTACCAACCAGCAAGAATTCTGGCTCTCACAGATCTGTTAATTTTTCTTTAAGAAGCCCTCTTATTCTGCACTCTTTAGCCTTATTAATTGCACCTGTTTGAACTTGTTACCTGTATAAAAGACACCTGTTCACACACACTCAATCAATCACACTCCAACCTGTCCACCATAGCCAAGACCAAAGAGCTGTCTAAAGACACCAGGGACAAAACTGTAGACCTGCACAAGGCTGTGATGACTGACTACAGGACAACAGGCAAGCAGCTTGGTAGAAGACAACAACTGTTATGATTATTTATTAGAAAGTGGAAGAAACACAAGACGACTGTCAATCTCCCTCGGTCTGAGATTCCATGCAAGATCTCAGTTTGTGGGGTAAGGATGATTCTGAGAAAGCTCAGAACTACACAGGAGGACCTGGTAATTGACCTGAAGAGAGCTGGGACCACAGTCACAAAGATTACATTAGTAACACATGATGTCATGGTTTAAAATCCTTCAGGGCAGCAAGGTCCCCCTGCTCAAGCCAGCACATGTCCAGGCCCATTTGAAGTTCACCAGTGACCATCTGAATGATCCAGAGGAGGCATGGGAGAAGGTCATGTGGTCAGATGAGACCAGAATAGAGCTTTTTGGAATCAACTCCACTTACCATGTTTAGAGGATGAGAACAACCCCAAGAAAACCATCCCACCATGAAGCAAGGAGGTGGAACCATCATACTCTGGGGGTGCTCTTCTGCAAAGGGGACAGGATGACTGCACCGTATTGAAGGGAGGATGGATGGGGTCATGTATTGCGAGATTTTGGCAAACAACCTCCTTCCCTCAGTAAGAGCATTGAAGATGGGTCATGGCTGGGTCTTCCAGCATGACAATGACCCCAAACACACAGCCACGGCAACTAAGGAGGGGCTCCTTAAGAAGCATTTCAAGGTCCTGGAGTGGCCTGGACAGTCTCCAGACCTGAACTCACTACAAAATCTTTGGAGGGAGCTGAAACTCCAAACCTGAAAGATCTAGAGAAGATCTGTATGGAGGAGTGGACCAAAATCCCTGCTGCAGTGTGTGCAAACCTGGTGAAAAACTACAGGAAATGTTTGACCTCTGTAATTGCAAACAAAGGCTACTGTACCAAATATTGACATTGATTTTCACAGGTGTTGAAATACTTATTTGCAGCAGTAACATACAAATAAATTATTAAAAAATCATACATTGTGATTTCCGGATTTTTTTTTTTTTTTTTTTTTTTTGATTATGTTTCTCACAGTGGACATGCACCTAAGATGAAAATTTCAGACCCCTCCATGATTTCTAAGTGGGAGAGCTTGCAAAATCGCAGGGTGTTAAAATACTTATTTTCCTCACTGTACTTACAAACCCCTTGAGAAATATGGAGTATTATTTAACATAATGTTTAAAAAATCTTATTTCAAGTACTATTTAAGTAATGTTTACATATTAGTTCACCTACAATACTGCTACAATTCAAATGTGGATTTGTTGCATGAGTTTTTAGTAGAATAAAGCTGTATTACCAAAAGGCATCTACAGAACATGAAATAACATTTATTCGGTGTTTGGCAGTTATGAATCTCGTGCCGTCTTGCAGTCCATAACTCACGCAAGAGGGTGGTTTCAGCACAGTTCTGGTATCAGGAGCTCAGCACTCAGTGTAAACACACGTCGTGAAGTACGGACAATAAGACAACATCCGGGCACAGCAGAAGTCCATCACAGGTGCTACACCTCCTCTAGATAACCCTCTCAACTTGGGAGAACGTATCAAATCAACACCATTCACATCATCGCTTTGCCTTTGTTTACAAGCGCTGTGAGACGGTGGAACTCTGCTGGCACCACGATGCATTCGGGGAAGTGCAGGGAGCCACCAGGTGGATTATGGGAAACGCTGAAGTACCGAATTAAAAACTAAAACACAGCAACATTGTTTGCCAACATGTCAAAATAGACATTTATAGTGATCAAGTGTCCATTGAAATGACAAGTGCAGCCATCAAGATATCACTTTTTTTTGGTTTGAAGGGAACATCATCAGTTGTATGAAGAATTCATAATGATTTGTTCAGCAAACTACAATTCTTCAATGCACTAGTTTGGTAAGCACTGAAAACCACATCCACTACTGAAGAATAAGAACAAACAAATACAGAGCCTTACAAAGTGGGCCCGAGCTCAACATTTGAAATAGGATGCTTCTAGCTTTCCATGGGAGCCACTAAATGTTTCCCCTGATCTGCAAGTTAAATAGAATGATGTTGACTCAGTGAGTTGCATGGAAAAACATGTTAGCTGTTGGCTATACAAAGGCTGGACTTTGGGAGACATCTTCAGGACATCAAGCTCAAGAAAGAGCTTGTGAAACACTTCAAAAGTACATTTCAAAGTAGGAGGGTAATTCAAGTTCATTGTATAGATAAAGCCCATGAGCAGAAGGCAAGGCCTGCCCTGGCATGCTTTTGTAGTCATCAAGAACCTGTTTTTCATTAGTGATGACTGACACACGGACAGGGGTGTAGCATTGCTGTGCAGAATTTTCAAAGACAAACATCTTCAGGACATTATGATCTGGCATCTTGTCAAAAATGTGAATGAGTGCTGAGAAGTGAATATACAACACTGTTTTTTGTAAGTCCTGAATATGCAGTAGGTGGTTTACTGGTTTAAAGTGGCCATTATTACAGTCCACACATACAATAATGCAACAGAAATAAGATGCTCAGAGCAAGACCTTGATTAAATTCAGAGTGATTATCCCCAAGCTGGCCATATGGAAGTGAGGGTATGCAATCACACTCCATTTGTGGGTGATTCTTTAACTACGGGCACTATTGGCCTTGTAAATGTATTTTCCACCACACCATTGCCTTACAATATAAAGCGCCTTGGGGCAACTGTTTGTTGTGATTTGGCACTATATACATGTGCTCTGATGTCACTGTTAATCTCCATAGAAACTACCCAAACAATCTTTCATACAAACTGTTTAAAGGGACATTACAGTGTTGTGGTGGAAATTACGGCAATAGTGTGGGACAACTACATTTTGTTTAAAAAAAAATCACAACAGTTCTATGACACTGAATACCCCAATTATGTTTTGATTATTTCACTGATATTTTATTCAGAGATATTTTAAAACGTTAGAAAAAACGTTTTTTTACCATTCATTTTTATCATTGAAGATCAAAAGTCTGGGTGTGGGACAAGCACAAAACGGCAATATTTGCATATAATGATGCTGAAAAAAAGGCAAAAAAGTCATCATAGACTACTAGAACAAATTTCTTAAAACACTTTCATTGTAAAGATAACTATAAAAGTGTGAAATTTCCATTTACCATATGAAATTTTGGCTCAAGTACCAGTTAAGATTTTTCCAACAAAGCCCCTTCATACACTGTGGGCATTATACCACTGTTGAACAAGTCGATAGCCTCTGTCCAATTGATTGATCAAATACAGTGGTGCTTGAAAGTGTGCAAACACTTGACCTTTTACAAAGGAAGCCCTGCTTTTAACCGTCAGGATCCACCTTTTGTCCTTGTGTTGTCCTTGTCGTCTGTTCTGTTAATTGTTGCAGTTTCTGTTGTGTGGGCCGCTGAAGAGGAGGTACTGCTGGCCCACCACCACCAGAGGGCGCCCTGCCTGGAGTGCGGGCTCCAGGCACCAGAGGGCGCCGCCGCCTCACGGGAGCAGCCACGGTGACAGCTGTCACCCATCACCTGAGACAGCTGACGGCAATCATCAGTGGGGTATATCAGCAGGACGGCATCTCCACCTCATTGCCGAGATATCGTTTCTACCGGAGAGGTAACGTATCGAAGCTAACGGAGTGTATCCTTTTGGATTGTGCTAGTTTGTGGATTACTATTCCAACGAGAGGTGGAGGTAACTTCCCTGCTGTTCGGAGTCCTGGGTGCAAACGCGCCCTCATCTAACTGTTCTTTGTTCCTCGCCAGCAGTACCAGGTCCGACACGCGGAGGCAGTGGCCACCTGGGAGTTCGGGACTTGGCGGCTCCAGTATTCCCGGGGTCCTGTGGCGGAGGAAGCCGTGTGGTTCCGGTCTTACCTTGGAGAGGCGTCTCCTATCTTCGAGCCTGCCCACACGACACTTTTGTGAATTGACTGTTGTTCATTTCCGTGATTGGTTGTATTCGTTGTGCACATTCACAACAGTAAAGCGTTGTTATTTTGACTTACTCCATTGTCCGTTCATTTGCGCCCCCTGTTGTGGGTCCGTGTTCCTACACTTTCCCAACAGTTTCAGGGGGTTTGGGGGGTTACTGTTCATTTATTTTATAATTTAGCTTGTGTTGAGCTCTGCTTCAGTTTCTCTGCACTGGTTTTGTGTTCAGCATTATTTGTGTGTTTCAGGTTAAGCAGCACGGTGGTTTAGTGGTTAGCACTGTTGCCTTTGCAAGAAGGTCCCGGGATCATGTCCCTTGTGGTCTTTTCTGTGTGCAGTTTGCATGTTGTTCCTATGTTTGTGTGGGTTCCCTCTGAGTATGCTGGCATGCTCCCTCTTCCAAAGACATAAAGGTTAGCTGAACTAGAAGCTTTCAATTGACTGAATGTGTTTGTCTATATGTGTGTCGCGGGGTTCCACTCAAACTGCTCAAAATGTAACAATAATGGCTGAGTCCAAGATTTCTACCAGCAATATACTTTATTCAGGGCCAGCAATTTCAAAAAAATAAATAAAAAAAATACTCAAACACAGTATGAGCAGGAAACTTACAGCAGTATCACAGATGCATCAGGACCAAAGCTCCAACACCATCTCCCCTACTGGCAGAAACATCCCCCTCTAAATACCCAAAGCCCTGCCCCTGGGCGTACCAAGAGAAAATCAGAGGGGAGTGTTTTTAACACTGTCCAAACAATCTATAATGCCAAACCAAAACTCAATCACAATAATAAAAATTCCTTACCCATCTTTGGTACCCAAAAATAAACAACAAAATGTGACAAATCAGACAAATCTACACACCCAAAAATGGTTCAGCCCGAGGTCAGCTGACCGCTTGAAGCACGCCACAATGTGCTATTTAAAGCGCAACCAGGACGCGCTTCAGTTTAGCCCCAAAGGATAGCTGAGAGCTGCGCAGCAACAGGTAAGAGAGTTTATCAACATCCATTACCAGAAATATGGACATATAAGCCCAAAGTGTGCATCCTCAACCGTGCTACAACTGGGAGGAAGTGAACATGAATTCAAGCAGAGAACCAGCATGCTGTAATCACATGGTCCCTGAGCAAAGAGGGAGAGAGAAGGAGGAGCATGCAAGGCAGAGAGGGATGCGGGGATGCGGTGCTGCAAGCACCACGTCACAGTATCCTCCTCCTCCCCAAGGTTGACACTGTGCGGCAACCTGGAGAGATAATCAGCCACCACATTGTTCCTGCCGGCCTGATCACAGATTCGAAACTGGAATGGCTGCAGGGACAGATACCATAGAGTGAGACAGCTGTTGTGATCTTTCATGGAGTTCATCCAGGTCAATGCACGGTGGTCAGTCTCCAGGTCGAACTCCCTTCCCAGCAGATAGTACTGCAAGCTCTCCAAGGACCACTTGATAGCCAGGCCCTCCTTCTCCACCGTCGAGTACCTGGTCTCCCGAGGCAGCAGCTTACGGCTTAGATACAAGATGGGTTGCTCTTCTCCTGGAGTACCTTGAGGCAGGACAGCTCCGATCCCAAGGGCAGATGCATCGGTCTGGACCAGAAACCTGTGGCTGAAATCGAGACTCCGCAGGACAGGTGCGTACACAGTCATAATCCCACAGATGGTAGCTTCGCACCACTGGCTTCTCAGCCAAGCACATACACCAAATATCTGAATCTGCGGTTCCTCTCGTACTGAGCAGGATTACTATTGAAACAACACATCATCATTAGGGTAAAACTAACCTGTCTCACGACAGTCTAAACCCAGCTCACGTTCCCTATTAGTGGGTGAACAATCCAACGCTTTGTGAATTCTGCTTCACAACATCAAAGGATCAAAAAGTGACGTCGCTGTGAACGCTTGGCTGCAACAAGCCAATTGTCCCTGTGGTAACTTTTCTGACACCTCCTGCTTAAAACCCAAAAAGTCAGAAGGATCATGAGGCCCCGCTTTCACGGTCTGTATTCATACTGAAAATCAAGCTCAAGCGAGCTTTTGCCCTTCTGCTCCATGGGAGGTTTCTTTCCTCCCTGAGCTCACCTTAGGACACCTGCATTACCGTTTGACAGGTGTACCACCTCAGTCAAACTCCCCACCTGCCACTGTCCCCAGAGCGGGTCATGCCCGGTGTGGGCCGGGCGCTTGACGCCAGAAGCAAGAGCCCGCTCGGGGCTCACCTCCCCACCTCACCAGGTAAGTGAAAAAAATGATGAGTAGTGGTATTTCACCGGCGGCATACGAGAGACACCTCCCACTTAGAAGTTGTGGACTTTAGCAGGCAGGAGGATGTTTTATGTCTGCATGGGGACAGACATTCCTATCCAACAGCAGACCTGACAGTGGTGGTGGATGAACAGCCCCATTTTCTGACGGTGGGGGTAGTAGATAAGCTACCTGTTTCTGCCATTTTGGGGTGGAACTTACCAGTGCTGCTGGATGTTCTGCTGGACGAAAAAGATAGTGACAGTGGGAAGAGCCTATCAGGTCCTGTGATCACCCGGGCCCAGGCCAGGGCTGGAGTGACACCCATAACAGAGACAGTTCAGGAAACATGTGTTTTCAATGTTGGATAGTAGTCTATTTGAGGGAGGGGTCAAGGGGCCATGGAAGTCTTGCCGCCAGCAGCGTTTTGAGAAGGGGCTGAAATCCAGGGAGCCAGACTGTGAGAAAGGGCTGACAAGGAACTTGTGGGAGATGCCGGGAGACATTGGGGCCTTGCAAAAGGGGGATGGGTCTCTCCTACCACTGTTTGACAAGGTTATTGGGGGTCAGAATTCGGGTGAAGAGGGATGCCCCAGGGAAACGTGTGGCATAGTCTGAGACCACTAAGATGTACTGGTGGTCCTGGCTGCTCTTCACTAACGGACCGACAATGTCCATGGTTGGAGGTAGGCTCGATCGGATTGGCATACGTGGGAAGTTTTCTGGCAGATAGGACAGGTCTTACAGTACATTTGCACATCAATGTACATGGAGGGCCAATAGAATTGGGAGGCTATGCGCAAAAAGGTTTTATTACGGCCCAAATTACCAGCCCAAAGCAAGGTGTGTGCCAAGTGCAAACTCATCTGTCGATACAATGTCTCTCCGCACTAGGGTCAGAAAGCTACCAGAATCCACAAGAGCAGTCACAGGTTGGCCATTAATGGTAATGTCTTTAAAACACTGCCTTCTTCGTACAGCCCTTTCCACCTCAGCCCTGGGAGTATAACAGGCACCAATCAACTTTGCTTTTCTAAGTGGACATAAAGACGCTTTGTGCCCCGGCTGTTAACAGTAGTAACAGACAAGCTCCTTACAGGCACCTCCTCAGTTGGCGGGACAGATATTGCTCCTCTCTGCTCAGCCAAGGGAGCTTGCTGGTCCTGCTGTGCTACTGCCATACATGCCCGGAGTTCTTTAAACTCAGCCAGGAAACCATCTTCTCGTGTCTGCTGGCTTATCATAAAGGCTTTTATTAGGCCCAGGAGCTCACCTATTGACTCAGTTTCTCCATGATTTGCCAGCTCCTCCTCTTCCTCCATTTTATGCCGCTGGGACCGACGTTTTCTTTGATTCGCCACCCCACTTCTGACACCATATGTCGCGGGGTTCTGCTCAAACTGCTCAAAAATGTAACAATAATGGCTGAGTCCAAGATTTCTACCAGCAATATACTTTATTCAGGGCCAGCAATTAAAAAAAATACAGTATGTACAAAACACAGTATGAGCAGGAAACTTACAGCAGTACCGCAGCTGCATCAGGACCAAAGCTCCAACACCATCTCCCCTACTGGCAGAAACATCCCCCTCTAAATACCCAAAGCCCCGCCCCTGGGCGTACCAAGAGAAAATCAGAGGGGAATGTTTTTAACACTGTCCAAACATTCTATAATGCCAAACCAAAACTCAGTCACAATAATAAAAATTCCCTACCCATCTTTGGTACCCAAAAATAAACAACAAAATGTGACAAATCAGACAACAAATCTACACACCCAAAAATGGTTCAGCCCGAGGTCAGCTGACCACTTGAAGCACGCCACAATGTGCTATTTAAGGCGCAACCAGGAAGTGCTTCGGTTTAGCCCCAAAAGATAGCTGAGAACTGCACAGCAACAGGTAAGAGAGTTTATCAACATCCATTACCTGAAATATGGACATATACGTAAGCCCAAAGTGTGCACCCTCAACCGCACTAGAACTGGGAGGAAGTGTACATGAATTCAAGCAGAGAACCAGCGCGCTGTAATCACATCCCTGAGCACAGAGGGAGAGAGGAGGGGCACGCAAGGCAGAGAAGGACGCGGTGCTCCGTCACAGTGTGGCCCTGCAATAGACTGGTGTCCTGTCCATGGTATTCACAATCACTGCACTTGTAGCCTGTCCTCTTGCTATGTGCCTCTATTTTTTTCAAAGTTTGATATTATTCTTATTTGCATTGTTCCTGCTACTGTGTTTTTCATGCTCTTTGCACCTGTTTTTCTTTTTCCTTACGTGTTCTGCCATTTTTGGACTTGTGTGGTTACTGTCTGCATTTAAAGACATGGATGACCTCTAATTTCCTGCTTTTAAACTCAGATAAAACTGAAGTTATTGTACTTGGCCCCACAAATCTTAGAAACATGGTGTCTAATCAGATCCTTACTCTGGATGGCATTACCCTGACCTCTAGTAATACTGTGAGAAATCTTGGAGTCATTTTTGATCAGGATATGTCATTCAAAGCGCATATTAAACAAATATGTAGGACTGCTTTTTTGCATTTACGCAATATCTCTAAAATTAGAAAGGTCTTGTCTCAGAGTGATGCTGAAAAACTAATTCATGCATTTATTTCCTCTAGGCTGGACTATTGTAATTCATTATTATTAGGTTGTCCTAAAAGTTCCCTAAAAAGCCTTCAGTTAATTCAAAATGCTGCAGCTAGAGTACTAACGGGGACTAGAAGGAGAGACCATATCTCACCCATATTGGCCTCTCTTCATTGGCTTCCTGTTAATTCTAGAATAGAATTTAAAATTCTTCTTCTTACTTATAAGGTTTTGAATAATCAGGTCCCATCTTATCTTAGGGACCTCATAGTACCATATCACCCCAATAGAGCGCTTCGCTCTCAGACTGCAGGCTTACTTGTAGTTCCTAGGGTTTGTAAGAGTAGAATGGGAGGCAGAGCCTTCAGCTTTCAGGCTCCTCTCCTGTGGAACCAGCTCCCAATTCAGATCAGGGAGACAGACACCCTCTCTGCTTTTAAGATTAGGCTTAAAACTTTCCTTTTTGCTAAAGCTTATAGTTAGGGCTGGATCAGGTGACCCTGAACAATCCCTTAGTTATGCTGCTATAGACGTAGACTGCTGGGGGGTTCCCACGATGCAGTTTCTTTCTCTTTTTGCTCTGTATGCACCACTCTGCATTTAATCATTAGTGATTGATCTCTGCTCCCCTCCACAGCATGTCTTTTTCCTGGTTCTCTCCCTCAGCCCCAACCAGTCCCAGCAGAAGACTGCCCCTCCCTGAGCCTGGTTCTGCTGGAGGTTTCTTCCTGTTAAAAGGGAGTTTTTCCTTCCCACTGTAGCCAAGTGCTTGCTCACAGGGGGTCGTTTTGACCGTTGGGGTTTTACATAATTATTGTATGGCCTTGCCTTACAATATAAGGCGCCTTGGGGCAACTGTTTGTTGTGATTTGGCGCTATATAAAAAAAAAATTGATTGATTGATTGATTGATTTTGGGTTCTATTCAGTACAAATGATAACACAATTTTGCATCACCATTTATACAGTGTAGCGTATAAGTTAAACAATATTGAATTAAATCTGAAATTTCATTAGATATTTCGAAAGGGGCACC
The DNA here is from genome assembly GCF_902500255.1 of Thalassophryne amazonica. Lineage (NCBI taxonomy): Eukaryota > Metazoa > Chordata > Actinopteri > Batrachoidiformes > Batrachoididae > Thalassophryne > Thalassophryne amazonica. The sequence goes on from NC_047111.1 coordinate 60,954,159, forward strand.
ACCTGCTTTGATGTGAAAGTCATAAGGTCTGGATATGATTGATTAAATATTTGTCTTCAAATGGACACAAGAAAAACAGGCATAATATTTACAAATTGCATTTATATATGTACAGTGAAGGAATATATATATCCTAAATGTGCTTAATTATGTGAAGGATATATTACTTACTATATGCACATAGTAATTGACATTTATCAATGCTTATTAATCATGTAATCAATAGATAAGGTTAATTACACGATATCTGTATGTTCCAGTACTTTTGAATTGTATGTCTGTATATTTTTGAACTGTGTATTGTGAATGCCAAATTGAAAGCACACTATGTTTATGATTATATTCGCTTTTGCTAAAACTATTGGTTTATTTTCTTGATATGCTGTTTTAAGATGTTTTACTCATATAATCATTTTCAAGTAAACTTGATGTGACCTTTTGCTGAGGCCCATGTAAGGCATGTTGAGAAACATGCATATGGTGCAAACAACTTATGGAACAGGATGTCAGACAGTACAGAACCTCTGTGAGCAAGATAAGGAGATTAAACTTGTTACGCGGGTATGATTAGACTTGTTTGTCAGAATGATGTGCAACCTTGAAATGTCAAAATATCTCTGCGGTGTAACTGTAGTGATAAGACTTACTGACAGTCCTTCAGTTAGCAGTTTTTTGCCCAAACAATTCCTCATCAGTCTAGGCACAGGTGTCATTTGCACAGGTGTCACTGAGCCTGTGGGTCAGACTTACCCCGAAGCAGAGGGAATAGTGGATAAAGGACGACACCCAAGTTTAGCATGAATCATTGTATTAGCATAGGAATCAGATGTGTATAAAAATGGAGTTCTAGGAAAGATAGTTTCAGTCTCTTTCGCTGATATTCTCTCGCTGATGACCTGCTAATGCTACTTCAGGGAAAGACTGCTGAACGGACCCGCAAAGCTTTGTGTATGGTAAACTCACCCTACTCATTCTGTTACATTTAAATTCTGTTTAATAAATCTCAGTGTAGAGGTCTATCTACTGGGGCAATTGTGTGTAATTTTAAATAACTGGTCAAATCCTTCTTTTAATCAAATGGATGCGCCGGATAAGGTGACAGGGGCAAGGCGAGGTCACGGGAGACCCCCCTTAAATCCCAACAACAAGTACAAACACATGTGACTGAGATTTTGGCAATATGGGTAATGGTTCAATGTTTTATGACTGAGACAATATATTGATGATGACACATGAAAAGCAAGGAAAAAGAAAAGAATGAGGCACTAAATGTAGAAATTAATAAGAATAAACCTGGTTAGAATTTGGCGGTGAATTTTGGGTTTACAAATCATGAATGAATTAATTTTATTTGGCGCACATGCACATATACATGGCCCAGTCACATGGCATATGACGATTCCTGAATGAAGGGAAAAAGAAAAAAAAAAAATAATAATAATCACAATTCTTTGAGAAAAGGTGGACAAACAAGCTTTATCACTGAGCGCAAAAGGGATGAAAGAGGAATGAAATGAAACCGAAGCTAATGTTGATCTCGACGCTGGAGCAGTGTGTGTCTGCATCTCTGCGTTCCAGGACTCGGTGCTGGGACGGAGCTGCAGCTCCTCCCCAAAAGTGCTTAAAAACCAGCTTTTGTACTGTGTGAAAACATTCAGCTGGTTGAACGAAGTCAAATGAAAGGCTAATGTTACAAAAACTAAGCAAACGATAAGAAAAAGTACCGACTACCTGCCTGTTGAGCCAATTAAATCCCTTTTTGAACTCTATCACTCGTGAGTTTGCAGTTGTGTCCTACAGTTTATGCCACGCCTGATAAGGTGCATGTCCACTGTGAGAGACATAATCTAAAAAAAAAAAAATCCAGAAATCACAATGTATAATTTTTTTAATAATTTATTTGTATGTTACTGCTGCAAATAAGTATTTCAACACCTGTGAAAATCAGTGTTCATATTTGGTACAGTAGCCTTTGTTTGCAATTACAGAGGTCAAATGTTTCCTGTAGTTTTTCACCAGGTTTGTACACACTGCAGCAGGGACTTTGGTCCACTCCTCCATACAGATCTTCTCCAAATCTTTCAAGTTTGGAGTTTCAGCTCCCTCCAAAGATTTTCTATTGAGTTCAGGTCTGGAGACTGGCCAGGCCACTCCAGGACCTTGAAATACTTCTTACAGAGCCCCTCCTTAGTTGCCCTGGCTGTGTGTTTGGGGTCATTGTCATGCTGGAAGACCCAGCCATGACCCATCTTCAATGCTCTTACTGAGGGAAGGAGGTTGTTTGCCAAAATCTCGCAATACATGTCTCCATCTATCCTCCCTTCAATACGGTGCAGTCGTGCTGTCCCCTTTGCAGAAGAGCACCCCCAAAGTATGATGTTTCCACCCCCATGCTTCACGGTTGGGATGGTTTTCTTGGGGTTGTTCTCATCCTCTAAACATGGTAAGTGGAGTTGATTCCAAAAAGCTCTATTCTGGTCTCATCTGACCACATGACCTTCTCCCATGCCTCCTCTAGATCATCCAGATGGTCACTGGTGAACTTCACACGGGCCTGGACAAGTGCTGGCTTGATCAGGGGGACCTTGCTGCCCTGAAGGATTTTAAACCATGACAGCATCATGTGTTACTAATGTAATCTTTGTGACTGTGGTCCCAGCTCTCTTCAGGTCATTGACCAGGTCCTCCTGTGTAGTTCTGAGCTTTCTCAGAATCATCCTTACCTCACAAAGTGAGATCTTGCATGGAATCCCAGACCGAGGGAGATTGATTGGAGTGTGGACAGGTGTCTGTTTATACAGGTAACAAGTTCAAACAGGTGCAATTAATACAGGTAAAGAGTGCAGAATAAGAGGGCTTCTTAAAGAAAAATTAACAGGTCTGTGTGAGCCAGAATTCTTACTGGTTGGTAGGGGATCAAATACTTATTTGCAGCAGTAACTTACAAATAAATTATTAAAAAAAAATCATACATTGTGATTTTCGGATATGCACCTAAGATGAAAATTTCACACCCCTCCATGATTTCTAAGTGGGAGAACTTGCAAAATCACAGGGTGTCCAAATACTTATTTTCCTCACTGTATGTATTTTCCCAAACCTCAATGCAATAGGTCATATATGGGACAAGTAATGAATGATATAGCGTAACTAACGAATGCTGGGAGAGCAAGTCTTGTGCTTTGTACAGAATCATGATGACTTTTGAGATTTTAGATTTAACATAATTTATGTAAGTTTTCCAGCTTAATTTATCATCAATAAAAACTCCAAGAAATTTGGTTTTGGTTACAATTTCCATTTCAACATCATTCAATAATGAATTTCTATTTAAGTTCCTGGGCTTATTTCCGAATATAATACACTTTGTTTTACCAAGATGAAGTGATAATTTGATTGACTCAAACCATTGTTTGAAATTTAGTAGTTCCCTCTCCATCATGTCCAAAAGCTGTCCCAAATGATCCCCACTACAAAACAGTCGTATCATCAGCAAACAAAATACGACACCCCGACTTGGAGACCAAACCTATATTATGGACACACTGATACCTGTTGCATAAATAATTAGCTATCCAATCAAGAGCCAATCCTCTAATACCATACTTCTGTAATTTATCCAATAGTAAAGTGTGATCTATAGTATCAAATGCAAATCAAAGAAAACCCCTACAGTGTATTGCTTATTCTCAGTTGCATTTGTAATTTGTTCAACAAAATCAATTAAAGCCAGTGAAGTAGTAAGATTTTTTCTAAATCCATAGTGCTGTTCACTGAGTATATGATGTTTAGTTATGAAATCATTCAACCGCTTTAAAAATATCTTTTCCAGAATTTTTGAAAATTGTGGTAACAATGAGATTGGCCTGTAGTTTGAAAAGATATGTTTGTTGCCAGATTTGTACAGTGGTATCACTTTAGCTATTTTCATATTGGAAGGAAATTTCCCAGTCATTAATGACAAATTGTATAAGTTAAAGGTTTAATAATACAATCAATAATATTCTTTATCAAGAACATATCAAAGTTGTAACTGTAAGTTGATTTATTTTCCTTTTAGTTTATGAACTATGTCAATAATTTCATTTTCATCTGTTTCTTTAATATACATTGAATCCAGAATTGTGTTAATTATTTTACTGTTGTCCAAAGAACGTGTTTGAGGATACAATTGAATTTGATAAGTTTTTACCCACATTAACAAAATAGTTGTTGAAATGATCTGCAATAACTTTATTTTCTTTTACGATTGTGTCAGAATTTGTATGAAAATAAGACGGATAATCTTTATCAACTTTCTTCTTTTTAATGATTTCATTTAAAAGCTTCCAGGTGCCTTTAATGTAGGTTTTTTATTTTTTCCAATAAATCGCTATAGTACTGCTTCTTACATGATCTCGTTAGTTAATTTGTTTTTGTATATCTTATATTTACTGTAATCCTCAATTGTTCTATGCTTTAAAAATTGCTTATACAAAAGATTTTTCTTTTTACATGCATTCAGCGGTCCTTTAGTGATCCAAGGCTTGTCAGTATTTCGCTTGTGTGCAGTATTTGATATCAGTAGGCAATGTTTATCATACGACTTGGAGATAATGGAGATAAATAATTAATATAAATGGTCAGTGTCTTCAGTATAGATGCCACGGCAATCTTGGTGCTATAAATCAGTTCTAAGATTGGCTATAGATTCCTTGTAAACAACAAAAACCGGCAGGTGATCACTGATGTCACGAATGTGTAATTCACCTGTTAAATTCCCAACAATGACGTTTGTTAATATATTATCATTAAGTGTCGATGTGTTCGTAGTGATCCTGGTTGGGTGTGTAACTCCTGGATATAATCCTGTACAGAACACAGTCTAGGAATTCCGCTGTACGTATATGGCCGTGAGGATTTAGGAAATCTATGTTAAAGTCTCCACAAACAAACAAAACCTTACTGTTTTTAACTGAGCTGTACATCTCAGTCAGTTTCTCCACAAAAATGTTTATATTCGACCCGGGAACTCTATAAATACCACTTATGATTATGTATTTTGATTTTTCACAAATAATCTCTGTAACACACTCCATAACACCATCCAAAGAAAATGACATATTTGGAACAATTTCACAGTAATGATTAGATCTGACATAAAGAGCCACTCCACCACCTCATTTGTTTGCCCTATTTCTGGCAAAAAAAATAAATAAAAATAACTAACCCTCAAGCTGGACAGAATAAACATACTCTTCTTTTAACCACGTCTCAGTAACTGCAATAACTGAAAAATGTTTATTAGCAATTTTAAGACAGTCCTGAATTTTAGAAAAATTCATAAGACGGCTTCTACTGTTAAAATGCATCATAGAGAATGCACCGTTTGTGAAGAAATGTTTAAATTGTTCCTCAGTAAAATAATTGCAATGATGATTTCTATGTTTGAGGAAGAAAAGGTCTGGATCATTATTATTATTTTCAATGTTGTGAAATCTGTGTTCTGTGTCATCAAAAATTTTTAGATTGAGCTCCTGTGCAGTAGTGAATGCTGAAAATTCAGTTGCCATCCCAAAAGAAATGTAATCCACAAGCCAAAAAACGCAGTTAATTAAAAACTGACTTCATGATCTGAGCCTAACCATGGTACAAAAATTCTCCAGATTTGTCACTTGAAGGGTGAACATCCTTAGTCAACGCGTTCTAGCTGACTCCAAGTTTCTGATACACAGACCTCTAGCATTTTCAAGTGCATCCCTTGGTTTGATAAAAACCTTACAATTTGTGACCCAGACTGAATGAATTTTTGTCCTGTTTTCTAAGTAGCCTTGCTTTCCTGGCAATGTCCGACTTACTCTTGGTGAGATGCTCATTTATGTAGATGTTTGTGCCTTTCAACTTCTTTCCCTGTTTGAGTAATTCAGTTTTATGCGTTCTGTTTGCAAAGCAGATGATGATTACTGGAGTGGATGTTTTATCACGGGCCGACAGAGTGTGACATGCTTCCTTTTTAAAATCAATATGTTTACTATGAAGGAAAGCAGTCACCTGTTCCTCTGTGGTTTCTTCATGTCCACCATCATCAGAGCTAACTCCTGCTACAGCTTATTAATAGTTCCTTGGTTTAATTTTTAGTCCAGAGATGATGACATGGTTCATGCGTGAATATTGTTCCAAGTCAGACACTCGATTTTCCAGATATGGAATTTTTTCTTCTCGTTCAGAGTTCTGACATTTTAACTGTTTATTTTCTGCCAGTAGTTCTGTAATGATGTGATTTTGCTTTGTTAACAAAGCCATTTCTGTGGACAAAATATTCTTGGACTCCTTTAAACGAATCACACTATTATAAATCCAGAGGTTGTTGTGGATCTTGCAGCTATTGTTGTTGCTGTTGGAGATGTTGTTCGGACTGCTTGGAGAACGCCAATGTTACTGCAGGCTGAGTTGGGCCTCCAAAGCCGCCGCATTACTATTATTAAGAAAATTAAACAAAGAAAGCCACTTTTGCATCACTGACAGCAAAGACCATCAGAGCAGCTGAAGGTTCACTTATCTGGGTCTATTGGATCGGGTGGAGTGAAGAGGTCCAGTTCCAGTTTCCTGGTCGGCCTTTTTCTGGCCTCCGTTAATCGACCTGCGTCGAGATAAACCCATTTGGTCTACTAGATGATTGCAGGCAAGCTGACTGCTTTGATGGTTTCCCAGTGGAACCGAACATGATAGTTTGATAGTTCCATAGAAATTTGGTTCACCGACCCAGGATGAAGATTTTGGTGTTTGCTGTAAAACATGGTCCAGTAGCTTCCAAAACCTGTGGAAAATCACTTTAGTGTTTGTAAAAATAAAATGAAAATTAAGGCTTGGCACAGAAAGTTGTGGAGAAAAATTTAAGTTAACACTGCTTCAAAAGTAGGAAACCTTTGTATGAAAACTTTTCTTCAAAGGCTGTAAACCTAATTATCTATGGTTTCTAACCATGGTGAAGTTAGTTGGAGGTTGGATATTAGGATCTTCGTCACTTTCACTGAGTACTGGTCGCACACACTAGTCAGACAGATAGGAGCAAAGGGGTGTGAGCTAACTGCTTCAGTTTCACCTAGGAGCCATCAGTAATTTACTGTTTGAATTAAACAAATTTTTTTCTGGTAGCTATCAGGTTTGGTAGTCAGAAACAGCTGGACACAAATGCAGGACTCAGACAGGTAACTCTGCATGTAAAATCGGTTTACTGAGGCAGCAAACGGGGTCCGGTACACAAGAAGGCAGTCCAACAAGAGCAAAAGTACAAGTAACATCAGGCGTGGTTGGATAAACAGGCAGGTGGTCATACACACGTAGAGGCAAGCAGGATGAGGAAACACTAAGAACAGCGCTGGAGAGAATCAAATCAAATCAATTTTATTTATATAGCGGCAAATCACAACAAACAGTTGCCCCAAGGTGCTTTATATTGTAAGGCAAAAGCCATACAATAATTACAGAAAAACCCCAACGGTCAAAACGACCCCCTGTGAGCAAGCACTTGGCTACAGTGGGAAGGAAAAACTCCCTTTTAACAGGAAGAAAACTCCAGCAGAACCAGGCTCAGGGAGGGGCAGTCTTCTGCTAGGACTGGTTGGGGCTGAGGGGAGAGAATCAGGAAAAAGACATGCTGTGGAAGAGAGCAGAGATCAATCACTAATGATTAAATGCAGAGTGGTGCATACAGAGCAAAAAGAGAAAGAAACACTCAATGCATCATGGGAACCCCCCCAGCAGTCTAAGTCTATAGCAGCATAACTAGGGGATGGTTCAGGGTCATCTGATCCAGCCCTAACTATAAGCTTTAGCAAAAAGGAAAGTTTTAAGCCTAATCTTAAAAGTAGAGAGGGTGTCTGTCTCCCTGATCTGAATTGGGAGCTGGTTCCACAGGAGAGGAGCCTGAAAGCTGAAGGCTCTGCCTCCCGTTCTACTCTTAAAAACCATAGGAACTACTACAAGTAAGCCTGCAGTCTGAGAGCGAAGCGCTCTATTGGGGTGATATGGTATTGTGAGGTCCCTAAGATAAGATGGGACCTGATTATTCAAAACCTTATAAGTAAGAAGAAGAATTTTAAATTCTATTCTAGAATTAACAGGAAGCCAATGAAGAGAGGCCAGTATGGGTGAAATATGCTCTCTCCTTCTAGTCCCCGTCAGTACTCTAGCTGCAGCATTTTGAATTAACTGAAGGCTTTTCAGGGAACTTTTAGGACAACCTGATAATAATGAATTACAATAGTCCAGCCTAGAGGAAATAAATGCATGAATTAGTTTTTCAGCATCACTCTGAGACAAGACCTTTCTAATTTTAGAGATATTGCGCAAATGCAAAAAAGCTGTCCTACATATTTGCTTAATATGCGCATTGAAGGACATATCCTGATCAAAAATAACTCCAAGATTTCTCACAGTATTACTAGAGGTCAGGGTAATGCCATCCAGAGTAAGGATCTGGTTAGACACCTTGTTTCTAAGATTTGTGGGGCCAACTACAATAACTTCAGTTTTATCTGAATTTAAAAGCAGGAAATTAGAGGTCATCCATGTCTTTATGTCTGTAAGACATTCCTGCATTTTAACTAATTGGTGTGTGTCCTCTGGCTTCATGGATAGATAAAGCTGGGTATCATCTGTGTAACAATGAAAATTTAAGCAATGCTTTCTAATAATACTGCCTAAGGGAAGCATGTATAAAGTGAATAAAATTGGTTCTAGCACAGAACCTCGTGGAACTCCATAATTAACCTTAGTCTGTGAAGAAGATTCCCCATTTACATGAACAAATTGTAATCTATTAGATAAATATGATTCAAACCACCGCAGCGCAGTGCCTTTAATACCTATGGCATGCTCTAATCTCTGTAATAAAATTTTATGGTCAATAGTGTCAAAAGCAGCACTGAGGTCTAACAGGACAAGCACAGAGATGAGTCCACTGTCTGAGGCCATAAGAAGATCATTTGTAACCTTCACTAATGCTGTTTCTGTACTATGATGAATTCTAAAACCTGACTGAAACTCTTCAAATAGACCATTCCTCTGCAGATGATCAGTTAGCTGTTTTACAACTACCCTTTCAAGAATTTGAGAGAAAAGGAAGGTTGGAGATTGGCCTATAATTAGCTAAGATAGCTGGGTCAATTGATGGCTTTTTAAGTAATGGTTTAATTACTGCCACCTTAAAAGCCTGTGGTACATAGCCAACTAATAAAGATAGATTGATCATATTTAAGATCGAAGCATTAATTAATGGTGGGGCTTCCTTGAGCAGCCTGGTAGGAATGGGGTCTAATAGACATGTTGATGGTTTGGAGGAAGTAACTAATGAAAATAACTCAGACAGAACAATCTGAGAGAGAGTCTAACCAAATACCGGCATCACTGAAAGCAGCCAAAGATAACGATATGTCTTTGGGATGGTTATGAGTAATTTTTTCTCTAATAGTTAAAATTTTATTAGCAAAGAAAGTCATGAAGTCATTACTAGTTAAAGTTAAAGGAATACTCGGCTCAATAGAGCTCTGACTCTGTCAGCCTGGCTACAGTGCTGAAAAGAAACCTGGGGTTGTTCTTATTTTCTTCAATTAGTGATGAGTAGTAAGATGTCCTAGCTTTACGGAGGGCTTTTTTATAGAGCAACAGACTCTTTTTCCAGGCTAAGTGAAGATCTTCTAAATTAGTGAGACGCCATTTCCTCTCCAACTTACGGGTTATCTGCTTTAAGCTGCAAGTTTGTGAGTTATACCACGGAGTCAGACACTTCTGATTTAAAGCTCTCTTTTTCAGAGGAGCTACAGCATCCAAAGTTGTCCTCAATGAGGATGTAAAACTACTGACGAGATACTCTATCTCACTTACAGAGTTTAGGTAGCTACTCTGCACTGTGTTGGTATATGGCATTAGAGAACATAAAGAAGGAATCATATCCTTAAACCTAGTTACAGCACCTTCTGAAAGACGTCTAGTGTAATGAAACTTATTCCCCACTGCTGGGTAGTCCATCAGAGTAAATGTAAATGTTAAGAAATGATCAGACAGAAGGGAGTTTTCAGGGAATACTGTTAAGTCTTCAATTTCCATACCATAAGTCAGAACAAGATCTAAGATATGATTAAAGTGGTGGGTGGACTCATTTACATTTTGAGCGAAGCCAATTGAGTCTAATAATAGATTAAATGCAGTGTTGAGGCTGTCATTCTCAGCATCTATGTGGATGTTAAAATCACCCACTATAATTATCTTATCTGAGCTAAGCACTAAGTCAGACAAAAGGTCTGAAAATTCACAGAGAAACTCACAGTAACGACCAGGTGGATGATAGATAACAACAAATAAAACTGGTTTTTGGGACTTCCAATTTGGATGGACAAGACTAAGAGTCAGGCTTTCAAATGAATTAAAGCTCTGCCTGGGTTTTTGATTAATTAATAAGCTGGAGTGGAAGATTGCTGCTAATCCTCCCCCTCGGCCCGTGCTACGAGCATTCTGACAGTTAGTGTGACTCGGGGGTGTTGACTCATTTAAACTAACATATTCATCCTGCTGTAACCAGGTTTCTGTAAGGCAGAATAAATCAATATGTTGATCAATTATTATATCATTTACTAACAGGGACTTAGAAGAGAGAGACCTAATGTTTAATAAACAACATTTAACTGTTTTAGTCTGTGGTGCAGTTGAAGGTGCTATATTATTTTTTCTTTTTCTTTTTGAATTTTTATGCTTAAATAGATTTTTACTGGTTGTTGGTGGTCTGGGAGCAGGCACCGTCTCTACGGGGATGGGGTATTGGGGGGATGGCAAGGGGAGAGAAGCTGCAGAGAGGTGTGTAAGACTGCAACTCTGAGAGAAGGTACAAGGCGGATCAGTCTGGCAAGGGAACACAGCAAACAGTGAAATTTAAATACACCAGGTGATGAGCTGCAATTTAGGAACAGGTGTGCATGGAAAGCACCAGAACAAGGGTATGGCCAGAGAGTGTGAAACTCCCACCATCAAGAACCAGGAAACAGACAAGAGAGATAGGGACAGACAGACCCAAGCAGGAGAAAACCCAGCAAGAGAATAAACACACAGGAAAAACAAATGAACAGAAAAAGTAACAAAAAAGACCAAAAACAAGACAAACAACATGACCAAAATCTCACATCCTGACAGTACCCCCCTCCCCTCCAAATGGCTGACTCCAGATGGCCCAGGAGCAGCAGGATGCATAGCGTGGAATTCCCGGATGAGAGAGGGGTCTAAGATGAAGCAGGAGAGAATCCGTGACTGCTCCTCAGGGCCAGACCCATCAGCTGACCAGTTACTAGAACCCACTACCCGTCCAACGAGAATCCAGGAGCTGCTGCACAGAAAACACAGGTCCCCTATCCATGCACCGGGTGGATAACGGGGGAACAGCCGGAGAGCACAAAGGACTGGACCGGAATTGCTTGATGTGGAGCGTGGGATGAATATGCATGGACCTTGGGAGACAGAGATGAACAGACACTGGGTTAATAATCTTGGAAATGGGAAAGGGAGCAAGTTTCCTGGAAACACCACATAGAGGCAGGTTGTGGTTGGATAGCCAAACCTTCTGCCCAGCCGTATAAGCCGGAGCCGAAGATCTTTTGCAGTCAGCAGTAGTCTTGTACTGAGCCAAGGAATCGCATGGACAAAGTGGTAGAATATGAATGAATGAATGAATGAATGAATATATTAAAGTTACGTAATGTTGGCATTATGGTGGTATTACTTGTCAGGTAGTATTTTACCTTGTCTGTGCTTTTATACGAGCTGTGCAGTGCGAAGCTCGTAGTTCCTCATAGCCAAACCGTCCACGCCGAGTGACATCATAAAGTAGTTAAAAATAATCGAGGGTCACTTTTTCATGTCATCTTCCCACTCTGTTATGACCTGTGGGTGAGCCAGAGTTGTTCACTTAGAGCTTTTCAAAAAGGTTTTTGTTTCTACTCATGGAATGACTTCCATTTTTCTATAGAGAGTTTTCATGTGACTATCAATCATGTGATTTTTGCACCCCACGGCCACTTTGGATTACGACGTGGTGACACGCTACGTGCATTTGAGGAACAACTGCAGAAGCTTCAACAGTGGTCAACTTTTGTGCTGTTGTTGGTTGTTCAAACAGAGGTGATAAAAATGAGGCAGGTCGTTCATTTTACAGTTTAACAGCAGTTACTGTCCATCAAGCAATGGAGTGTTATGAGCTTTCTAAGTGACGCAGAGAGACCTGGCTCAGCAGAATAGGCAGAGCAGATCTGAAGGAAGGTTTAATATGGCCAGAACCAAGCAGACAGCCTGTAAATCCACCAGAGGAAAAGCTCAGAGGAAGCAGCTGGCTACCAACAGCCCGTAAATCCACCAGAGGAAAAGCTCAGAGGAAGCAGCTGGCTACTAAAGCCACCTGGAAGAGTGCTCCGGCTACCGGTGGTGTGAAGAAGCCTTACTGTTACAGGCCCGGCACCATGGTGCTGAGAGAGATCTGCCGTTATCAGAAATCCACCGAGTTGATGATCCGCAAGCTGCCCTTGCAGCGCCTGGTGACAGAAATTGTTCAGGACTTCAAGACCAACCACCACTTTCAGAGCTCCGCTGTGATGCTCTGCAGGAGGCCAGCGAGGCTGACCTGGTTGGCGGCTTGCGGATCAACAGCTCGGTGGATTTCTGATAGTGGCGGATCTCTCTCAGCACCATGGTGCCGCGCCTGTAACAGTAAGGCTTCTTTACACCGCCGGTAGCCAGAGCGCTCTTCCAGGTGGCTTTGGTAGCCAGCTGCTTCCTCTGAGCTTTTCCTCCGGTGGATTTACAGGGAGTCTGGTTGGTTCTGGTCATATTAAGCTTATGTTGTAAAACTGCCGGTCACTTTGTTACATCGTCATTAAATTCACTATCCGGTACAACATACGGATCCACTGAACCAACTGCTACACATCGAGTACGATAAACAGCTTCATCTCGAGAATTTAAAGCCTCGTAAAAAGCTTTCATTCTCTCTATTTTCTTTCACACACCAGCCGCGTAGTAATCCACGATGGAGAGGGTAACTAATCGGTCATGTGACTGAAAACCCTCTATATTGAAAACACCGCTTAGCAGAAGTCCTAAGACAAAACGGAAATGCCTCTGTTGTAAAAGTGGGCGGGGTGAATCAGGTGAATAGTCCTGGATGGCGGTGTGTTCAGGTGCCATCAGAGAATATAGCCTTCCCCGGGGCGGGCTTGCTATTCATGGTGTGGTGGCAAAGATTTAGCCTATGAGTTGCTAAACACCTGAACTAGGTTGTTGTAGCAACATGGAACACCCTCAAGATCCAGAATGGCGCCAGGCAATAGTGAATCAGTTTTAACTAAACAATTATCAGAACAGGTAGGTCCCCGAGAACTGATCTCCCCTCTAGCCCAGTCAAAGTTCGGACGGAGTTGTTGCAGCCAGGGGTGCCCCAGAATGACCAGATGAGGTATTCTGTCATAAACAAAAAAGCTGATCGATTCCATATGGTTCTCATCTATGGTTAGGTGAACTGCCTGAGTACGGTGAGTTATTTGTCCCAATTCATGGCTATCTACTGCATTCACCACCAGAGTGCGCGAGAGGTGAAATAATCTAAGGCGAAGGGACCTGGCGAGAGAAGACAACAGTAAATTGGCATCTGATCCAGAATCAATAAATGCAGGAACCAAACTGAGCAATGATCTGACTCTAGTTTAGTGGAAATTACATTTTGTGATGCGGAGGAAGAAATGGAATTTAGACTCACCTGCAAGGTAGTTTGAAATCTAGCAGAGGCACCCCTAACTGGACAACAGGAGATCATGTGACCTGATTGGCCACAATAAAAACATAGTCCATCCTCCCGATGGCAGTATCGCTCTTCCTGGAGGAGACGAGTCCGGCCCAGCTGCAAGGGTTTCTTCTGAGCTGCTGTGAGAGGAGACGACTTCGGGTGGTGAGTTGCTGACGGCCGTAGAGATGGAGTGGAGAAATGCAGAGGAAGGAGGTGAGCTTCTCGGCGGGGTCAATATGACAGACGACGGTCGGTCCGGTTGACCAGCGCTATGAGCTTGTCAAGGTCATCTGGAAGACCGACAGCGATGAGCTGGTCCTAGATTTCGCTCGCAAGCCCTTGAAAGAACACATCAAGGAGGGCAGCCAGATTCCATTCAGTCTTGGCGGCCAAGATGCATTAGTCTATAGTGTAGTCAGCCACATGACGAGTGCCCTGCTTCAGCCTCAGGAGTGAGCGTGCCGCCTCACGTGCCGGGGATGTGTGCTGAAACACCTGCTGGAGAGCCATAGTGAAGGCTATCCTTTACTCTGAAAATACTTTTATGGTCTGTGATTTTGGTCAATAAGAAACGCACCCTCTCTTAAAGCAATATGTTATGTTTGTAGGAAAATTATAAATTGCCATTTAATAGCCCATCCCAATATATGCCTATCCTCTGCTTGCTCATTAGGACCTCGTGTGATGTCATTTTAAATATGGAAATTAGGTAAGGTTAATTCTGGTGGTGGAAATAACTGCACATGCGGAGTCAGTGAGTGGTGCTCACAGGGACTGATCAATTTACTGCTCTGATTATATATTCATTCATCTTTACACTTATATTTTTGACAGTTTTGTGTTAGAAATCAATATATATGGCTTTGTAACATAATAAAGCGATACAGCAGCCAACACAGCGCACCAGCGTTTTTTTTGTTGGTTTTTTGTGTGTGTGTGCGTGTCCTGCGCATTCCTGCGATATTTTGCCATCCTGCGCAGCAAACAGTTTTTGCCAGCGAACAGTTGTCATTTAATTGTAGCAAGTTACTGAGAGACGTCAACACATTTGAAAATGAATCAAACAGAATACCAAAGTATTGTGGAAAACAAACTTAAAGGAGTTTATCCAGCTCTTTTAAGTAAGAGAGAAAAACGTTTACTTTGACGAAAAGCTGCTGTTTACACCATCAAAGGTAAGAACATCTTTTCTAAATATCCCAACTTTCATACATTGAAAAATTACAAATGATGGCAAATAACATTGGTCAACTAGATTTTTCTTGTATGGTGTTTTTCCAATGGATTTGGGGTAATATGGGGGCACTGAATCTGGTGTTAGTTTTTGTCAATCACATCATGTTTTTGAGATATGAAAATATATTTCTCATATCAAACATTGATACAGTTCTCAAAGTCGATGCAAGAATTGATTTTATTATTATTATTTTTTAAATCAGCCACTTATTATATCTGATTCCTCTTGTTCTTTATTTATATTTTATACAGATGACCTTACAAACCTTTGCTGCTACTGTGGGGAAGAGGAACATGAGACAGACTAACTGGGTACAAATTTATCTTATATCTATAATCTGTCATTTTACATTAATAAATTTTTTTTTTAAGTTTTTTGTTTAGTTGTATTGGTTTAAACAATTTTACCAGCATGGAAAAGTAGCAGTTAATTGTAATAGTATTATAACATTACATTACTAATGTAGAAAATATTAATATTAATATATATAGATATTAGCATCAGGAAGAATACAATATGTGTTTTAGGATATTTGAAATTATTACTTGTGGATAATTTTACTTCGAATACTGGGGGCACCACCTATGACTGAATGATATTAGAACAAGGTTATAATATCTATGATTTTAGGGCCAGTCAATAGGAAATATTAAGATCAGTCTCTAATCTTACAGTCGCAAGTTCTACATGTCAAGTCCGACCCCCTCTGTAAAACATACAAAATCACAGACAACTTCACACGTTTAAGATATTTATTTAACTCAGGCAGGAGTTAAATAACAGGACATATCATAGTAAGCACTGTGAGGATGATGAATTTCACTGAGCAATTATTGTATGACGTACAGATAACTTGGTTTAGTTGCGGGAATTTAAGAATGAATTCCACCTTAATCATCAGGGAATTTACTTCAGTATTTATTAACAGGAGATATTGTTAATGAAGGTGAATAGAATTAAAACAAAGCCACTCTGTTTTTATCTGATACAGTAGCCCGGTCTTACTTTGGTGGTGCTGTGCAGATCGGTCTCCATAGGTCCATGTGCTGGGAATCGTCTCGCTTTCAGTCGATGATCCATCCATCACACAGCTGCTTCAGGGACCTTGACAAAGAGACTCTGCCGGTCACCCCACCCGGTTTCATTGGTTACCAGGGACGCTTTCCGTTGTTAGGCTATGACTTGAGGCCTTTCTTAGAGGAAACCATGCACTTGAATGCCGCCAACATTAAAAACAGAGCCACAGATTAATTACAAGGTTTATATAAGTTTGCTGTGGTGTTACGATGACTTGTTTTTTGTGATAAATGTTAATTTTGATGCAGTCACAGTAAGAGCTGCTTTACACTGTGCAAAAAACTTACTGCACGTGCACATTGTGCAAGTGTGGTGTAAGCTGCTCCGTTACAGAACAGTCTCACGTCAAGACAGACACTCAAAGTAAAATAAAATAAAAAAACCTCACTGAGGAAAAAAAAACATCTCTGAACAGTCCCCACGCACAGATCGCGTGTGATCGCCAGCCGGGTTTGCGGAGCTCCTCACAAAGTTCTCTCACAGTTAGATAGAAAGTCCATTATATCCTGAAAATAACGTATTCCGACTTTATCCCAGTGTTAAAAAAAAAAAATCCATCTGCGTGTCCAGCCTATAAAAAAAAAACGCGTCATGAAGACATTCCACGTGCACGCTCACGCGGGACTAAAATAGTGTCCAGCGACACAAACGGCAGCCTCACCGCACGTTAGCATCCAAAATACGACAGTCTGAAAAAAATTAAGAGTTTTTGGGGTGAAGTGTGTCGCCTCCTGTCTCTCTGTACAGCCTCTGTAAATCCGAACCTTTACTTTCGAATGAAAGCTCACAAGCTTCGTTATCGGATGAAGCAGTGTTCTTATCTTGACTGCGTCAGCCTGATGTTTCTGCTTTTCCTAAAATGTACATCACACTCTGAAAAATGCCGACAGATGCAGAGTAAAAAGATGTTTTCCAGAAATGCACCTGGTGACTCGGGGAGGAAAGCTGGACCTTTTATTTTTCCATTTTTTGACAGTGTAGAGGGGTGTCAAAATCTGAATCACAAGCCTGGTTATATTGTGACTTGGGAATTCAAGCTTTTCAAAGTGAAAACTATGCAGGGGAAAAGTGTAAAAAAAAAGTCTGGAATCTCCCACATTTTAAATTGTCTTTCTGTACGAGGTCTATTAGAAAAGTATCAGACCTTATTATTTTTTTCAAAAACCATATGGATTTGAATCACGTGTGATTGCATCAGCCAAGCTTGAACGTTCATGCGCATGCGTGAGTTTTTTCACGCCTGTCGGTTGCGTCATTCGCCTATGAGCAGGCTTTGAGTGAGGAGTGGTCCACCCCTCTCGTCGTTTTTTTCATTGTTTAGGAATAGCTCAGAGACTGCCGCTTTGCTTGATCAAAATTTTTTCAGAAACTGTGAGGGACATCAAAGTGGACACCATTCGAGAAATTCAGATGGTTTTTGGTGAAAATTTTATGGGCTTCAAAGAGATTACGGAGTGTTACTGTTGCTTTAAGGACGGCCCAGAGTGACTGGTGGTGCCGCATGGCACAAAGCAACGCCGTGATGAAGCCTCACAGGACATGTTCTGGCATGTCCAGGCACATCCACAATTTCTCGGATAATCACTCGATTGAAAAACCACCGACAGCTGTCTGAACAAGTAGGGAACCAAGTGGAAGCGTTGCACGCGGTGATAGTTCCCAACAGCACCACTATACTAAAAATTTCTGGGGAGAACCCTGCTGCCATTCAATTCCAAAAAAAGATTAAAAGTCTAAAGACTCAAAGAAGAAGAAGAGTTGCTGGCGTTGTATGTTTGCCGCTCATCTGATTTTCTCCAGTTTTCTCGTGTATAATTCGGTTTTTAGTGGCTTGATTGTAATTTTTATCTTGCATATGTACTTAACGTGGTTTTTGGTCCTTCAGTGTGCATTTTTAGTTATCTTTGATTGTTTATTGCCTGCTTTGCGCTGTACGACACCGCATTTCACTCCCTCGGCTGGCGTGATGCTAAGCTACTCTGCAGCTGAGCTACGAACCTTGAACAACAATAATGTCCCTCGGGACATTCTCGCTATCAGAGAGCTTGGCTTGTTCTGCCGACGTCGCTGTGTCCACAGAGGCTCCCGGAGAAAGTTTGTGTTCCATCGAACTGCTTCGTCTGTGCCGGTCATCTGGTCAGCTGAGCGCATCGGTGCTCGGCGCCCACGTCATCAGAGTGCTGCAGCTTCTGGGAATTGTAGTCCTGATGTGACGACAGCAGTTCCTGACACTCTCCGGGCGCTGGATGGAAAACGTGGAGTGGATTTTAAGATACTCAGGCCTATTCAAAGATGTCAGTCTGTCAAACCGACAGAAGTCTTCGGTTTGGGTCTTATTAACATCAGATCATTGTCCTCAAAATCCCTGTTGATTAACGATCTAATTATGGATCATCATTTGGACATGATTGGGTTATGTGAAACCTGGCTCAAACCCACAGCTGTTCTTCCTCTGAATGAGGCCTGCCTACCAGGGTACACATTCAGTCACATGTCTCGTTGTGCAAAGCAAGGCGGGGGTGTTGCTTTTATCTATAAATCCAAGTTTACCTTCTTGACTGTCGGGGGGCATAAATATAATTCGTTTGAGCATCTGACTCTCCGCTCTGCCCATGATGCTACATATTGTCAGGGTCAGAAGTATGAAAATCAGTCATGCCATGTTGTCACTGTTTATAGGCCTCCTGGCCCATATTCTGAATTTTTAGATGAATTTGGTGCATTCATCTCTAGCCTGTCAGCTAGTGTGGACAACATTTTGATTATTGGTGATTTTAATATTCACATAAAAAGCCCTCTGATCCCCTTTGCAAGTCATTTATGGAACTTGTGGATGCGCTGGGATTCCAGCAGTGTATTCAGGATTCAACACATACTAGTGGAAATACCCTTGATCTGGTACTCACATGTGGCCTTGCTGTCACAAACATTGACATTTTGCCTCTTGCCTCTGTGATCTCTGACCACTCATTTGTTAGGTGTGCATTTATGTTGCCGCGCCTAGTGGATCGAAAGCCTTGTCTTTCTTTGCGGCGACGCATTACTCCTTCGATTATGATAGAACTCGAAGCCAGACTGCCTGAAATTTTGGCCTTGGGGTTAGAGAATATTCAGTCAGTAGCTAGTCTTGCGGATGGCTTGAACTCAGCGCTCAAGGCCACACTGGACAAGGTTGTGCCTCTTGAGGACACGCCTTCCCAAGGCATACTCACCTTGGTTTAATGGTTACCTGCGTGACCTTAGGCAGAAGGCTCGAGGTTTTGAACGGAAATGGCGTAGTTCTAAGTTAGAGGTGTTCCATCTTGCATGGCGAGATGCTGTCTTGGATTATAAGCAGGCACTACTGGCTACAAAGCGTGCCTATTATTCTGATTTGATTAATAAAAATAAGCATAATTCCAAGTTTTTGTTTGAAACTGTAGCACTTCTTATTCATGGACTGCCACCTGTTATTCACTCTCCTTTCTCAGCACAGGACTTCTTGGATTACTTCGAGAAGAAAATTGAGGATATTAGGTTGAGTATATCTCAGCAGGCTTTGGCCCAACCACTGCATACTGCTGTGGAGGTGGATGCGCCCACTGAGGTGGTATCCAGATTTACAGATTTTGATGGTATCTCGCTAGGCGCACTGACGAAGCTCGTGACATCTACTAAAAGCACAACCTGTTTAATTGATCCTATACCAACAAAACTGTTTAAGGACCTGTGGCCCATTCTTGGACCAACTGTGCTGGAAATTATAAATCTCATTAACTTCTGGATCTGTTCCTAAGTGTTTTAAGTCTGCAGTGATCAAACCATTACTTAAAAAAATCTAATCTTGACCCTAGTATATTGAAGAATTATAGACCAATATCAAATCTGTCATTTTGTTCTAAAATCCTGGAAAAAGTGGTCTCGCGACAGCTCGTGGACTACCTCACTGAGAATAATCTTTTTGAGCCACTGCAGTCTGCTTTTAGAAAATTTCACTCCACAGAGACAGCACTTACTAAAGTAGTGAATGACCTTTTGCGAGCAATGGACTCGGATATCACTACGGTCCTGGTGCTGCTGGATCTTAGTGCTGCATTTGACACTGTGGATTACCATATTCTACTCAATAGGCTGGAGAATCACTTTGAGATTACTGGAACTGCTCTTGCAGGGTTGACGTCGTACCTGTCCAGTCGTTCCTACTGTGTATTGTGCAATGGAACCTCCTCCGATCGTAGAGACATGACGTTTGGGGTTCCTCAGGGATCCGTTTTGGGCCCCTTGCTTTTTTCTCTTTATGTAGCACCCCTCGGGAATATACTGCGGCATTTTGGGATTCCCTTTCATTGCTATGCTGATGACACTCAATTGTATATGCCAATAACTGCTGGTAATCTTACTCACATAAAATTCTTGGAAGATTGTCTTGCATCAGTAAGAAGTTGGATGTCTAGTAACTTCCTACTTTTAAATTCTGATAAGACTGAAGTTATGGTTTTTGGTCCAGCGAGATATCTGCATCAATTTGATCAGCTAGCATTTAGCTTAGGTCCGTGTGTTATACATCATACGGATAAAGTGAGGAACCTTGGAGTAATTTTTGATCCTGCGTTGTCCTTTGATCTCCACATTAGAGACATTACAAGGACTGCCTTCTTCTATTTGCGAAATATAGCGAGGATTCGTCCTATTCTGTCTATGGCTGATGCTGAGCCTTTGTCTCTTCTAGATTGGACTATTGTAATGCTCTATTCTCTGGCTTACCGCAGTCCAGGATCAGGGGTCTTCAATTGGTTCAGAATGCTGCTGCCAGACTTTTGACACGGAGCAGAAAGTTTGACCACATTACGCCAATCTTGGCGTCCCTGCACTGGCTTCCTGTTTCTGCAAGATCGGATTTTAAAGTACTGATTTTAGTTTATAAAATTGTTCATGGACTTGCACCTCCCTATCTGGCTGACTTGATAAGCCCCTATGTACCAGCTCGGCCCCTGCGTTCCCAGGGTGCAGGACTTCTGTGTGTTCCCAGGGTGAATAAAAAGTCTGCCGGTCACAGAGCTTTTTCCTATCGTGCCCCAGCACTGTGGAACGATCTGCCGGCACACATTCGGCAGTCGGACACTGTGGAGACCTTTAAATCACATTTAAAGACTCATTTATTTTCCGTTTTATCATTAGTGTTATGATGTGTTTTTAATCTTGTATTATTTTACTGCTGTCTTTCTTTTATGGTTGTTTTTATTGTGTTGTAAATTTTTAATTGTTTTTTATGTTGTGAAGCTCCTTGAGATGATTTTGTCGTGAATTGGCGCTATATAAATTAATAAATTTGAATTTTGAATTTAAACCGGTTATTATTATCCAATTTTCAAACAAGAAATTTAAGAAAGATTAAAGGCAAACAAAATGTCAAGAGTAACCGAGGTGTATGTGAATGAACATTTGACAAAGAAAAATGCAGATATTACAAGACAAGCCAGAGCTCTAAGAAAACAGAAAAAAAAAAACAAGCAACTTGGACCAGGAACTATAAAGTGTGGATTAAATGAAATAGATCTCCGGAGGAAGCAAAAATCATAAGAGAGCTCTCAGATTTGGATAATTTTAAGTGACTGCTTCTTAAGAAGGAAGCTGTGTGTGTGTGTGTGTGTGTGTGTGTGTGTGTGTGTGTGTGTGTGTGTGTGTGTGTGTGTGTGTGTGTGTGTGTGTGTGTGTGTGTGTGTGTATATATATATATGTGTATATATATATATATATATGTGTGTATATATATATATATAGTAGCGATCACCAGGCCGGTCGCTGAATCTGAGCACTGTAAAGCCGCAGAGCATCATGGGAGTACGGGGTTTGGGGGTTTTAAAGCACTGTTTTTGTCTTTCATAGTTAGTTTAATAGTGTGGTTGGAGTTATTGATTTAGTGTGTTCAATTGCCCAGTTAGGTTAGTCAAGTTTAGTTAAGTGTTCTGTTCTCACCATGAGCAAAAAGTGTATTACGTTTGATGTTTTCCCTCTATTTCCATGTTGTGAGTGGAAAAATAAAGCAGCACCTCCTATTGGCAGAGTGCAGCAAAAGCTACAAGTGTCTCATTCTTCCACACTGCTCGCCACATTGGTGTCAGAAGTGGGGATACAGCCTTTGGAAGAATGGAGAGAGAAATGGAGGAGCTTGAACAAGCCGTCAACCAGAGCATGGCATTTCTGCAGAGCCTGGAGGCCAAAACAGCTATACTGCCTACTGATGTTCCTGATGGCTCCAGCGCACCATGCTGTCGTCGCCCCCTGTTGACGGGGAGGGGTACTGCTGCCGACGCAAGCAGTGCAGCAAACGTCATGCTGCCTGCTGCGGGCTCCAGCACGCCACGCTCTCATTGCCCCCTGTTAACAGGGAGGGGTACTGCCACCAACGGAAGTAGTGCAGCAAACGTCATGTTGCCTGCTGAGGGCTCCAGCACTCCATGCTCTCATCACCCCCTGTCGATGGGGAGGGGTGCTGCCGTCGATGCAAGCAGTGCAGCAAGTATCATGCTGCCTGCTGATGGCTCCAGCATGCTGCGTCACCCTCTGTCAACAAGGAGGGCTACTGCTGACAACGCCGTGATGGCCATGGATCATAGTTCACCAGAGGGTGCTATTGAAGCTGCAGATGAACCTCTCCCGCCAACAATGGTGGCAAGCCTGTCACAGCCAGTGGTGGTGCCAAAATCATCAGTCAAGCTGCCCAAATACAATGGAACAACGCCGCTGGCGCCATACCTTTCTCAAGTCCAGCTAGCAGCACTGCACAATAGCTGGAGCGATGAGGAGACTGCCACTCATCTGGCCCTAGCATTGGAGGGGAAGGCAGTCCAGGTGCTCCTTGACCTCTCCCCGGCAGAGCAGCGAGATCTCCACAACCTGAAAATAGCTCTGCAGAGGCAGTTTGGGCAGCGACGCTCCACAGATCACAGCCGAGAGCAGCTGGCCAGTCGACACAGGCAGGAAGGGGAAAATCTGGGCACCTTCGCCGCTGACGTGCAGCTCTATGCCTAACGAGGTTACCCCCACTTCAATGCAGCTGCCCAAGAGGAGCTGGCTCTCCATGCATTCCTACGGGGGCTTGCACCTGAGAAGTTGCAGCAGCATGTCCGCCTGGGTATGCCAGTCCCTCACCAAGGCGCTGCATGAAGCTGAACGGGCTGAGGTGGTGCTGACCACCCGACCTACACAGACTGCAAGGGCACCTGCTCCATGACCACTCGTCAGAATGGTAGACTGTGATGAGGAAGAGGAGACTGGAGGGGCCCACCAAGTCATGCCACCACCACTACAGTCCCGGAGGAGACCTCCACGCTCCCCGCGGCAGGCCCACTTATCGGATCACTGCTAACGGTGTGACGAGCCTGGTCACATTGCACGAAACTGCCCAGCCCCTGCCCCAAAAGCCAAGGCAGTGGGAAACTACCACGGAGTGGCCCAGTGAGGGGACAGCCACTCCAGCCGCCATCCCCCCTCCAAGGCAGATGTACGCTGGTGGGCCGTTGTGGCCACAAAAAGGGACTGTACCTGAACTGCCAACTGGAGGGTCAAACCTGCCAGGCCCTGATAGACACAGGGTCCACCATCTCCTTGGTGAGACCAGACACCCTCCCTGACACTTCCGACCTGTCTTCCACATCTTGGGCCCCTACCAACACCCAGCTGATGACGGTAACTGGAGATAAAGTTAGCATGGGGGGAAGGAGGCTGCTGACAGTCAAAGCTGGAGGTCAGGAGATGGTGCACGAGTTCTGGCTAGCCAATATCCAGGACCCGTGTATCATCGGCCTGGACCTGCTAAACCGTGGGGAGCCCGAGTTGATGTGCTGGAGAGGACTGTCACCCTGGGCGGCGAGACTGTGGAGCTTCAATCTGAGCAGAGGGTGGAAAACTAGCCAAACAGACACTGTCAGTCAGCCACAGCCAAGCAGGTGCCAAGATCACATGACCCAACACTCAGCACTGGCAGCATGACACAGCCAACAGTCACTGCATCTGCTGAGACAACCGAGGCTATACACCAGCTATGGCAACGCAGCATCGATGACCTTGACCCCGGGCAGCGCCACCAGCTGAAATGTCTCCTTGATGACTACGGGGATATTTTCGCTGCTAGAGACGAGGACTGCAAGCAGACTGGAATGGTTCAGCACACCATTGACACTGGTAATGCCCAACCCATCTGTCTGCGCCCCCATCATCTGGCCCTTTCCAAATGACAGGTGGCGGAGGAAAAGATCAGCGAGATGCTCGCTGCTGGGGTGACTGAGCCTTCAGACAGCCCATGAGCAGCCCCAGTTGTACTCGTGAGGAAGAAAAATGGCACCTGGTGGTTTTGTGTGGACTACCGTTGCCTCAATGCAGTCACCAAGAAGGACTCCTATCCACTCCCTCGGATTGATGATGCCCTTGACTACATCGCTGGGTCCAGCTGGTTCAGCTCCCTGGATCTCCGCAGCGGCTACTGGCAGGTGGAACTGGCCCCAGAGGCGAGGACCAAGACTGCCTTCACCCTCGGACAAGGGCTGTGGCAGTTCCGCGTCATGCCGTTTAGGCTCTGCAATGCACTGGCTACAAGGTGTACCTTGATAACCTCCTACTGCATGCCACTGACTTTGACAGAGCTCTGTTGAACCTGGGTGAGGTCTTTGCTGCCATCCGCCAGGTCGGGTTGCGGCTGAACCCAGCAAAGTGTCGCCTACTATCCAGGGAGATGGAGTTCCTGGGCCATGTTGTCAGCGCTCAAGGTGTTGCTACAAACCCAGCAAAGGTGGCTACGGTCCGAGATTGGCAGACAACTACAAATGTCAGCGAGTTGCGGAGCTTCCTGGGACTAGCTTCGTACTACCGGCGGTTCATTCGAGACTTTGTCACCATCGCCAGTCCACTACACAGCCTCACTGACAAGGGCCAGCCCTTCCACTGGGATGACAACTGTGCAGCAGCCTATACCCAACTCAAAACAGCCCTCACTGAAGCTCCGGTCTTGGCATATCCCAATGCTCAGCAGCCGTTCATTGTGGACATGGATGCCAGCAACGTGGGCATTGGAGCTGTCCTCTCTCAGCAGGGGGAAGGTGGAGAACGTGTGGTGGCCTACTTCAGTCGAGCACTAAGCCAGGCCGAAAAGAACTACTGTGTCCCCCGCCATGAGGTACTGGCAGTAGTCCTGGCACTGCGGCAGTTTTGGCCATATCTGCATAGGAGCCATTTCCTCCTCCGCACCAGCCATGCCTCACTCACCTGGCTCCTGACCTTCAAGAACCCCAAAGGCCAGGTGGCTCGCTGGCTGGAAGCCCTCCAGGGTTATGACTTTGAGATCCAGCATCGGGTCGGGTGGCTTCATGGTAATGCTGATGCTCTCTCATGCCGTCCATGCGCAGCCATGGAGTGTCGGTACTGCTCCCGACAGGAGGAATGGAGCCAGCTGGCGCAGAGGGTGGCGACCGCCTCTCCCATCAATGACCGGGAGGAATAGCTCACACGGACCCCTGAGCTGCTGAAGGAACAGCAGGAGGCTGATGTGACCCTAGCACTGGTGAAGGGCTGGTTGGAGGCAGGGCAGCACCAGAAGTGGGAGCCGCAGCCCTGGCTCCTGAAGCGAAAGCTTATCACTCCCAGTGGGGCACCCTTGAAGTCCATAGTGGAGTGATGTATCGCAGGTGGCAGGCACCTGGGAGAGGGAATGACCTCCTGCAGCTGCCCCCAGGCCCTACAACTTGAACTTGTCCATGGCTCAGTGGGGACGGGACACTATGGGAATGCCAAAACGCTCCACCACCTTCGGGGTAGGTTTTATTGGCCTGGCTGTCGACGAGACGTGGAGTTGCACGTACAATGCTGTGATGCCTGCACTGCCCAGAAGGGACCGATCCAGCACTCTCATGCCCCATTACAAAAGTACTTGATGGGGGCCCCGATGGAGAGGGTAGGAGTGCACATTCTTGGCCCCTTTCCGGTCACTGACTCTGGCAACCGCTATATTCTAGTGGCCATGGACTACTTCACAAAGTGGCCAGAGGCATATGCGGTCCCAAATCAGAGTGCCACTACCACGGCAGCAAAACTGGTGGAGGAGATGTTCGCCTGTTTTGGGGTTCCTGATGAGCTCCACAGCGACCAGGGATGGAACTTTGAGTCCCAGGTTTTCGGTGAGGTCTGCCGAAAGTTAGGAGTGAGCAAAACAAGGACAACTCCACTCCACCCGCAAAGTGATGGGTTGGTGGAGCAGTTCAACTGCACCTTAGCCACCCAGCTCGCGATTCTCAACAGCCAACATCAGAAGGACTGGGATTGCCACTTGCCCCTGGTCTTATGGTCTTACCGGTCCGTTGTCCAGGAATCGAGCCAGTGTATGCCTGCTGCTCTCATGTTTGGGAGAGAGCTCCGAACACCGGTGGATTTGGTGTTTGGCGCCCCACCGGAACCTGAGGTCACAGGGGGGAAGGAGATGGACTACTTTCGCAGACTGAGGGAGCGTCTGCACGCAGTGCATGGCTACACCCGCCAGGTCCAAGCAAACTCTGGAATCCGGCAGAAGAGAGCCTACAACACCCGTTGCAGAGGACGGGCCTTCGCACCAGGAGACAAGGTGTGGGTGTACTGTCCTGTCCGCAAAAAGGGGATTTCCCCCAAGCTTCGCAGCAACTGGCAGGGGCCGGGTGAGGTGGTGGACCGCTTGTCTGAAGTGGTGTACTGGGTATGGATGCCTGGCAAGGGACACCTAGTGGTGCTGCACCAGGACAGGCTCTCCCCGTACTGCCCCCTTGTGCCAGCCACCGTGAATAAGGAGGATGATGGCAGCACTCCATGCCCTGACCAATGCGACCCCTCACCAGTCGCGATCATGCATGGACCTGGCCGGCCCGCTCGCCGTCGGAGGCGGCCTGGACACTTGCGGGACTTTGTATTGGGTGATGGGTTCGCTGAGGACGACTGAACCCTCAGGTGGGGGCAGTGTAGCGATCACCAGGCCGGTCGCTGAATCTGAGCACTGTAAAGCCGCAGAGCATCATGGGCGTACGGGGTTTGGGGGTTTTAAAGCACTGTTTTTGTCTTTCATAGTTAGTTTAATAGTGTGGTTGGAGTTATTGATTTAGTGTGTTCAATTGCCCAGTTAGGTTAGTCAAGTTTAGTTAAGTGTTCTGTTCTCACCATGAGCAAAAAGTGTATTACGTTTGATGTTTTTCCTCTATTTCCATGTTGTGAGTGGAAAAATAAAGCAGCACCTCCTGGTGGCAGAGTGCAGCAAAAGCTCCAAGCGTCTCATTCTTCCACACTGCTCGCCACAATATATATATCAGGGCTAGACTGTGTTTAGCTGCATTTTTGGTTTGTGGATTCTAAATTTTTTTTATGTCAACTTTCCAATTTACTCCTGCACAGGAGCTCAACTTAAAAAAAAATTGATTACACTGAACATAGATTTCATAATATTGAATATAACATAGATCCAGATTGTTTTTTCTTAAAAAAAAAAAAAATATATATATATATATATATATATATATATATATATATATATATATATATATATATAATTCACCATTGCAATTATTTTTCTGAAAGAACAATTTAAGAATTTTTCTGTGTTAAATGGAACATTCTCCATTATACATTTTAATAGAAGTCTTTCTGTGAACTTGTCAAAAATTCAGGATTGTTTAAATAATGCAAATAAACATTCTTCAGTTATTGCAGTTTCTGAGACGTGGTTGAAAGATGAGCACATTGACCCGGCCTAGTTTGAGGGTTATGATTTATTTTTTTTTTTTGCTATAAATTGGATGGTGGTGTCGCACTTCACGTTAGTTCCACTTACCACTGTGAAATTGTTCAAAATATGTTTTTCTCTGGAAAATGTCATGGAATGTGTTACTGTGGAAATTAAATGCAAAAAATCAAAAAATAGAATTAGAAGTTGTGTTTACAGACCACCAGGATCAAATATAAAACATTTTGTGGAAAAGCTACTAATATGTACATCATTAAAAATAATTTATTTGTTTGTGGAGACTTCAACATAGACTTCTTAAATCCTCATGGTCATATACATACAACCAAATTTTTAAATTCTGTGTTTTGTATGGGAATGTATCCTGTGATTACCCATCCAACTAGGATAACTGTGAACACATCGACACTTAGACTGACAAATGTTATCGTGGGTAATTTAGACGGGGGATTACTTATTAGTGACATCAGTGATGATTTGACGTTTTTTATAGTTTTCTATTCCTTAGTTGATAAAATTGACCATACTGAAGTTACAAATTTCAAAATGAAAATAACATTGATCAATCTTATGAATCATTAATTTCTATTATTTCCAATTTCTATGATAAACATTGCCCTTTGGTGGTAAAAGTTGGAATTAAGCAAAATGTTGATAAACTTTGAATCACCAAGGGATTGCAAAATGCATGTAAAATGAAAAAATTTCTGTAGAAGCAGTTTTTAAAGCTATAAGAACATTTGATGCTGAGTAAAGATATAAGACATAAAAACAAATTAACTAACATTATGCAATCTTGTAAAAGGCAGTATTATAGTGATTTATTGGAAAAATAAAAACAAACATTAAGGGTACTTGGAAGCTTTTAAATGAAATCATAAATAAGAAAAAAGGTGTTCAAGAATATCCTGTCTGTTTTTACACAAATACTGATACAGTTGTTAAGGAAAATAAAGCTATAGCAGATCACTTTAATTATTAATTTAAGGTGGGTAAAAATTTAACAAATTCAATTGTATCTTCTAAAATGTGCTCTTTGGATGACAGTAAAACAATTCATAAAATTCAGGATTTAATGTTCATTAAAGAAACTGATAAATACAAAATAAGTGACATTTTCATAAACTCAAGTGAAAAAAAAATCACCTGATAGCGATCATTTTGATGTTTTTGATTAAAAATGTTATTGATTGTATTGGTAAACCTTTCACGTATATTTGGAACTTGTTACTAATGACTGGGAAATTTCCTTTCAGATTGAAATTAGCTAAAGTGATAACGCTATTTAAATCTAGTGACAAACATGGGGGGGTCACGTGGGTTCACCGAGCAAGATGGACGCTTGAGAGAGCTCTCCCGATCGAGGCCCTCGAGTTTACTTTATTTTGCTATCAAAATCCGCTTCTCAGTAACGAATGGCAATCCATTTTTTCCTTTCCCTTCTTTGTGTGTGTGTGTGTGTGTGTTGGGGGGGAATAAATAAGGGTGCACTGTGGAAGCAATTGCCACATATGGACATTTACTCTGTAAGCTGAATATAAGGTGGTTCTTGGCCGTAGTATATTGATCATTTTTAAGGTCGTTTGGTTACTTTTGTTTAATAATGGTTACTTGAGAAATTATAATGCATACAGGAGGGAGAAGTAGAGGGGGATCTCTGAGGGTGACCACTCGTGTGTCACATGGGCCACGTTTATGGGAGGTTTCTCTCTGAACAGATAAAGGGGGGGAGGGATATGGGGCGGGGTGAGTTTGTAGGGTTACTTCAATTGTTCGTTCTTAAAGTGTCCCTGCCACGCTATGACGTTTTTACATATTCTTGAAGAATAAAAAAAGCTTTTTCCACATGTTGTCTTTGGTTTTTTTTTTACCATAAAATTACACTGAACAAGGTTTTTGACGTTTTGTTACCCATCTGAGAATTTGAATTTTCCGCCTCCGAGTTGACATACTTTTTCGCTGCGACGGATGTGACGTCATTCGAGTAAATGTCTTGCAGCGCCGCTCTGTTTACCAACACGGCAGACACGGACTGCGAAGGCATAGTGCGCGATTATAGCAAAGATTTAAGTGACATATTGATTGTTTTTGAAGAAGATGAGGAAGTTTCTGATGAAGAGATTAACGGTGTAAATAATGAGCTGCTCCAAACCGTGTATGTTCCAGCCGAACATGACAAAAAGATCATGAAGCGCAGCTGACAGCAGCAGCACCGAGGAGGACGATATAAGCTGCTGAATGGTTTGTTCACTCATCACTTTCTTATAAATGATCATTTATTCCTGGCACGGTGTGTTTGTGTATGAAAAAAATATTTGAGCAGCACAACGTGCTTAAATTCAGGAGTTTGTTCTAAAATCACTAAAAATAAAGTTTCTGTACATTCTGTATATATTTAATCATTTATAAGTCAGTTTCTTGTGATTGCTATTTCTTCACTCTTTATTCAAAGCAAATGATTGCAAATCTTTATCTGAAAAGCTGTAGACCCAAATGGGATGAGGGGAAAAAAGATTTCTAAATAAAAGAAAATTTTACTTCTATATCTTTTTTTTGCCAGCTTGCACTCGGCCAAGACGGACGCATTTTTCTCTTCTCCCTCCCTCCTTATCTTTCCTGCTTCTGTGGCATGTTGTCTGTGAGGCTGCAGCTTTGCTCTTCTGGAAAACGACAAAAATGGATCTATTAAAGTGGTCTCTGAACGCAATTGACACTATTTTTTCCACAAGACATTCGGGGGCGGAGGACCCGACCTGTCCTGCCGGGACGCATGTGATGGGTTACGTGATGGACTCGTGGAGGAGATGGCAGGTCATGTGTCTATACACGCTTTCTGTGGAGGACGTCAAAGATGTGTATATATTTGGCTTGGTGGTGACAGGCTTTCTGCTGTGTGGAGCGGGCATGGTGCTGGTTTACCGGAAAATCAAGAAAGTGGAAGCAGCATTAATTGGGCCGTCCAGGCTGCCCTACATGATTGATTCGATTGGGAAGGCAGTGGCTGCGCAGTCGGCGGGTGTTAACCAGGATTGCAGCTCTGGAAACCCGCTTTGACCGTCAGTAAAGACCAGATCCTACATTCAGATGTATTGAGAGCCACTCTGTTCTCAGAACTGTGGAATCTTTCAGGCGTCTGCTAATCTGGATATTCATTTGGCTTCCCCAAACACAGCTGCACTTCAAGGCCGCTGTGATAAAAAACCTCCTCAAGAAGATCAACACTTAAGCCTCACTCCCTGGTCATCCCCCTCCCCTCAGCTTCTCCAGGTCTGACGTTGACTGTGGACAGTGGACTGCTCAGGGCTGAGCCCCTCCCCCTTCCAGGATTGTCGGACAAGGCCGTTGACGGTGCCTAATAGGCTGCCTCCGGAGTGTTCTGATAAACTGGACCTTCAAATCTCGGTTGTCGTCCTGCGTCTTTGTTTGTCTGTGTGATTATTGTTTTTCTGTGCTGATGGGGTTTTTTTTCCTCATTGCTGCTGTGTAACGCAGCGGCTATGAGGGTTTGTTTCTCTTTCTTCCCTCGTGTGTGCTTTTTATGTGTGTTTATGTACCGGGCCGGCCTATGTGTGTTGTGTGTTATGTGTGTGTCGTTTGTTATGGGTCCGTCTTGGTTTGCTCAGCCCTGCTGTTGACCAAGGCAGGGATGTACATCTGGAGCTGGTCCCTGGGTGCCTAATGGCAACTTCTGCTCCTAACTGGCAATTAGGATGGGTTAAATGCAGTAGACACATTTCATTGTGCAGGGAACATGTTCTTTTGTGCATATGACAATAAAATTCTTTTGAATCCTTTTGAATCCTTGAATCCTTGTCAAATTTTATCAGGCATAGTATTGTAGAAAAATGTTTATGCGAAATGGAGACTTACCTGTCTAAGATACACATACAGAACATCTGTAATCATAAATTGTATCACATCTAATCTACTTTGAATGAACATAAGTCTGAACAAAAAACAGGCTGTTCAGTTTACATGCATATGTATATTTGGAAAACACAAAAATGTCAATGTTCTGTTTTTTTTTTCCAGGTGCTCATGTGAACACCGTCAGCCGATGTCACTCGTGATCGAGTCTCCTTCTCATATCAGGGTCAGCTTTGCAGGTAAGTTGTCTCAATAACATTTTATTTTATTCGTCAATAAAATGATATAAGAATACATAAAAATACTGCCGAGGATAACAAAAGAACGCTTCCAATACGGATGCTTATTTACATTGTGGTCCTCCAGCACCGAGCTGCTGATCCACAAGCTGCCCTTCCAGCTCCTGGTGAGAGAAATCACTCAGGACTTCAAGACGACCTCCGCTTTCAGAGCTCCGCTGTGATGCTCTGCAGGAGGCGGGTGAGGCTGACCTGGTCGGCAGCTTCCTAGTTCACAATATCGCAGTGTGACACTGTCGGCCAGTTCGTTACATCACCACTAAATTCACTATCTGGTATAAGATACAGATCCACTGAACCAACTGCTACACATCTATCACAATAAATAGCTTTATCTCGAGGATTTAAAGCATCGTAATAACCGTACATTCTCTCCATTTTTCTATCACGCGCCAGCCTCCTTGTAATCCAGAATTGAGATGGCACCTGTCCTGCAGCAAATCGGTCACGTGATTGAAAACCCTCTATAGCCAGGTACCGGGAAAGTGATAATAATATTGAATAACTAATATTTTGCTATATTTTCCAGTATTTTTCTTTTTTTTCTTTTTCTTTTTTGAGAACTGTCACATCCGAGGGGGCGGGGTTGATGACGTGAGGGGACGTCGCCCCCAAACGCCCCCTCATGGCGCCGGATCTGGATAACACCCTAACTTTCAAACAGCATTTTTTTAATGTATATAAGCAATGTTTTTATTAATGTTGTTTTAACTTCTGTTTTAGGACTTTGGTGGCAACCCTTCATTTGAATGAATATGCAGGGAGACAACAAAAGCAGACAAAGCAACAGAGACCATGGTTCAGAATATACTTTCCTTAGTGGAAAAGAGGAGGATTCACAGTGAGAAAGTTAGCCACATATCCAACATGTGATATGTGGAAAATGAAAAAACCCCAAAACAAAACAGATTATTTGTATATTTTTATATCATTATCAGGTTGTCCTAAAAGTTCCCTGAAAAGCCTTCAGTTAATTCAAAATGCTGCAGCTAGAGTACTGATAGGGACTAGAAGGAGAGAGCATATCTCACCCATATTGGCCTCTCTTCATTGGCTTCCTGTTAATTCTAGAATAGAATTTAAAATTCTTCTTACTTATAAGGTTTTGAATAATCAGGTCCCATCTTATCTTAGGGACCTCATAGTACCATATCACCCCAATAGAGCGCTTCGCTCTCAGACTGCAGGCTTACTTGTAGTTCCTAGGGTTTGTAAGAGTAGAATGGGAGGCAGAGCCTTCAGCTTTCAGGCTCCTCTCCTCTGGAACCAGCTCCCAATTCAGATCAGGGAGACAGACACCCTCTCTACTTTTAAGATTAGGCTTAAAACTTTCCTTTTTGTTAAAGCTTAGTTAGGGCTGGATCAGGTGACCCTGTACCATCCCTTAGTTATGCTGCTATAGACTTAGACTACTGGGGGGGTTCCCATGATGCACTGAGTGTTTCTTTCTCTTTTTGCTCTGTATGCACCACTCTGCATTTAATCATTAGTGATCGATCTCTGCTCCCCTCCACAGCATGTATTTTTCCTGGTTCTCTCCCTCAGCCCCAACCAGTCCCAGCAGAAGACTGCCCCTCCCTAAGCCTGGTTCTGCTGGAGGTTTCTTCCTGTTAAAAGGGAGTTTTTCCTTCCCACTGTCGCCAAGTGCTTGCTCACAGGGGGTCGTTTTGACCGTTGGGGTTTTTCCGTAATTATTGTGTGGCCTTGCCTTACAGTATAAAGCGCCTTGGGGCAGCTGTTTGTTGTGATTTGGCGCTATATAAATAAAGTTGATTTGATTTGATATAGCATGATAAAATGAATAAAAATACAATTTCACATAAGTTTCACATTGTTTTATTCAAATGAGAAATGTTTTACAATTTGTTAAAAAACATTTTATTCAGTCTATATGAGTGTAGCAAAAGAGGTTCTTCAGATCTGCAAAACACCAAACCGACCAGAAATCCCCGCCAATGATCCTCCTCCACTGAGCAGCCAATGTGAACGGACAAAGCTGAAGCTGATGCTGCCAAGTGGACCAGGTACCACAGATGAGCCCAACCCCTCACTCCAGAGGAGGAAACTGGAAGCCAGTGTAGTCGGCTGATGGTGATGGAAAAGTACTCATTTTGAATACAACACAAGCTGGTAGTGGCAACATTCTGTGCCTGCCCAAGTGTCCCCAGCACAACCGCACAAATTGCCGATATGCAATATGATGATACTTTCTTCAACAAAAAAACAGCATGAATTGATCTTCATTCTTTTTGTATTTGAATATTTTTTACTTTTTTTGATAAACCATGTAAATGAAACTTTCTATTTCATGTGCTGACTTGTACTGTGGAGCATCATGTAGGCATAGTGTGCCACTCTGAGGACATCTGCATCCAAACACACAATCGAGAAACTCGCCAGCTGTGTGACACATTGAGGATTTTCGCCACCACGTTGCATCTCCGTCAGGACTGCAGAAATTTCCCTGCAACAGCGAGACTCGATCACGAGTGGCATCGGCTGACTGTGTTCACATGAGCACCTGAAAAAAAAACAGAACATTGACATTTTTGTGTTTTCCAAATATACATATGCATGTAAACTGAACAGCCTGTTTTTTGTTCAGACGTCTGTTCATTCAGAGTAGATTAGATGTGATACAATTTATGATTACAGATGTTCTGTATGTGTATTTTAGACAGGTAAGTCTCCATTTAGCATAAACATTTTTCTACAATATTATGCCTGATAAAATTTGACAACAGACATAGAAGTAAAATTTTCTTTTATTTAGAAATCTTTTGTCCCCCCCATCCCATTTGGGTCTACAGCTTTTCAGATAAAGATTTGCAATAATTTCCTTTGAATAAAAAGTGAAGAATTAGCAATCACAAGAAACTGACTTATGATTAAATATATACAGAATGTACAGAAACTTTATTTTCAGTGATTTTAGAACAAATGCCTGAATTTAAGCACGCTGTGCTGCTCAAATATTTTTTCAAACACAAACACACAGTGCCAGGAATAAATG
This sequence comes from Thalassophryne amazonica, assembly GCF_902500255.1. Taxonomy (NCBI): domain Eukaryota; kingdom Metazoa; phylum Chordata; class Actinopteri; order Batrachoidiformes; family Batrachoididae; genus Thalassophryne; species Thalassophryne amazonica. Next base: position 60,989,181 of record NC_047111.1, read on the forward strand.
ATCATTTATAAGAAAAGGTGGTGAGTGAACAAACCATTCTGTGTCATCCTCCTCAACGCTGCTGCTGTCAGCTGACAGCTGTGTGATGACGTGTGCAATGTGAGTGTCCAATCGGAATTGGTTCACCATCACATGGTTTTCCAAAATCCAATCGTTGGGCAGATTTATCTCACAAGAAAAGCCAAAGATCGTTTTCAGGAGTGATATGTTAGAAGTTGGCCCATTTGAATAGCTCCCTGGGTGCTCCAATGAGTACATACCATTAGTACACACTCAGTGCACCCTGCGCCATTACGCACAGTAATCAGTGAAAGTAGCAGCACACGAGAGCCTCTGATGACAATCTCACATGCTCAAAGAGTGTGTAACTATCAGGATTGCTCCACTAGTTTGCATGTGAATGTTACTGGATACCTCTGTTTCTTTCTCTGCGTAAAGCACTGTTTACCATATCAATGGACAACAAAACACACAGACCATTTTGTATATATTGTTCAAAATGTGCATTTGTGTTTATTGTTTGAACCTTTTTGTTGTACAGCCTTTCACACAAGATCTCAAATTACCTTTATAAAGTGTCAAAACAGTTGTTTATTATAGTTTGCTGTGTGTTTTAAATAAATGTGTGGAAAATTATTTTTTGCTTTATTTTTTTCTTGCCTATTTTTGATTGTAAACCTTTATAACACTTATAAACACAACAAAAACATATATATTCTGAAAGCACAGATTGTCCTAAAAAAAAAAGAGACATAAAACTTGATTATGGGATGCAGGGAGAGCTGTTAACAGCAATAATAAAACATTTATGCCAGGCGAGTGAACTGTCCAAAAAATGCCCTCAGACCCCAGAGGGTTAAAAAGAAAGAGGCTAGTTATACAATACCAGTGGAAGAGGTGAAAAAGGCCATATCCCTAATGAAAGTAGGAAAATTACCTGGATTAGATGGGTTTCCATCTGAATACTATAAAAAGCTAATGGATAGACTGGCTCCTGTTCTGAGGTTTACCAAGAGTCTTTTTCATCGGGGAAAGATGTCTGACACATTTAATAAGGCTTTGATTTCACTTATTTACAAAAAGGATCAAGCTCCTACAGATCCAGGTAGTTTCAGGCCAGTGAGTTTGATTAATGTGGACTGCAAAATACTGACTAAGGTTATTGCTCTTAGAATGGAAAAAATACTGCCAAGCCTGATTCACTCGGATCAAGTAGGCTTTGTGAAGGGAATAACTTCATCTGACAATGTCAGAAGGCTCCTACATCTTATGTGGGCGAGTAGAAATAACAGCACTCCAATAGTGGCTTCATCATTGGATGCTCATAAAGCCTTTGATAGAGTAGAATGGAGCTTTCTTAAATATACTCTTAGAGCATTTTGGTTTGGCGAGGGATTAATTAGATGGGTGAGTGTTATTTACTCTGACCCAAGGGCGGCAGTTTTAACAAATGGATTGCTATCACCATTCTTTAGATTAAGGAGAGGGACAAAGCAAGGGGATCCTCTGAGTCCCCTATTATTCATATTATTTTTAGAACCATTAACGGTCGCAGTTAGAAATGATAAAAGCATCAGGAGTGAAATCCACGGCTCAGAAGAGCATAAACATGTTTTTGTATGCTGATGATGTTTTGCTCTTCATAAGAGACCCTTCCTCTTCAGTTCCAAAGCTTTTATGCATAATTGACAAATTTTAAGAGCTATCAGGCTATAAAATAAATTGGCAAAAGTCAGAAGCTATGCCGGTGTCAAAGGGATGTCTCCAACCTCTTCTTTCTCCATTCCAGTTTAGGTGGGTTCCAGTCGGAATTAAGTATCTGGGAACAGGGACTAGGCATATTAGGGCCAGGGCGGTCCTAGGCCCGCCCACTTTTTGATTGGCCCAGGGCCTGGCCCGCCCTGAGAAAGCTTACATGATTTTTCTCACTATTATTTTATTATTGATATTTTTTATTCACTCATTAAAAATATGCTTAACATTCAAACCAAAACGTATAAAAATGTATTGAAAAAATAAAAATGAGTGGGACCGTGTAAATTACACTGTAATTAAGTTATTTTGAAGTCATGATAATATTTAAATTTTAAAATTACAAAATGTTTTGGTAGAATGAAAAATAGGACAATCTAACGATTTTGCAGCGAACACTGAGATGTGCGGATTGTGCGCGCTGTGCGCCGCTGCTTAATTTTGTTGTCAGACAGCGTACACAATTAGCTAAGTTAGCCATCATGGCTCAGAGTAAACTGAGTAAATTTGGCTTTAAAAGGGTTAGACTAGAAAATGAGCCACAACCTTCTAGCAGCATCACCGTCGCTCCTACTAGTGCTACTCCATCAATGTCGACTCCAGAGACTAGCAGCACGCCACCCCCCGCCAGCGCCTCTCCAGCCGGGCTGCCGACATCGGAGGGTCCTGTTCCTCCCCCCGGTCGCCAGCATGAAGGCCCACCCAGTGATTTGTCACAGCTAGATGAACCACCTGCCCAGCCAAAACCGAAGAAGTTTCCCTACACTGTGAGTCATGGGAAAGCACGGTGCTTCTCACTGAAGTGGTATGATGAATTTCCCTGGGTGGAATACAGTGTGTGCAGGGACGCACTTTTTTGTAAAATGTGTAGACATTTCCCCAGTGCGAGAGCTGAACGTGCGTTTTTACAGGACGGGTACACTGACTGGAAACACCTGCGCTATTCTTTAGAGAGACATGAAAGAAGTGAGCAGCACTCAATTTCCTTATCCAAGTTTGAGGCCTACAGGGAAACCAAAACATCTGGAAGGGGAAACATCATTGATCAGATGGACCTGGATGCGCGGGATAAAGTGTTTGTTGAAAGGAATAGGGAGCATATCAAAGTCATCCTGGATATTGTTATGCTTTGTGCCAAACAGGATTTAAGTTTGCGAGGGCGCAGGGAAACAGAGGAAGATCTCAACAGAGGTAACTTTCTAGAAATCTTTAATTGGGTCTGCAAATATGACCCGGAGATCAAAGCACGTTTAGAGCAGCTGCCCAAAAATGCAACCCTAATGAGCCCTGACATACAAAATGAGCTGCTCGAGTCAGCTGCCTCCTTACTGCTGCGTAAAATAAAGGATGAAATCAAGGAAGTCCCCGGTATATATTTTGCCATCATGGCAGACGAGTATAAAGACGTTTCCAAGCGTGAACTTGTCGCTGTGTGTGTGAGATACATCCATGGAGGAAAAATAAAAGAGCGCGCAGTCGGCTTTGTGGACACCAGCAAGGACATGAGTGCGCAGGGGATTTCAGCCAAGATATTAGAGATCATTGAACCACTGGGTCTTGACCCATCTCTGTGTGTTGGATTCAGCTTTGACGGGGCTTCAGTAATGTCAGGCCATAAAGGAGGTGTGCAGGTTATTTTAAAAGAGACATTTCCCCATGCTGTCTATGTGCACTGCAATTCACACCGATTAAATTTGGTTCTCAGTGCAGTAACAAAAGCGTCTGGACATGTTAGCACATTCTTTGAAACAGTAAACATTTTGCACGCGTTCATGACAGGGTCAAGCAGACACACACACTTTATAGAAATGCAGAAAGAGATGCACCCAGGACGGCCCTGCCTTGAACTTGAGCGTTCTGTGGATACGCGCTGGAGCTCCAAAGCTGGATCAGTAGACAAAATACTGACATTATTTGATGTAATACTTGAAGTACTGGCTGAGTGTGCAGAAAGCAGTGGTCAAACAAAAGTCGATGCCCAGTCCCTGCTCCAACAGATACAAACAAAGAAGTTCCTATTTCTGCTTGTAACATTTGGTAAATTATTTGAAACAAGTTCTTTTGCCACACAGGGATTACAAAGTCCAACCCTGTCAGTCACTGGATGCATTGACTTAATCGAGGGACTGAAAGACAGTTTTGCAGAGTTTAGAGACAAGCCAGAATGTGTTTTCCAACAAGTGATGAAGCTAACTGAAGACCTTATGCAGAAATGTGAAATCACAAGCTGGGATATCACAGTGGGGACCAGAAAGAGGAGCCTCCCTTCCAGGCTCACTGATTCTGTGGTCTCGACGACTCTGGGAAAAGCAACAGCTGTGAGGAATGATGACGACCTGAGACACATCTGGAATGACATACTTGACAGGTAACATAGGCTGATAGGCTGTGTATATTGACCTCTTGCATTTATTGAAGGCTATGCATTATTTTGTTTGTGTTCTATTCTTCAGGTCCTGCAGAACAATGTAATTGATTTATATAACCTATTGTGTCAACTGAAGTAGAGTGTAGAATGCCATAGACTGGGCCTATAGTTGTTTTCACTATATGCAATTGAGGGCAGTCTTGTCCATGTTGTTTATCTAGGCCAGATTAACACATTTATAGAACATTCTGGTACTAAGTTAGCCTAATGTAATACCTAATGTAATAACCAATAACAGCATACCACTTCTTTCATTAGGCCAAGGCAATTCATAATGAAATAATATATAATAATCTGAGTTTCCTTGTCCCTAATTTCCTTTTACTCCTTAGGCGTCCTGTATTCATCATCATTACTTTTTCTTTTGCTGTGGCCTATGGCATGCATAGCCTACTGTAGCCTGCATTTGATAGACTATTCTTTCTTTTTCTGACAGGCAGCTGACCGAGCTTGATACCCGGTTCCAAGAGGACCAGTATGGCATCATGAAAGCTGCAGCAGCTTTCCTACCACAGTCACAAACCTTTGGCGAGAAGGAATCTCTGCACTCTGTATGTAATCACTACAACATTTCAGTCAGGGATGCAGAGTTGGCAGTATTCTATGAGCAACTGAAAAGGAAAGCCTTAAACGAAAACTTTCCTTCACTGATGGAGGTACTGGACATCCGTCCAGCAGACATATTCCCAAACCTGAACAGAGTCCTTCAAGTCATCCTAACCCTTCCTATAACCTCGTGCAGTGTAGAAAGACTTTTCTCAACTGTGGGCCACATCAAGAATTACCTTAGATCAAAGATGAACACTGACCGTCTCAACCACTTGTCCCTCTTGTCATTTGAAAGGGAAATTAGTGACTCTTTGGATTATGATGAGATCATCACAATTTTCAACCGCAAACCCAGGCGTTTGCGCCTTGTTTAACTCTTTAGGAGAACAGAGCAGAAGAGAACCAAGTAGAATAGAACAGCAGAACGTGAATAGGGCAGAAGAGTAGGGTAGAATGGAAGAGCAGGACATGAGCAGTGCATAAGAGAACAGAATAGAATAGAGAAGAATATTAGGCCAATATAGCAGAGCAGAATAGCATTAGAATAGAGTAGAACAGCAGTAGAAGAGAACATGAGGACGTAGAGCAGAATAGAACAGAACAATGTAGAATATAACAGCAGAGCACAACAACTAAAGAACAGAACTATTGAGAAGAAAAAAAACCAGAAGAACAGAATAGGAAGAGAGCAGAATAAAAAGAGCTGTTTCGAACAAGAGAACAAGAGAGCAGCACAAGTTTTAATACTTTTCTATATGTTTTATATTTATGTTCTCAGTTTTAATATTATGTTTGACAGTTCATGTTTTGTATCATTACCCCTGCCCTTGCAATTCTCTACCATGGGGAATATAGGACACCTGTTTAATATACATTTTATATAAGTAGACTATGTTGTCATTAGGCCTACATTTTGAGATGTTCTCATTTTCATCAAATTCAAATTTTATATTTGACAATAAATGTGTTATATCTTTACCTCTGCCTTTGCAGTTATTTTGACATTAGCTGCACCAGGGGAATATTGAACACCAGTTGTCTTTTTTCAATGGAGGAAATGTTTTGCAAAACAACAATGCTTAATTTTAAACTATAGAAATATAATGACAGTCCACTTTGTCAGTGTGCACTTGAGGACAGCAGGGTGCGCTGTTTCATTTAAATAGGTCATAGAATAAATTACCTTAAGGTTGTTTCTGCTAGGCATTATTGGATATTATATTGATTTTTCCTCTGGCAAAAGTTGGCCCGCCCACTTTTCTTCAGGCCCGCCCTATTCAAAATTTCTGGCTACGTCCCTGCTCTGAAAATGAATTAATAAAAATCACAGAAGATGAACCAGATTTTTTTGACAACATTTATTAATTGTCACTCAGTGCTAATGCAATACCATAGCATAGGAATACAATGAGGCAACAACAGGAGACTGTCGAGTGTCAACTCAGCCTTCTCATTGGATGGGGCGGGCCTGGCTGACAAGTGGGCGGGCCCAGGCCCACCCTTGGCTACGCGTAAGCCCTGAACCCCCTCTATATACGGGCATGATACGGGCCCGGCTTTTAGTTGACTACAACGTGACTAAATAAAAATGGTATGTGAATGACTAAATATGATTAAAAATAAAAAGCACATCTGACACAAGAGTAAGACTAAATAAAAAAAACGGTGACAACATTAACACTAAATACCATAAGCTCTGCTCAGGAGCTTCGAACACGAAACTAAAAACTAAAAGATTGATGCCAATAAAAAGTCATGGTCGTTGAATCAAGGAAATTTAATTAAATTTTGAGGTAAATCATGAGGTGATTCTTAATGATATATAGAACCCCAAATGAGAAAAAATTGGGATGATATGAAAAATGCCAACAACAAACAAACAAAAATGTGGTGATCTTTTCATTTAATTTGACTAATAACCAAAGATATTTCATGTTTTGTGTGATTAACGGAATTTCATTTTGTAATATCACATTACTATATTTAAGGCCTGTAACACATTCAAAAAATAAATTAATATTTTTTTTTAAATGAGACCAGGCTGTTTTTTGTGTGTGTGTGTGTGTGATGATTAAATCATCACTTTTACAGGTAATTACAATGCTATGTGAGATTGCAAAGTTATTTTGCATTCTCACACGTCTATAAACCCAGAGCATCTCAATGCATTTCTCCTGTCATGAAACTTTAGCCATAATGCACTGTAGCATGTGTGTCCCAAACATTAAAACCTTCAAAATTAGTGCATTACTTTAAAACTAAAACATATAGCTGATATTTTCACTTCATAAAACACCAGCCGTGACATTAATTGAAATAATATGGAATTAGTTTGGTCAAAATTTTAACCATAAGTTAAAACTGTATGCCTGTTGATGACTTGCGTGATATGCCAGTGAGTGTGTATTGTATAAAGAGAAATTGTCTTTTTCACCGTCTCCTCGGTCACTAGGTCTCTTTTGCTGAGAGAAAGCTAACCTGACACAGAAGCGCTGGGTCGTTGCTGTGTCAGTAGCTGCTAGTGTACTGAAATCAATATTGAAAATAATCAGCTTTTATCTATAACTTCAGCTAAATTTTTTAGGGGTTTATCGGTTTAGTGTTATAAAACATAACTTTTCAATTAGCGGATTATCGGTTATCAAATCTAACTTTTTGGTTAGCTGTGCCCACCAATGATGACATCACCATCTAATTTGCATATTATTTGGATAATATAATGCCATAACAGATGCTGCAGGAAAAATAAATGTCATGGGAGAGACAAAAAGGGAGTAAAATATCTTAATATTTAAAACTTCAAATAAACTTGATTCTTACTTTATTTATTTTGTCATTAAAATTTGCCATCACTTCTTGAAATAAAATAATAACTTCTCAAGGCCAGGGCTTCTCAAAGCCTGGAAACTATCTGGATTTAATTTATCACACGACGCTTTCCCATCACGCGTTTGTTCGTCTGTTATTTGCACTTCCCCTAAATGTAAAAATGTAAAATGTTGCCTATTTTTACTGGGTGTGCACATACAGAGCAGCGCACAGGTAGACTTCACAATTCAGATTCGGTCTGAGGTGCACCTGGGCGATAGGTTCTGCTAGTCTGTGGCTTAATTAGCCACTGACAACAGTTGTTGCTGAAGTGTATCACTGTCATTTTCTACTCACAATAAAAACTCTCAAAGGTACTAATGCAACTTTTTCCGCTTATAAAAAAAAAAAAATCTGGGCATAAACGGGTTAATTGTCATGTGGCTTGTTCAGCTGTTGCTAGTCTTTAATGCAGCCCTGAGAACGTGTCATGGCTATCTGACTTTATATCCACGTTATCCGACTTTCAGTGTGGACAGAAAGAATTTTATTGTAGGTTTACATGTAAACATGTTTCCTTATTGTACAGTGAACTGAATGTTTTCTTATTGTTTACATTTATGAATTTAACCTCATATTTTTATGAAATTCAATATCAAACAGAACGTGTATAGCGCATAGTGTAAATAATATAGACTTCTTATATTGTTCATGTTTGTAGAAGGATGACTAGACTTGTAATCTTTGCCAAAGAACTTCTTCTAATTAAAACAATTTAGCCGCCATTAACATTAAATTATTTTTACTGCGCACGTCAACAAGACTCAGTAGTTAGTGAGTAGCACACTCGTATGGTGACTATATGTAACAGCAACTGAGCGCCACAATAAACAGGTATAGTTTTGTAAATTTCGTACATTTACCATATGAAGTGTAAATATTACAAACAGAGTAGCAATGCCAAGACTATCAATAAAATATTAACACAATGAATACACCCTCCTCTTTTATGCAGGCTTGGGACTGACAATGTGATCCAAAAGATACACCTTGCCAGAGTTAATTTTTGTTTGTTTGTTTTGTTTGTTTTGTTTTTGTTTTTTGGGGGGGAGGGGGGTGTTTTTGTTTTGTAAAACATGAACATATTAGTTGTGTCATCTGGGGCACTTCCGTGACCGTGGAGAGCGAAGGTGTGTTTCTCGGTAAATGATGAACGCAAACGCTTTGGTGGAGTAGGTTCCTCAGGCACGTCATGACACATATTAGAAGTTGATGGTTGACTAGAACACTGAGCAATGTCCTGTTCTTATTGCTTGCGTTGCTGGGCCTTTTGCAAATAACTTGAAGATGAGATTGTTATATAACAAGACTTATGCACATAATAACCTGCTGGTCCACTTTCCCATGAAGTTGTGTCATGAATATCACCAAATTTGTCAAGTCCTGTCCAGGCTTTTGACTTTACTTGTAAACTTTCCCACTTATTTTTGGATATAGTATCTGTGGATTGGCAGGCTTTGCCACATTTGAGTAAGCATTCATAATCCATGGTTGGAAAACAGCAATCAAAAATGTCTATCACAAATATCTCTGATGTGGCAACGTAAGCGTATTTTCATTTTCTCTCTCAGCTTTACTTGAAGTGGCATAGACATATACCTGAAAATGTAAAAAGAGTTAATGAAAACGCTAGATAAACATGCATATTACACAAGGAAGGAATTTAGAATCCCCAATGGAAATCACAACCCTAATCCTAACCGCATAAGATGTAAAACTGAATGTAAAGGAACTTCCGATGGGGGATTCTAAATTTCTGCCCACCATTCATTAAACATGATCCCCGCTCCTCACTCCGTTAAGTACTTGGACAGCCTACCAAACACCTGGAAATAAAAATGTAATTCATTAACATTAACAGCTGCGCAGACGACCAAAAGACCTGAAAATACAAATTTAATTGTGTAGTTTTGTGTTTTGTGTTGGGGGGTTTGGCTGGATATTTTGGTGTTGTTTTCTTTTCTTTGCTCTCCAGGTGGTATGCAAACTGGTTTTTTGTCTGTGGAGAAGGTGCTGGCAGAAGAGTCCTTCGCCCTCATCAGCATTATTGGCTGCACTTGTGGAGGATGTGCACGTGCAGGCCTAATGACTTGCAGCACCTGTGGATGATGCTCACGTGCAAACTTAAAGACTTTCAGCTGAAGCAGATAATGAGATGGCGTTCTGCATTTAAGCCATGAGTGATTCGAGCAGAACTGCCGGGAACTCGACCTTGTGACGTTCGTTTGTGAGACGCTGAGGACCGCACCTGGGTTTGACACATCGTGCCTGTGAAGGAGGACGGGTGAGGGACACATGCTGTCAGCACACATCAGAGGTGATTGATTGTCTGAATAAGTGTTAACAGTAATTTGGTATTTTGTTACGCAGTATATTTGAACATTGATGAGAATTGTGCAGCTCGCTTCTCACTGCCGTGGCATACGGAATGATGATCCTCCACCTGTTGTGAGAAGCTGCTCATTTACATAAAGCTTAAATTCAGACCTGAATGTGTTGCTGATAGTGTGTGCCTTTGAAGGATATTTGTTGTAGCTGTTGACTTACCTCACCTTTTCCATCCTTCACAGAGTCAGTTTGTCGTATCCACCTGGGGGGTGTTCGGTGGTGAGTCTGGGTCCAGAAGCGTCGGGCTTCGATCCATTTGGGCGCTGGAGAGCACGCCGTCCTTCACCTCGCCAGACAACCGCACATTTATGTTGTACACAAATTATTGCACAGAAGGGAAATAAATTTGTTTTGTTTTTGGAACCGCTTTCTGGTTATTTAGTGCTGGGTTCAGTCAGACGCTGGTCCGCTCCTCAACTCGCGTCTGCACATAACAGTTTTGGACATTGATAATTGAAATAAACGTCATTTGATGTCATTAAACGTCATTATGACATCACAGAGCAATATTGAGCTGCTTATCTGACATTATGGTATTGCATTATATATGTTGGTAATACATTTGTGGGCTCTAAAATGCAGCAGGAAAACATTTCCTGTACATTGCATATCTATACGGCGGACATTTTGAAAATAACGTCATTATGACGTCACAGAGCTTTTTTGAATGGCTTATCTGACATTTTGGTATCACATTTATATCTATTGGTAATACATTTATAGGGTCTAAAATATACCAGTAAAAAGTTTCCTGTACATTGGATATTTTCATGGCTGTTGTGTGGGCCGCTGAAGAGGAGGTACTGCCGGCCCACCACCACCAGAGGGCGTCCTGCCCAAAGTGCGGGCTTCGGGCACGAGAGGGCGCTGCCGCATTGCAGAACCAACCGGGAGTGACAGCTGTCACTCATCAGCCATCACCACAAAAGCCGGGCAGCATCTCCACCTCACTGCCGAGATATCGCCTGTAAATTGAGGTAATATTCCTCAGCTATATACTGTGCCGTATTGCACTTAACAGTTTGTTTATCCATTACAGAAGGACCTAATTACTTGTGTCAGCTGGAGGCTGAACCAGTCGTTGACGGCAGGGTGACGGATTTCACCCTTCACGACTCGTAAGACAAGTAACTGGTCGGGTTTAGTGGACAGACTGTGTTCATTATTGTGGAGGTGGAGGTGTTGTTTCCCACCTGCATGAACTGGACTATTCCGAGGAGTTACTGAGTGTTTCCACTCACCTCTTTTTCTGTTTTGTTTCCTGCCAGCAGTACCAGATCCGACAGCTGGAGACGGTGGCCACCTGGGGAGATCAGGACTTGGCGTCTCCTGTGTGTTTCCAGATCCGGTGGCAGTGGAAATCGTGTGGGGCCCGGCTCTTCTCTGGACGGTGCTCTCCTATCCTCGAGCCTGCCCACACGCCACCTTCGTGTAATTGACTGTAATCTAAATTCTGTTTCTGTCTGTATTCCGTTGTGCACATTTACAACAGTAAATTGTTATTCTTTGGCTCATCCATTGTCCGGTTCATTTACGCCCCCTGTTGTGGGTCCGTGTCCCTACACTTTCCCAACAATGGCGGCCATTTAGGATTTTGGCCCCCCACGACTTCCGCCCACACTTTTGAGAGGGTCACCCAATTTTATTTTCATTTATTTTCATCAAAGAAGACAAAAACACCGAGAAACGAACCTTCACTCTCCACGGTCACGGAAGTGCCCCAGATGACCCAACTATATAACTATTAAATCTCGTGTGTGTGTGTGTGTGTGTGTGTCTGTGTGTGTATAAAAAATATACAACATTTAAAACACTCGATTTGACCCTTAAATGCTACAAACTTAATCACTTATGTGTCTTTTTTACTTGTAGAGACCCTGAAGTTTATGTTGATGCCAATACTCAGGAAAATGCCAAGATTAACCATACTATAGCAAACGAAAATTGAGATTTGGCACCAGACCAAGAGTGTCAAACAGGTGCAGCGACTTTATGCTAGACTGACAAAATGCAGGGCCAATATTGACATTGGTATGAAAAACTTCAACCTTTCAACTTTCTATCCAGCCATAAATTTATTTCCTAGACATATGCTTTGACCATTTTCTTTGCTGATAAAATGTTGCATAGTTTTTGGGGGACAAGAGAGGGCAGGTATAAAATTACAAAGCATATACAAAGATGCATTCCCTTTCTCTTTTTGAAAGAAGAGACCAGACAGTGTGCACAGTATCCCTCCAGCTGAGTCCAGGTCTCCTTGGGAATGTCCCTTCACCCAATCTAAGACAATATTGCAGACCAGTAGGTCATCACACATTCGAGAACAGATACCAGAGATCAAAAAAGGAGAAACCCAAGAAGAGGAAACATGTTTCACACTGTGAATTATATACAGTGTTGTTCTCAAGCACACAACCCAACCTGCCTTTACACAATTCAACAACTACAAGGACAACAAATGGGGTGCTCTGCCAAGCACTGCCACCATGAAAAGAAAAAAAAATGTAATAATACAATTTTTGGTGGATTACAGTACCAGTGTGTTCAGACAAAAATGTGCGATCATAGGGGTTATGAATTCAAGCCAGTTCTTCCAAATATGGTAGAATAGGGCCTTCTGGTTTTTTAGTAGAAGTCAGCTTCTCCATCTTGAAAATTTCCAGGATGATGTGATTATAAGTTTCTAAATAAGTGTCATATATTTTGTCAGTATTATAACTATTAGGGGCCTCTCTGGGCCCCTGTCAATCATGGGCCCCTACAATTCTTCTCCTTATTCTCCCCTTTTCAGCGCCGCTGGTTACAACAGATTTTTTTTTTTTTTATATGTCACACATTTTAAAATCAGAAAGCGAGGCTGCCTAAATTTTTGTACAGTGCTCTGTATCCGATTTACTGCTGTTAAATATAAATGCATGAAGGTGGGATGATGAACTTGATGAAAAGGGAGTCTGTCAGCTGGCTGGCACAGGAAGGAAGGTGAATCACCAGAGTGAAGTTGGTTACCAGTTACTTATTCAGACACTTATTCAACAATTTTTTATTTTTATTTATTTATTTTTGGTATGAATGATATCCAGTGGATCCACAGAGATGTATAATATAGGAAATTGACCTGAAATTGCAAATATTTGTCCAGTCCAGTTCAGACACTTATTCGGCTGAAAAAATAAATTTATTTATTTTTTTTTTTTTTGGTCAAAATAGCATTCTTTTTGGTCCAAGGAGATGATTAATATAGGTTTTGACTGGAAAAAAAAAAAGGGTTACAACTGCAAATCATGCTGAAATCACAAATATCTTTCTGAATATATGCCCAGACACTTATTTAGTTACCAGTTACTTATTCAGACACTTATTCAACTATTTCTTTTTTTTTTTCTTTCTTTTTGGTATGAATGACATCAGCAGTGTTGGGAAGGTGTCGTAGCACGGACCCACAACAGGGGGCGCAAATGAACGGACAATGAGTAAGCCAAAAGGTAACAATTTAATGTTGTGATAATACACAACGAAATGTACAGTAATTTGCACAGTCAATAAACACCAGGTGACGTGTGGGCAGGCTCGAAGATAGAAGACCCCCGACGAGAGAGAAGCCGCGTCCCACACGGCTTCCACCACCAACGGTCTGAAGAACACCGGAGCCGCCAAGTCCCGAGTCCCCAGGTGGCCTCTGTCTTTGGCTGTCGACCCTGGTACTGCTGGCAGAAAGCAGAGATATGATGTGTGAGTGTGAGTCCGCACACTCAGTAATTCACAGTCCAAACACAGTTAGGAGGGAGCACCTCCACCTCCAATCACACACACTCGTGCAGCTCCTGGTCAACCACTTATCTGAGTTGGGGTGTGAGGCGAAGCCGTCACTGTCACACCAAACGCCAATCCTCCAGATAAGGAAACACTCCAGGAAAACGGCTGCAATAGAAGTTCAGGTTAAACACACACAGCGTCAGTCAGCAGAGAAATTACCTTGTTACTGGTAGTCGATTTCTCGGCGAGGAGGTGGAGTTGCAGTCCGGCTTTTATGATGGTGATGATGATGAACGAGTGACAGCTGGTGCAGGGGATGAATGACAGCTGTCACTTCTTCTAGGTCTGGCGCCCTCTCGTGCTTGGAGCCCGCACTCCAAGCAGGGCGCCCTCTGGTGGTGGTGGGCCAGCAGTACCTCCTCTTCAGTGGCCCACACAACAGGCAGCACGGTGGCTTAGTGGTTAGCACTGTTGCCTCACAGCGAGAAGGTCGTGGGTTCAATTCCCGTGGCTTTTATGTTTCCATGTTCTCCCCGTGTTTGCGTGGGTTTCCTCCGGGTGCTCCGGTTTCCTCCCACATCCAAAGACATGCAGGTTAGGTGGATTGGATTCTTTAAAATTGTCCGTAGGTGTGTGTGTGTGGGTGTGTCTGTGTTTGTTTGTCTATTTGTGGCCCTGCGACAGACTGGCGTCCTGTCCTGGGTGTACCCCGTCTCACGCTCTATGACTGCTGGGATAGGCTCCAGCCCCCCGCGACCCTTAATTGGACTAAGCGGTAGAAGATGAATGAATGACATCCAGTAGATCCACAGAGATGCATAATATAGGAAATCGGCCTGAAATCTCAAATATCTGTGTGAATATCTGTCCAGACACTTATTAAGCTGAAAAAAAGTGGTTATTTTTCATCAAAATGGCATTCATTGGGTCCCTAGAAGATAATTAATATAGGTTTTGACTGAAAAATTGGGTTAAAACTGCAAATCGGGCTGAAATCGCAAATATCTGTCTGAATAGTCCAGTCCAGACACTTATTCAGCTGAAAAAAAAAGTGATTTTTTTTTTTTTTTTTTTTTTGGTAAAAATGCCATTAATTTGGTCCAAGGAGATGATTAATATAGGTTTTGACTGAAAAAAAAAATGGTTTACAACTGCAAATCGGCCTGAAATTTTGAATATCTGTCTAGACACTTATTCAGTTGCCAGCTACTTATTCAACCATTTTTAGTTATTTATTTATTTTGGTGTGAATGATATCCAGTAGATCCACAGAGATCCATAATATAAGAAATCGGCCCGAAATTGCAAATATCTGTCTGAATATCTGTCCAGACACTTATTCAGTTACCAGGTACTTATTCAACAATTTTTAGTTATTTATTTATTTTGGTGTGAATGATATCCAGTAGATCCACAGAGATCCATAATATAAGAAATCGGCCCGAAATTGCAAATATCTGTCTGAATATCTGTCCAGACACTTATTCAGTTACCAGGTACTTATTCAACAATTTTGTTTTAGGTTTTTTTTTTGGGGGGGGGGGGGGGGGGGGGGGTATGAATGACATCCAACGAGTCCATAGAGATGCATAATAGAGGAAATCGGACTAAAATTGTGAATATCTGTCTGAATATCTGTCCAGTCCAGACACTATTCGGCTGAAGAAAAGGTGGTTATTTTTTGGTCAAAATGGCATTCATTTGGTCCAAGGAGATAATTAATATAGGTTTTGACTGTCTGACACTTATTCAACATTTTATTAATATTATTATTATTTTGGTATGAATGACATCCAGTGGATCTACACAGATGCATAATAGAGGAAATTGGACTGAAATTGCGAATATCTGTCCAGTCCAGTTCAGACACTTATTCGGCCTAATTTCAGTCAAAACATATATTATTCATCTCCTTGGACCAAATGAATGCCATTTTGACCAAAAAATACATTTTTTCAGGTGAATAAGTGTCTGGATGGGACTGGACAGATATTCAAACAGATATTTGCAATTTCAGGCCAATTTGCAGTTGTAAACCAATGTTTGTCCAGTCAAAACCTATATCAATCATCTCCTTGGACCAAATGAATGCCATTTTGACCAAAAAAAAAACACATTTTTTTTTTCAGCTGAATAAGTGTCTGGACCGGACAGATATTCAGACAGATATTTACGACTTCAGCGCGATTTGCAGTTGTAACCCAATTTTTCAGTCAAAACATATATTATCTCCTTGGACCAAATGAACAGCAGTTTGACCAAAAAATAACCACTTGTTTTCAGCTGAACAAGTGCCTGGGCAGATATTCAGACAGATATTTGCAATTTCAGCCCGATTTGCAGTTGTAACCCAATTTTTTCAATCAAAACCTATATTAATTATCTCCTTGGACCAAATGAATGCCATTTTTGAGCTTGACAGTTATTCAGACAGATATTTGCAATTTCAAGCCGATTTCCTATATTATACATCTCTCTGGGTTTACTGGATGTCTTCATAACAAAAATAAAAAGATTAAAAAAATTGCAGAGTAAGTGTCTGAATACAAGGTCTGTTAGAAAACTGACCTTTTTATTTTTTTAAAAACTATATGGATTTGAATCATGTGCGCTTGCATCAGCCAAGCTTGAACCTTTGTGCGCATGCGTGAGTTTTTTCACGCCTGTCGGTTGCGTCATTCGTCTGTGGGCAGGCTTTGAGAGAGCAATGGTCCACTCCCTTCGTCAGATTTTCATTGTCAGGGAAATGGCTGAGCGATTGGAGCAGCGCTGAATCAAATTTTTCCAGAAACTGTGAGAGAAACCCAGGTGGAAACCATTCGGAAGATTCAGATGGATTTCGGCAAGATACTCTGGGTGTCACACAAATTAAGGAGTATTACAACCGGATTAAAAGGCGGCCTACAGCGGCGGAGGGTGCGCTGCACTCCGAGCGGCCATCGACAGGCTGAAACGACCAGATCATTTCCAAAGTGAACGCTGTGTTGATCCGGGACGTCGTCTGACTACCAGAGAAATTGTGGAAGAGGTGTACATCAGCACTTTTGCGGCACATTCCACTGTTACAGGAGATTTTGTAATGAAAGACATGCAGAGGAATTCGCGCGTCGGGACGGAGCCGCAATGGTGCACAACAAAAAGCACGTCCGAGTTGGAAACCATTCGGAAGATTCAGACGGCTTTCGGTGGCTTTTCAGTTGAGTGAGTATCTGAGAAATTGTGTAACAGCTGGGCATGCCACAACTTGTCCTGTGAGACTTCCAATGAATGAATGACGCAACCGACAGGCGTGAAAAAACTCACGCATGCGCACGAAGGTTCAAGCTTGGCTGATGCAAGCGCACATGATTCAAATCCATATAGTTTTAAAAAATCAAAAGGTCGGATAGTTTTCTAACAGACCTCGTAAATAACTAGTAACTGGTAACCAACTTCACTCTGGTATGAAAATCAGCTCTTTGTGTTTACTGGTTAATATCCTTGAAGAAGGCTCTGCAGAGTGTTGTGGGAGGCAGCGTTCCCAGCGTCACAGACATTTACACAAATAGATGCAGGAAAAGGTCCTCCAGCTTCAAAAAAGACCCATCCCAGCTGGCAAGCACAATGTTTGTTCCTCTCCCTTCAGGTGGGAGGCTGCGGAGCATCAGGTATCAAACCACGAGATAGAAAAACAGCTTCTTCCCAGAGGCTGTGAGGCTCTTGAGTTGTGGTGGAGCACTATAGCTCCGGTGCTTCCTTCACATTAACCATACTACCTCGGACGGACAGTATGTTTTTACTTTGGTTGCACAACACCTTGGCCTTTTGCACACCTATATTTTGCACAATAACTGGACTTCTGCACGACTGTATATTTGTACAATAATTTAACTTTTGCACCTTATTTTGCAAAATAATTCTGTCATACTGCTCATTACAACTGTGTTGGTTTTTATTCTGTTTTTTTTATTTTTGCTCTTGTTTATTTAGTCTAGGTTAGTTCATTTAACCCTTGGCACCTTTTGAAACCTAATTTCATGTCATGTGTGTTATCATATCATGTGGAAGCATACTGTGGTATGGCAATAAGGAATCCTTGACTCAAGGTCATCTGTTGTAAACCTTGTGCCAAATCAGCACACAGTCTAAAAAAATGTTTCATGAGGTTAGTGTGTAGAGCTGACACTGAAGAGCTTTTTCAGCAGTTTCTTTTTTCTTACATCTTCACATTTTAGTCAGTTGATAACTTATTACAAGATGTTGGTACAAAATTGGTCACTATTAAAAGAAAAACAATCAATGATTTGAGAAGGTTTAATCACAAAACTGGAATTATTCTTTTTTCTAGACAATGTGAATTTTGATTATATTGGCAGTGTCACATTATGAATCCTCTACTTAAAGGCTGATAAATAAAATTATAGTGGTGCCAGTGAAAATTCTTTATGCTTTAAATCTTAAAAAGCTTTGTGGCCATACACTTTTACAGGACCTCAAACAAAATAAATATTAAGGTAGCAATTTACATGGACGTTTCTGAGTAGAATGGAAGCAAAATAAAGTAGTTACAATAACTTAATCAATTTTGTGGCCTAATAACACCAAAAAACCTTTTAATTAAAATGGTACAACTTAATCAAACACTGCACAAGTGTATTTCAAAAACTTAGAACACTGAAAAAAGTTCAGTATTTTTTGTCACATACTCAACAAAAATATAAACGCAACACTTTTGGTTTTGCTCCCATTTTGTATGAGATGAACTCAAAGATCTAAAACTTTTTCCACATACACAATATCACCATTTCCCTCAAATATTGTTCACAAACCAGTCTAAATCTGTGATAGTGAGCACTTCTCCTTTGCTGAGATAATCCATCCCACCTCACAGGTGTGCCATATCAAGATGCTGATTAGACACCATGATAAGTGCACAGGTGTGCCTTAGACTGCCCACAATAAAAGGCCACTCTGAAAGGTGCAGTTTTGTTTTATTGGGGGGGGGATACCAGTCAGTATCTGGTGTGACCACCATTTGCCTCATGCAGTGCAACACATCTCCTTCGCATCATCCGTGAAGAGAACACCTCTCCAACGTGCCAAACACCAGCGAATGTGAGCATTTGCCCACTCAAGTCGGTTACGACGACGAACTGGAGTCAGGTCGAGACCCCGGTGAGGACGACGAGCATGCAGATGAGCTTCCCTGAGACGGTATCTGACAGTTTGTGCAGAAATTCTTTGGTTATGCAAACCGATTGTTCCAGCAGCTGTCCGAGTGGCTGGTCTCAGACGATCTTGGAGGTGAACATGCTGGATGTGGAGGTCCTGGGCTGGTGTGGTTACACATGGTCTGCGGTTATGAGGCTGGTTGGATGTACTGCCAAATTCTCTGAAACGCCTTTGGAGACGGCTTATGGTAGAGAAATGAACATTCAATACGCGAGCAACAGCTCTGGTTGACATTCCTGCTGTCAGCATGCCAATTGCACGCTCCCTCAAATCTTGCGACATCTGTGGCATTGTGCTGTGTGATAAAACTGCACCTTTCAGAGTGGCCTTTTATTGTGGGCAGTCTAAGGCACACCTGTGCACTAATCATGGTGTCTAATCAGCATCTTGATATGGCACAGCTGTGAGGTGGGATGGATTATCTCAGCAAAGGAGAAGTGCTCACTATCACAGATTTAGACTGGTTTGTGAACAATATTTGAGGGAAATGGTGATATTGTGTATGTGGAAAAAGTTTCAGATCTTTGAGTTCATCTCATACAAAATGGGAGCAAAACCAAAAGTGTTGCATTTATATTTTTGTTGAGTATATATCCTACACTTACTGCATACAAACTAATATATTTCAAGCATTTCATTTATTGTGAGCATTTATTTTATTGTGATTTTGATTATGGATGATTAGAAAACAAATCAAAATTAGATCCATCTAAAAAAATGGATTAATAATACAAAAATATCAACTTTCTCAAAAGTATGTTATTTTATGTCTTCATGGGGCTCCTATTGAACAAATTACTGAATCACTGTGGAGTGGCATGGAGGTGGTGAGTCCATAGCACTGCTGTGATGTATTTTAGTTACCTTCAATAAATTAAATTGTCATACACAAGGTGCATTTTGTGTTGTTACATTGGCTGTGACATTAAAATTTATATGCACATTGGAATGCACATACTTGCAGTCTTCATAACCTCCACCAATGAAGCTGGGTGGAGATTATGTTTTTGCCTGTTTGCTTGTCTGATTGTGAACAGTCTGGAACCTACAATTTTCCATATATCATTATGAATTTTTTTTTTTTTTTTACAGAGGATTCATATCCTGACAGGCAAGAACTGATTCAATTTTCAAGGTCTTAAGTCAGAGTCAGGAAAAAATTCTTGGAAAAATCCCTGTATATGTAGGATGGTATCCTTTATCAACTGACAAAGTTTGATCTGGATCTCATCCGGATTACAGATTTTGTGGCCATTGAAAACCCAATTTAAGGTATGTTTTACATTATATCTGAATCAAACTTACTCCAATCACTCTCATATTTGAAGTTGAGGTGCAGACTGGCACTCACTCATGCCTGACAAAGTTTGATCCAGATCTGACTCGGACTGTGGATTTTGTGGACATTTGAATTTAAAAGCCCATTTGGTGCATTGGTACATTTTGGATTATATCTCAATTAAAAGTGCCTCAATCACTCTCATTTTGCTGTTATGGATTTACCTACACCACCAAAATTGGATGGAGGTTCCAATTTTATGCCTGTTTGTCTCTCTTCCAGTTATCAGTCACAAACCAAGTGCCAAAAAGCAATGAAAAATTTTGCATAGCTGAGATAACCAATGTTCTGTGAAAATTATCTGAAAAAGAATTCAGAAATTCAGAAAGTTTAAATAAAAACTGTGACAAGACCACAAAATTTTTTTTGATTCAAGTGCATGAACTAAAAACATATTCCTGACATTCAATTACATCAAATTTAGGTTATGAAAAGTGACTCAGGATTTCAACTTTGAAATTTGTTTCAAGGTAAAAATTTGTGTAATTGAAAACTAGTATTGGCAGAGGTTTGTGCTCTACGAGCGTTGTGTTCTAGTTCTATATCAACTTTTTCAAACTATACAATCCATCGTCTGCAGCTGGTTCTAATTTATCCCCAACAGAACTGAACAAATAAGGAAAGAAAGATGTTTGAGAACACTGAAATATGAGTTTTGCAAGAGTTTTATGTTTTCTCAGTAATCATCATATTTGTGGCAATAAATAAAACCAGAAAAAGAAAACAAGCACAGAAAGCTGTACGTCTAAATTTTAAAGAAAATTACATTCATAAGTTGTAAGTTCCAAATGTATCTTTATTTATTGTCTGCATCTTCACAGAATTGAACATCAAACAGACAAATAATCGAATCTACGACCATCTACCTCACTACAAAAAAAAAGTTGGAAACGTAGAGTAAGGTATTTAAAATTTTCGATGATCTTCCTTCATATTTTGGGACCATCGCTGGTCCTGTAGAGGTACACAGCACCAGGGATATAACCCTTCTCATATTCTGTTACTCCTCTCTCCCAGTCATCCACTTCATTGACAGTTACACAGCTCCACAACCCTTCATCCTCCATTTGTTTCAACTCGCGCTCCAAGGCTGTTTTATATTCCAGATTGTCACGATTTTTCCTTGTTGTCATACAAATATAGCCTCCTAGAAGAAACAGATAATATTTGATCAACAAAGAGACGTGACTCATGTTTTGAACAAATAGTAACGGACCTTTTATTTTTTGCAAAAAATATATGGATTTGAATCATGTGTGATTGCATCAGCCAAGCTTGAACCTTCGTGCGCATGTGTGAGTTTTTTCACGCCTGTCGGTTGCGTCATTCGCCTGTGAGCACGCCTTGTGGGAGGAGTGGTCCAGCCCCCTCGGTGGATTTTCATTGTCAGGAAATTGGCTGATCGACTGCCGCTTGCTTCATCAAATTTTTTTCAGAAAGTGTGAGAGACAGCCAAGTGGAAACCATTTGGAAAATTCAGATGGCTTTCGGTGAAGATCTTATGGGGATCACACAGATTAAGGGCAATTACAACTGGATTAAAGACGGCCCACAGCGATGGATGGCGCACCGCGCACCGAGCGGCGATCGACAGGCTCAAACGACTAGATCATTTCCAAAGTGAACGCTTTGTTGATCCGGGACGTCGTCTGACTACCAGAGAAATGGCAAGACAGCTGGACATAGCACTTTTTCAGCACATTCCACTGTTACAGGAGTTTTTGTAATGGAAAGAGGAGCGGAGAAATTCGCCACGGAGCCGCTCATGGCGTGGGACGAAGCACCTCCGTGTTGGTCTCACAGGACAAGCCCTAACATGCCCAGCTCTTGCACCATTCGGAAAATTCAGACGGCTTTCGGTGGCTTTTCAGTCGTGTGACTATCCGAGAAATTGTGGTTGAGCTGGACATGTCCTGTGAGGCTTCATCACGGTGTTGCTTTTTGTTCTGTGCCCTGCGCCTCCGTCCCGACACGCGAAATCCCCCGCATGTCTTTTCATGCCGAAAAAGTGCTGATGTCAAACTCTTCTGCCATTTCTGTGGTTGTCAGACGACGTCCCGGATCAACAAAGCGTTTACTTTGGAAATGAACGGCACATTCCACTGTTACAGGAGTTTTTGTCGAACGCTGCTCGGTGCGCGGCGCGCCATCCGCCGCTGTGGGTCGTCTTTAATCCCGTTGTAATTGTCCTTAATCTGTGTGATCCCCATAAGATCTTCACCGAAAGCCATCTGAATTTTCCAAATGGTTTCCACTTGGCTGTCTCTCACACTTTCTGAAAAAAATTTGATGAAGCAAAGTGGCAGTCGATCAGCCAATTTCCTGACAATGAAAATCCGCCGAGGGGGCTGGACCACTCCTCCCACAAGGCGTGCTCACAGGCGAATGACGCAACTGACAGGCGTGAAAAAACTCACGCATGCGCAAGAAGGTTCAAGCTTGGCTGATGCAATCACACATGATTCAAATCCATATAGTTTTTGCAAAAAATAAAAAGGTCCGTTACTTTTCTAACAGACCTCGTACACCATCATTTACACATTTCCAAAGTGAGAATGACAGCACACAGTTTTTCCTACATTTGTTGATGTTCCATGAAATAGCCTGTTAGGATATCCAATCTACCGTGTCTTAAGCCCCTGTGGCGTATTCGTAGAGCTGCTCATTGCGGCATTGTGTTTCATTTAAATACGCCCAAAATACACGCATACTCAGCCTTTTTCAGTGTTCAATCATACTTGCAGCTGCGTGTGTTCACGTTTTAATGTGTGCACACAGTCGCGTGTGCCATGCTGCTATTAAACCAGTTCAGTGCTATTTTCTGCCTCTGTGGAAGTGTGCTTTGTTCTCTACTGCATGGTGTGGTGCGGCTCAAAAACAGAGTCATTTAACATTATTATTAGTGTTTTGTTTTTTGTTTTTTTTGTCTTGGTGGATCACTTTCATTGTGTCCACACGGCGCTGCGTGTACTCATGTGAAGGCTCCATGCTGTGCTGTACGCCGAAGAAAATTAAACATGTTTAATTTCTTCCATCCTACGCACGTAGCCCGTGGCCACATGGCCGCGATGCGCCGCCACAGGAAAAACACCTCCGTGTTGATAACCATTTGTAAAATCCAGGCGGCTTTTGATGGTTTTCAGTGGAGTGAGTATCTGAGAAATTGTTTAACAGTTGGGCATGTTCCAACTTGTCCTTAAGGCTTCCAACGGAGGTGTTTTTCCTGTTGCGCTGTGTTGCGCCGGCTGCAAGCCGACGTGCGAATCCGCCCGCACGTCTTTCATTAAAAAAATCTCCTTTAACAGTGGAATATCCGGATAAAATGCTGAAACTGACTTCTTCTGAAACTTCTCTGTTCTCTCACGACATCCCGGGTCAACAGAGGCTTAAATGTGGAGGTTTTCAGCTTGAAACAGGCTGACGACGGCGCCTGGGAGCACTGCGCGACGTCCCGCCCCGTGGGAAGTCCTTAAAGCTACAGAATCACTTCAAAATCTCTCATCAGCCGTTAAAATTTTCACTGAAAACCAGCTGAATTTTTCGAACCGTGTCCACTTCGATGTGCCTCACAGGTTTTGAAAAAATTTTGATCAAACAAAGCGCCAGTCTCTCAGCAACTTCTCAGACAAAGGAATTCCAACGAGGGGGCTGGACCACACCTGCCACAAGGCGTGCTCACAGGCGAATGACGTCACCGACAGGCGTGGCAAAACTCACGCATGCGCACGAGGGTTCAAGCATGTCTGATGTACAAACATATGAATGAAATCCATATAGTTTTTGAAAAAAATAAAAAGGACCTATACTTTATGGACAGACCTCGTATATGTGTGTGTGTGTGTGTGTGTGTGTGTGTGTGTGTGTGTGTGTGTGTAAGGATTAAACAACAAGAAGCTGTGCATTATACGGTTATGGTTTAAATGCACAACGCGGAGTTTAAAACACCACGACGCGAAGCGAGTTGTTTAATCCACTTATACCATGGTCCCACACAGTGAGAACACAAATATTTATTTAAGCTAACTTTTTTCGTGTTCTCTTCTTCTTTCCCGTCTTCAATCTTGTCCAGTTCGACCGATGTTAAATCTTTGTGCCATTGCTTTTGCTGTTCTTCTCGCTTGCTCTCCTCCTCTTTGGCCAAAAATATTAATATTCACTTGGAAATCTATGTTTTATTGTTTTGTCATTCACGTGTCAAAACACAGCTGATCTGCACCAACTGATTTGCGCGTTGCTATGGTGACAACCAGAGCTGCGTGATATTACAGTGACTAAACTCGCCGAAATATGTGTACGTATACACGAAAATAATGCACGCCAGTTAGACATGGAATTCTCACTGACCATGGTGTATATATATATATATATATACAGTAAGGAAAATAAGTATTTGAACACCCTGCAATTTTGCAAGTTCTCCCACTTAGAAATCATGGAGGGGTCTGAAATTTTCATCTTAGGTGCATGTCCACTGTGAGAGACATAATCTAAAAAAAAAAAAATCCAGAAATCACAATGTATGATTTTCTAAATAATTTATTTGTATGTTACTGCTGCAAGTAAGTATTTGATCCCCTATATATATTTGATCCCCATATATATATGTATTAATGTTCATAAATGGTTCTGCCAGTGTGGCATTTACCATTACTATATATGCAGACGGGGGAAAAAAATAATAATAAAGGCCATTCTGGGATGATGACATCATGCAGAAAAGCAGTGTGCTCTCAAAAGTGACCAATCATGGTTTTCTGATAAACATTCCTTTTAAATTTTCAAAGGAAAGCAGATATTATATTAAGTTATGTGTAGTAATGTGAAAAAAGTAAAAAAAAAAAGAAAAAGAAAAAGGTACTGAACACATGAAGAAAGGGAGGTTCAAAAATGCATGGAATGCCAAGACACCAGCTGAAATCTATTGGTAGTTAGAAAGCAGTCCTGCCCCTTGTCAGTGCAAATTAAGTCTCAACTGATGGCCTATAAAAAGGTGTCTTATTACCAAGGTGTCACACAAGAAACATCTTATGATATGCAAAAGCAAAGAGCTTTAACAAGATCTTTACAACCACAACCTTATTGCTGCACAACATACTGGTGTCATTGGTTACAGAAGGATTTCTAAATTTCTGAATGCTCCAGTGAGCACTGTGGGCCGTAATCCAGAAGTGAAAAGAAAATCATTTCACCATAAACTGGCCATGACCAGGTGCTCCTCGCAAGGTTTCTGACAGAGGAGTGAAAAAAATTATTAGAAGAGTTTTCCAAGAGCCAATGACCACTTATGGAGAGCAACCAAACAATTGTTTCAAATAAAACAGTAAGTAATGCACCATGGCCTGCAAGCACGCTCACCACGCAAGACTCCATTCCTGAAGAAAAAAAAAACATGTTGATGCTTGTTTAAAGGTTTGCTGCACAACACTTAGACAAGCCTGTGAAATACTGGGCGAATATAGTCTGGTCAGATGAGACCAAAATTAAACTCTGTGGATGCCATAAAACACACCATGTTCACTGCACATTACCCCAAAATGCCATACCAACAGTGAAGTTAGGAGGTGGGAATATCATGGTGTGGGGCTGTTTTTCAGCATACAGCACTGGCAAATATATAATTGAAGGAAGGATGAATGGAAAAATGTACCAAGACACTTACTCATCTTCAACCGCTTACTCCAATTAAGGGTCATGGGGAGCTGGAGCCTATCCCAGCAGTCAGAGCGTGAGGTGGGATACACCCTGGACAGGACACCAGTCTGTCGCAATGCCACATATAGACAAACAAACACATCCACACCCACACGCACACCTATGGACAATTTAAAGTATCCAATCCACCTAACCTGCGTGTCTTTGGATGTGGGAGGAAGCCGGAGCACCCAGAGAAAACTCACGCAAACACAGGGAGAACACGCAAACTTCACACAGAAAGACCACAGATGGGAATCAAACTGATGACCTTCTCACTGTGCTGCAACAGTGCAAACGACTTTCTTGATAAAAATCTACCAAGATGATGAAGATGAAACAAGGGTGGACATTTCAGCAAGACAATGATCTCAAACACACAGCCAAGGAAATTCTCAATTGGTTTCAGAGAATGAAAATAAAGCCACCTGAATGGTCCAGCCAATCACCTGACTGGAATCCAGTAGAAAAATCTATGGAGAGAACTAAAGATCATAGTTCATAGAAGAGGCCCACAGAACCATCAAGATTTGAAGACTGTTTGGGCCAAAATCACACCTGAGCAATGCATGTGACTAGTTTCTCCATACAGAAGGTGCCTTGAAATTGTCATTACCAACAAAGGCTTTTGTACAAAGTATTAAATTTCAGTAAACATGTTCAATACATTTTCCTGATGTCATTCCATCTTATTACACATAACTCAATGTCTCTACTTATTTGTTTTGGTTTCTTTGTATGTGTGGATTACTTGGGTTGTTACCGACATCTGGTGAAAATTTCATGGCGGTAGGACCTTTAGAAATATATTTACTGAGAAAAATGGTGACATGTTCAATACATATTTTGTCCGCTGCGTATGCACGAGCCGCAGCAGTTAAACAGCACAGTTGCTATACATCTGGCGTGACGTAAGCATGAGGCAGAGTCCAGACTGTCAATGTTGCAGCCCAGCCTCAAGCTTTTTTTTGTTATATCATCACAAAATGCGTCATATTTTCGTGACACAATCAAGTTTCAGTCCCTATTTTTAACCCTAACCATAACCCCCAACACATTCCATGCCGGAATCTCAAACTAATAGATCAAACCACTTTTCATGATGTCATCATGAACTTGGTGCGAGATCCGTTGCCAATGTTGACACCAGATGTGCCTTTCTTTTCGCGACCGCTAATGATGCACTGTATTCTGAAATTAGTCCATTCGGGTTTATAATAAATCATTATTAGCTTTGTAATGATAGAATGATATCTTTGTCTTGATACATACTAGGCCTGCTTCTGCCACACTAAAACCTATGAATGATCTACCAAGACAAATAAAAATAAAAATGTACTTTGTGCTGACGTGACCGAACCTGACCCAGTGTGAATATCATTTCAAAATATTTGCCTGAACCTGACCCAAACAGTCAGGTATCTACACTCTATTTTGCAAGGACATGCAGTCATTTTGACAACTTCTCTGTCCTCCACCTCGGTCAAAACGCACTGCAGATTCTGGACCGATGTGGTGTATGTGAGAGTAATTAATCAATTCTTCTTTACAGCTGGACAGAGATTGCTGGATGTGACAGGCAGTCCATGACAAATGTAAAAATGCTTTAAGCCATCAACCTCAGTTTAAACTGATCTAAATCATCATAATCCATACTGCTTTCTGCTATTTTGAGCTGGTGTGTTGTAACAAAGATCCCACAATGCAGCGGGTGAGTCAAGATGTGCAAATCGCTCTATGGTAGCCTAGTTTCTTCCAACATTTTAATTCTTCCAGGGGTTTTTTCCACCACTGTTGCCAATGTTCTTGCTCAGGAGGTGGATATGGTTAGACCTTATATACTTGTGAAGTGCCATGGGGCAACCATCTTGTGATTTGGCGCTATATAAATAAATTGAGGTGAATTTAATTATTTTAATTCCGAAGATTGAGAAAGATTGAGAACCACTGCATTAAGGAATATGATTAATGTACCAGTTAATATATGATTCAATATTTATTATATGCATGTGCACATGCATTCATTTGAAAATCTGTACTCAAATGTATGTAGATATATATTTGTTATAATTTCATCCTTAGGACATATTATGGGTTCATATGTAACATTTTGGACATCAGTGAACCAAACGATATGGTCACCTGGTTTGGCAGCCTTGCACAAGTCTCTGACTACACCAACTGGAACCTGACCCACACTCAGGGTGCCAACAATTACAACCACATCAAAGGTGCCTGTGCAAAACGGTGGAGAGAGACACGAAGAAATGTTAATAATCAGACTGTGGGAGTTCCATTTCATACCAACATAGAGTCAGGTCCATAATTATTTGGATAGCGACACAATTGTTTAAATTTGTGTATATACATCACCGCAATGCAGGTGAAATAAATAACCAGTTATATAGTTTCATTGGCGAATGGCACAGACAACAATGTGAAATTTCAGCCACAATTTAACAGAAGGCAAATGAGAGACTCAAGGCTATAGTTGATCCATGTTCTTGTATGAAAATCCTTCTCTGTCTCACTCGTTCATGAAGCTGTGACTGGCTATGCAACAAACAAAAGTTAGAGCCCCTTCACACATAGCATGGATAGGTAAAAATCACGGCGAAACAGCCCAAATTAGCGAACACTGAAAACAACGACCTGATGTCGGGGGGGACACACGGTTGGACAGGCGTGCACGATACACCGGTGACTGTTTCATGCACACTCGTGTGTGCACGAATACAGTGCGAGCAGCTGGAACGTGTTGCACCACATCGTGCCTCTGCAGTGGAGAAAAAAAATAAAAACCCCACACCATAAAAAAACACCGAAATATATTTAATCCATCTTACTGAGCGGACAATACAACTATGAACCTTCTGTTCCTCTGTAGATGACCCATGGTCACAGACGTACAGTCATGAAATGACATGAATGAAGCAGTGCGCACTTATCATGTCCACATCTGCTGGCCCCGCGTGTCCAGCCGGCCCCATGCGCATCTCCAGCAAGCGGCGCGTGTCTAGGGAGTGGAGTGCGTGTCCAGCGAGTGGCACGCCGGAGGAGAGATACCTCGTCATGTGGACCAGAGCTCACGTGGGTAACGTGACATTCAGATCACCAGCTTTTCACATGGAACAGCCTGCCGATGTGCTGGCTGAGCAGCCGCTCCAGCCTGCTGCAAATGCGATATGTTTTTATGTATTTCTTCGTGAGGACAGTAAGCACACGCCGCACGGCATAGTGTTGTCATGTCATGTCCTTCAGAACATGGCAGGTGCTCTCCAGCTGTGACGTCCAGGTCCAGAGATCTGAACAGTGGTGGCTCGCGTGGACACGTCCACTTTTTCGATCATCCCACAGAACATAGTGTCACTCTCCTGTTCTTTGCTCTGTGATTAATGTTTTAGTTATTTGTTAAGTAATTGTGTATGTAGTTATTGTCATAATTATTTAGATACCTATCCCGGCTGTGGTCTCTGTGCTTGTAATGTTACACGTCGTGTGCACTGAGCCATCATGTCCAGCTGTAAGTGTGTGGTGATCAGCTGAGAGGCGCCTTGCTGTTCTGTGTGCGTTCAGACGTGTCTGGTCGGCCCTCATGTGATCATGTCTGTGCATACATGTATACACATCAGCGTTTCATGCAGGTGTGCCCCCCCCCCCCCCGCACACCACATGTGTTGAGAGGGGGGCGCAAAACATAAGCATGCCACATGTGTTGCGGGGGGGGGGGGGGGGGGGGTCATGAAAGACATGCACGCCACATGTGTTGCGGGGGGAGGGTGGGCATGCCACGTGTTTTGCCCGGCAACACCACACTCGTGGGGCACTTGCACAAATTTCACAGCCAGCTTGAAAGTGGTCGCCTGTTCTCTGTTTTCGTGCTGGCTGCGCAAATGGCACCACATTTCCTAAGTGCTCCGCGAGTGGTATTAGATGTTCGTGTGTGGCACCTGGAATTTGGCCGACACCTGCTGAGAAAGAGATTGGATGGGCACTCGCAGGTCACTCTCTGTCTTTAGGCCGCTGGTGTGCATGAATGGTTATGGCAACAGGTGTACGAGGCAGCTCTGATTTTTCACGAATGGCATGTGATTCCTCCGTGCGCCATTCTGCCTTGTTCATGCTATGTGTGAAGGGGCCCTTACACTCCACACAGTTTCTTGAGTCACAGCCACAGAAGCCTATACAGTTGTATGTAAACGTTTGGGCACCCATGATGACTTCCGTGATTTTCCTTTATAAATCACTGGTTGTTTGGATCAGCAATTTCAGTTAAACATATCATATAGCAGACAAACACAGCGATATTTGAGAAGTGAAATGAAGTTTATAGGATTTACAGAAAGTGTCCAATAATTCTTGAAACAAAATTAGGCAGGTGCATAAATTTTGGCACCCTAACAGAAAAATACATCAATATTTAGTAGATACTCCTTTTGCAGAAATAACAGTCTCTAAACGCTTCCTATAGCTTCTAATGAGAGTCTGGATTCTGGTTGAAGGTATTTTGGGCCATTCGTCCCAAAACATCTCCAGTTCAGTCAGGTTTGTTGGTTTCCAAGCATGGACAACCTACTTAAAAATCACACCACAGATTTTCAATAATATTCAGGTCTGGGGACTGAGATGGCCATTCCAGAACATTGTACTTGTTCCTCTGCATGAATGCCTTAGTAGATTTTGAGCAGTGTTTAAGGCCGTTGTCTTGTTGAAAGATCCAGCCCCGGTGCAACTTCAACTTTGTCACTGATTCATGAACATTGTTCTCAAGAATCTGCTGCTATTGACTGGAATCCATGTGACCCTCAACTTTAAGAAGCTTCCCAGTACCTGCACTGGTCCCACAGCCCCACAGGATTATGGAACCACCTCCAAATTTTACTGTACGTAGCAAGTGTTTTTCTTGGAATGCTGTGTTCTTTTTCTGCCATGCATACCGCCCCTTATGTTCAAATAACTCAATTTTAGTTTCATCAGTCCACAGCACCTTATTCCAAAATGAGGCTGGCTTTTCTAAATGTGCTTTAGCATACCTCAAGCGACTCTGTTTGTGGCGTGTACACAGAAAAGGCTTCCTCTGCATTACTCTCCCATACAGCATCTCCTTGTGCAAAATGCACTGTATAGTTCTCACCATCCTTCGCTTCAGCTTATCTGAGATTTTTCTTGGCCTGCCACTTCAGACCTTAACTAGTACTGTGCCTGCAGTCTTCCATTTCCTCACTATGTTGCTCACAGTGGACACTGACAGCTGAAATCTCTGAGATAGCTTTCTGTATCCTTCCCCTAAACCATGATGTTGAACAATCACATTTTCAGGTCATTTGAGAGTAGTTTAGAGGCTCCCATGTCGCCAACATTAGAAGAGATGCAAAGTGGGGAAACATTTGCAAATGGCCATCTTAAATACCCTTTCTCATGATTGGATTCGCCTGTGTAAGAAGGACAAGTGTCAGTGAGCTTACCAAACCAATTGTGTGATCCAATAATTAGTGCTAAATGTATTCAAATCAATAAAATGACAAGGGTGCCCAAATTTATGCACCTGCC
Organism: Thalassophryne amazonica; assembly: GCF_902500255.1. Lineage (NCBI taxonomy): Eukaryota > Metazoa > Chordata > Actinopteri > Batrachoidiformes > Batrachoididae > Thalassophryne > Thalassophryne amazonica. The sequence continues at coordinate 61,020,710 of NC_047111.1, forward strand.
TAATTTTGTTTAAATAATTATTGTACACTTTATGTAAATCCTAGAAACGTCATTTCACTTCTCAAATATCAATGTGTTCATCTGCTATATGATATATTTCACTGAAATTTCTGATCCAGACAATGAATGATCTATAAAGGAAAATCATGAAAATTATTAGGGGTGCCCAAACTTTTACATACAACTGTAACTTTTTTCAGAATTCCTATGGTTGTCTTGGTGGTTTCCCTCACAAGTCTCCTTCTTTCATGGTCACTCAGTTTTAAGATTTACCATGCAGTACTATACCATTTGTCTAGCTTCATTTTTGTTGGAAATAAAGTAAAACACTTACAGTGGGGCAAAAAGTATTTAGTCAGTCCCTGACTGTGCAAGTTCTCCTACTTAGAAAGATGAGAGAGGTCTGTAATTTTCATCATAGGTACACTTCAATTATGAGAGAGAAAATGAGAAAACAAATTCCAGGAAATCACATTGTAGGATTTTTAAAGAATTAATTTGTAAATTATGGTGGAAAATAAGTATTTGGTCACCCACAAACAAGCAAGATTTCTGGCTCTCACAGACCTCTAACTTGTTCTTTAAGAAGCTCTTCTGTCCTCTACCTGTTACCTTTATTAATGGCATCTGTGGGAACTTATCTGTATAAAAGACACCTATCCACAGCCTCAAACAGTCAGACTCCAAACTCAACCATGGCCAAGAAGACCAAAGACCTGTTGAAGGACACCAGGAAGAAAATTGCGGATGTGCACCAGGCTGGGAAGAGTGAATCTACAATAGTCAAGCATGTTGGTGTGAATAAATCAACTGTGGGAGCAGTTGTAAGAAAATGGAAGACATACAAGACCATTGATAATCTCACTCGATCTGGGGCTCCACGCAAAATGATCATGAGAACAGTAAGCAAAAATCCTACAACTACACGGAGGGACCTGATGAATGACCTGCAGAGAGCTGGGACCAAAGTAACAAAGGCTACACACTACGCAGAGAGGGACTCAAATACTGCAGTGCCAGGCGTGTCCCCCTGCTTAAGCCAGTACATGTCCAGGCCCATCTGAAGTTTGCCAGAGAGCATATGGATGATCCAGAAGAGGATTGGGAGAATATCATGTGGTCAGATGAAACCAAAATAGAACATTTTGGTAAAAACTCAACTCTTCGTGTTTGGAGGAAGAAGAATGCTGAGTTGTATTCCAAGAACACCATATCTACTGTGAAGCATGGGGGTGGAAACATCATGCTTTGGGGCTGTTTTTCTGCAAAGTGGACAGGCCAACTGAGCCGTATTAAGGAAAGAATGAACAGGGCCAAGTATCATGAGATTTTAAGCCAAAACCTCCTTCCATCAGTGAGAGCATTGAAAATGCAACATGGCTGGGTCTTCCAGCATGACAATGATCCCAAACACACCGCACGGGCAACGAAGGAGTGGCTCCGTAAAAAGCATTTCAAGGTCCAGGAGTGGCCAAGCCAGTCTCCAGACCTCAACCCCATAGAAAATTTGTGGAGGGAGTTGAAAGTCCGTGTTGCCCAGCGACAGCCCCAAAACATCACTGCTCTAGAGATCTGCATGGAGGAATGGGCCAAAATACCAGCTACAGTGTGTCCAAACCTGGTGAAGACTTAAAGGAAACGTTTGACCTCTGTCATTGTCAACAAAGATTATGTTGCAAAGTATTGAGTTGAAATTTTGTTCTTAACCAAATACTTATTTTCCACAATAATTTACAAATAAATTCTTTAAAATCCTACAATGTGATTTCCTGGATTTTTATTCTCATTTTGTCTCTCATAGTTGAAGTGTATTTATGATGAAAATTACAGACCTCTCTCATCTTTCTAAGTAGGAGAACTTGCACAATCAAGGACTGACTAAATACTTTTTTACCCCACTGTATTTAGTGACTTGGAAATGGCTGTAATTCCTCAACAGGGAAAGTAATATTTTTGTTAACCCCCCTGAGAAATCACTGTCCAAATACTTATGGACCTTTTGTATATGAAATAATCACTGTTCATTTGTTCAGACAGCTGTGCTGGAAAAACACATGATGAGAAAAAAAATAACTTGTGCACCCTCTCAACCTTTATAGCTGTCAGTGAGCTCAGTATGTACTGAGAAATGATTCACATGATGTACAGAAAACATTCATTCATTTGCTAAACCTGCTTATTCCAGTTCAGGATCACACAGGTGGAGGGGGTGGGCAAGAGGCAGGTGATTAAAACAATGTTATTCATATACTTAATGTGCTTTGGCCACATGATTGATGTGCATGATGAAGATTGTTGCATGCGGCTGTAATACCCCTGTCACACATAGCCAGAATCACGCAGAATGGCGCCAGAATGACAAATTGGCGCACATCCGAAAAGTGTCGGGTTTCAGTTCCAAAACGTTCTGACAGCCATCTGCAAGAGTCCACACAGTTGGTCAAAATCGACCGGCGGCCCCGAGTGTAATGCACATGTTCAAAACCCTCTGGGTGCCATAGAGGTGGGACACCTATCCAACCATCTGACCGCAATTTACATATTCTGATGGCACGGCAAAGCCTGCTGGTATGACCTGCACGTGCCATGTATAATAATGTCCACCCCCCGGAGCACAAAGGAACTGTTGAAATGTATGTGGCATGCTTCATCATGATAATAATTATGAATTATTATCATGTACAGTGAATGTGAACAGTGGCAATCAAACCAAAAGCACCATACGCTACTGTGTGCACACCACCGCAAATCTGAACAGGTTGTTATATCCACAGTAGACCTTACAGTACAGATATTTGTCCATTCCTTCCCATGGACGATGTAAATAATGTAACCTATTGTCTCCATCATATCTGTGTATAACACGGCAGCTGCGCTTGTCCGTGGTGTGCAGTAACGTGTCATTGCACGCATCAGGCTCGGAGCTGATCTGACTGCTGTAATATATGGTCACCTTATAACTTTGTAGGAGATATGACATGGAACTGTTGTAACAGGCCATGACAGCAATAATAAACATCTCACCTCCAACAGCAGTCCAGGAGCGCAGTGTGGACGTGGATGTGGAGCCGAGACCGCAGCCTGTAGTTAAAATCCATTCACCCAGCTGCTGTGTGCTGGAATCAACAATGCAAAAACAAATCCCATGTGATAATCCAACCATCACGATGGCCAGAGTTGCGTTGTGCTGCTGAAGTGAGCCAAAACACATGAAAAAAAAGAAATTAAAGTTCCCTGGAAAAGCTCTAGCTGACGCATGGTGGGACTGTTTGGCTCACTGCCAGCAAACTTTCAGCAAAGCTGTCCAGTGGCATGCGCATGCACGTGCGCCCGGTGCTCGCTTAGTGGCTCATGCAGCATAATGCATACACACACACACACACACACACACACACAGCTGAGTGATAAGTTCAGCCCCGCACGTGTGCACAGGGCATAAGTGCACCACACACATATGCACGCTGTGCACTTGTGTGCATGTGCGGAACACAGCACTGCCTCCCACTCCGGTCCCGTGTTTGCCATCCAGACGTTTGGACATCCGTCAGTCTTCAGCGCCTTTTATGGCTGTCTTTCACTTTCACTTTCACTTTATTTATTCAGTGTCTCCAAAGGAGCAACGAGCTGTACAGCAGTGGGTATACAGAAAAGCACAGAATAAAAGAAAAGAAAAGAAAGAAAGAAAAAACACACCAAACATTCAGTACACAAGGGGGACACAGTACAGACCTGGATCGATGGAAAAGGAACCGAGTTACCTAACACGATTTGCCATCAACCCTATGTATCTGCTTCTCTCCTCTGATCACCATTCAGAACAGAGATAGCCACAGGTCTGACAGCAGTCTGTGTCATCTAAACTGTTGTCTACATGCGCTTTGGATGCCATCGTGCAGGTGTGGACGAGGTAATCTGGTTGTGTTCTGACACTGCTGACCACGCCTCTTTTCCTCCCGACTGCATCGGATTCTGGCAATATTTGCCGTGTCAGGCTGGTTCCTGCACATTCTTGCTATGTGTGACGGGGCTTAAAGGTCTGGGATGCATTCTTGAAAGAGATAATGAGGAAAAGTGTTTTCCACAATTATTGCAAACTGCTGAAAATATAATTTTAGAATTGTATCAGCCTGAGTATAAAGACAACTGAGGATCTTTGATAAATCTGCTGATTAACAGTGTGAAATTAAAAACACATTAAATTACCCCACTGAATAGGCAGCTGCTCCTCTCCCAGAATACAGTTTTGGAGATCTTGGTAAATCTCTGTCCTTTTGGCCAGCCGCAACATGCCCTCGCTTCCATCAACACCCACAAAATGTTTAAATCCAAATTTCATCATCTGCACAGACCAGACACATTTATTTGTACATCACTCAACAGGGGAGAAAAAAAATCAATCTTACAATGAAAGTGCAAGCTGAGCAAAGACCAAGAGTTCAAGAGTATCTTCATTAATATCCAAAAGCAAACTAGGACAATGTCAATAGTGTGCATGGGTTAAATAATGTCAACAGACTATTTCAATATTAAAATACCTTTTTAAATGTCCTAGCTTCACCCCATTATCTATAGCCACCCCAAAATGTTACTGTATCCATTTCAGAGTAAACCTAACATTTTGGCCACTTCTACAACAGTAAGGTTAATGGGTTCCAGTGGGCATGTGCGGCAACCAGCATCTACAAATCTTTGGTGGTCAACCGATTGCGTGCTCCTTCCAGTTGAAGGCAAGGTACTGCTAAAATGAAAGAGTATATTTGTGTGTTGTCAATTGGTGAGAGCAAAATGGAGAAAATTTACGTAGATTGAGACATTGTCAAGAGTCATGACAAAGAAGGAACCAAATTAAAACACTCTCAATCTGCCAGTTTATTTCTGCACTTGAAATTTTGATGGTAACTGAGAATGACATTGTGGACAAAAAAAAAAAAGTTGGGGGTGGGGTGGATTCATGTGGATCTCAGACATTCTGAAGGAGCTCACAGAAGAATAGTCATGAAATGAGTCATTGCAAATGGTTTCCAAATACAAGATGACCACAGGGTGGACCCAGAACTTGCTGGAGAAATTATACTAGCAACTTGCCCAAGAACAATTTAGGATCCCAAAGGAGGAGCTGCACAATGTGTCTTTGGATACCGATGTCTGGGCAGTCATATTTATTCCAGGCCCAAACAACAACTGTGGAGCAAAGGCAATGGTGTTTGTATAAAATAATTAATGTGTTGACATTTATTATTTGGCAAGAAACTGCACCGTGATTTATATTAATATTGTTATAATAAAAAACAAGAACATAGTATTAGGTTTGGGTCTAAACCTGGTTTTGTAGAAAATACAGCCCAACTGTTCTCTGTGCAGGGAGTAAGGAAATCCACAGTGACATCTATATGTTAAAAGCCAAGTGGCTTCTGTGTGCATGTATGTGTATGGCTTCGATCACGGAGAAACCGGGGAGTGCTGATATTTGCCGTTTGGTATGCTTATGTATTTTGGGTCAAGGATGAACATGGCGAAAATGGAAATTTGATAGGACTAATATTTTTGGAGAAATTACAGGTAGTACGTAACAACAGTGAACAATGGATGTTGATAAATACATTCTGGATTCACACGCCATTCCAGCAGGGGACTGTAAATCATCTATATATTAAAAGTGAAGTGGTCTCTGTGTATGTGTATCCATGCGTGCATGTGTACGTACATGCATGCGTGTACCTTCGATCACGGAGAAACTGGGGAGAGCTGACATTTGCCGTTTGGTATGCTTATGTATTTTGGGTCAAGGATGAATGCCATGAAAACAGAAAGCTGAGGTTGAAGTGTCAGGAGCAGAACGTCGGTCTCTACACTCCCCCTGTGGATCTGACGAAAGTATTTGACACTGTCTGCAGTGATAGTTTGTGCAAGATCATGGCCAAGTATGGATGCCCTGCCAAGTTCATCTCACTGGTCCTACAGTTCCACGATGGCATGTATGCGAGGGTGCAGGATGATGGAGAGTAATCCCAGCCCTTCCCTCTGTCCACTGGTGTAAAGCAATTCTGTGTGCTGGCCCCCACCTTGTTCAGCATGATGTTCTTTGCCATGCTGAATGATGCCTACCGGGATGGCGACATCACTGTTGGCACGGACCTGTTCTCCAAGACGTGTGACCACGTCGGCCTCACAATCTTCACCAAAAAGACAGAGGTCCTGCACCAGCAACCCAGAGGAGCTCCCTACACAGAGCCTGTCATAATGGTCAATGGACAGAGACTTGTGGCAGACAAGTTTGTCTACCTGGGAAGCAACCTATCACGCTCTGCAAACATCGATGATGAGGTGCCAACACAATTGCCAGATACCCTCAAGTCTTCTTTGAAGCACTGCAACATCACCTCTGCCTCCTGGGAAGAATCACCCTGCCTGGTGCACCTCAGTCAGAACAGGTGTAGCAGAGTTCGAAGCTCAACACATCCAAGAACTGCAGCAGAAACGACAATGCCTGAAGGACTGGTCAAGCTCCTCTTCCCAGCCAGACATTAAATGGACTGCATTTATATATAGCGCTTATCCATCTGCATCAGACGCTCAAAGTGCTTTTACAAATAATGGCTCACATTCACCCCGATGTGCGGGTGCGCAATAAAGGTACTCACTACACCCGGGAGCACTAGGGGATTAAGGACCTTGGCCAAGGGCCCTTAGTGATTTTCCGGTCAGGTGGGATTAAACGAGGAGCCTCTGGTCTCAAGCCCAACACTTAACCACTAGACAATCACCTCCCTATCATATGCCCCACCACTGCAGAAGAAAATTCAGAGTAAATTTTGGCCTTGATTCAGCCATCTCAGCCCCACACCACCCGGTGATACTGTCAAGTCATGGTAATCTTCGTTTGCGAAGGCCGAACATCATGCATGTGTGAGAGTGTGTACCTTCAAACGTTTTGGCCATTTGGTATGCAAGATTTCTTTGTATGTATCACTTTTTATCAGGAAAAAAATGGAATTCTAGAGATATAGTGAACTTCTTAGAGATAATAGTGAATGGGCAGGGCCTGCCCAGCTCTGCTCTCCAGCTTGGGAACTCACTCCCTCCTGACCTCCGCACACTAAGTTACATCCCCTGTTTAATCTGGTCTCAAAACACATCTCTTTCGTGATGCATGCTCCCTTAACTTTTAGTACAGTTCTGCATAATTTGGTAATCTTTTTTATTTTATGTATTTTTAATGAATGTTTTAAATGATGTGTGTAAGATGACCTTGAGTTCCTTGAAAGGCGGCCTTAAATAAAATGTATTATTATTATTATTATTATTTTATGGATGGTCAAAGCTGTGGGAATGTGACAACAACTAGTGAGTTGTTCTTGTTGTTGATGTTGTTGTTCTTGTTTTTAATGCCAACATGTCACCAATGTATTTTACCTCTTTGGCGGTCAGTCCTGTACCACAGGCCACGTCCAACACAAGAGCTGCATCATGGTCACCACTGAAATGGGAGGAAATGCTGTTCGCTGCCAGAGTCGGCGCATTGTATTCCAGAGCAACCATGTACTATTGAAGGGAGTTTAAGAAAACCACAATGACTTTTAGTGGCAAATGAATACGTAAAATCTCAAAATGTACAATAAGCTTTTAGGCACCACCAATCAATCAATCAATCAATTTTTTTTATATAGCGCCAAATCACAACAACAGTTGCCCCAAGGCGCTTTATATGTAAGGCAAGGCCATACAATAATTATGTAAAACCCAACGGTCAAAACGACCCCCTGTGAGCAAGCACTTGGCTACAGTGGGAAGGAAAAACTCCCTTTAACAGGAAGAAACCTCCAGCAGAACCAGGCTCAGGGAGGGGCAGTCTTCTGCTGGGACTGGTTGGGGCTGAGGGAGAGAACCAGGAAAAAGACATGCTGTGGAGGGGAGCAGAGATCGATCACTAATGATTAAATGCAGGTGGTGCATACAGAGCAAAAAGAGAAAGAAACAGTGCATCATGGGAAACCCCCGCAGTCTATGTCTATAGCAGCATAACTAAGGATGGTTCAGGGTCACCTGATCCAGCCCTAACTATAAGCTTTAGCAAAAAGGAAAAGTTTTTTAAGCCTAATCTTAAAAGTAGAGAGGGTGTCTGTCTCCCTGACTCTGAACTGGGAGCTGGTTCCACAGGAGAGGAGCTGAAAGCTGAAGGCTCTGCCTCCCATTCTACTCTTACAAACCCTAGGAAATACAAGTAAGCCTGCAGTTTGAGAGCGAAGCCTCTATTGGGGTGATATGGTTATACGAGGTCCCTAAGATAAGATGGGACCTGATTATTCAAAACCTCTAGTAAGAAGAAGAATTTTAAATTCTATTCTAGAATTAACAGGAAGCCAATGAAGACGAGGCAATATGGGGAGATATGCTCTCTCCTTCTAGTCCCCGTCAGTACTCTAGCTGCAGCATTTTGAATTAACTGAAGGCTTTTAGGGAACTTTAGGACAACCTGAAATAATGAATTACAATAGTCCAGCCTAGAGGAAATAAATGCATGAATAGTTTTTCAGCATCACTCTGAGACAAGACCTTATGATTTAGAGATATTGCGTAAATGCAAAAAAGCAGTCCTCATATTTGTTTAATATGCGCTTTGAATGACATATCCTGATCAAAATGCCTCCAAAGATTTCTCACAGTATTACTAGAGGTCCAGTGGTAATGCCATCCAGATTAAGGATCTGGTTAGGACACATGTTTCTAACCAGTTTTGTGGGGCCAAGTACACTAACTTCAGTTTTATCGAGTTAAAAGCAGGAAATTAGAGGTCATCCATGTCTTTATATCTGTTAAGACAATCCTGCAGTTTAGCTAATTGGTGTGTGCCTCTGGCTTCATGGATAGATAAAGCTGGGTTATCATCTGCGTAACAATGAAAATTTAAGCAATACGTCTAATAATGCTGCCTAAGGGAAGCATGTATAAAGTGAAATAAAATTGGTCCTAGCACAGAACCTTGTGGAACTCCATAATTAACTTTAGTCTGTGAAGAAGATCTCCCCATTTACATGAACAAATTGTAATCTATTAGACAAATATCGATTCAAACCACTGCAGTGCAGTGCCTTTAATACCTATGGCATGCTCTAATCTCTGTAATAAACTTTTATGGTCACCAGTATCAAAAGCAGCACTGACGGTCTAACAGAACAAGCACAGAGATGAGCCACTGTCCGAGGCCATAAGAAGATCATTTGTAACCTTCACTAATGCTGTTCGTACTATGATGAACTTCTAAAACCTGACTGAAACTCTTCAAATAGACCATTCCTCTGCAGAGGATCAGTTAGCTGTTTTACAACTAACCCTTCAAGAATTTTGATGAGAGAAAAGGAAGGTTGGAGATTGGCCTATAATTAGCTAAGATAGCTGGGTCAAGTGATGGCTTTTTAAGTAATGGTTTAATTACTGCCACCTTAAAAGCCTGTGGTACATAGCCAACTAACAAAGATAGATTGATCATATTTAAGATCGAAGCATTAAATAATGGTAGGGCTTCCTTGAGCAGCCTGGTAGGAATGGGGTCTAATAAACATGTTGATGGTTTGGATGAAGTAACTAATGAAAATAACTCAGACAGAACAATCGGAGAGAAAGAGTCTAACCAAATACCGGCATCACTGAAAGCAGCCAAAGATAATGATACGTCTTTGGGATGGTTATGAGTAATTTTTTCTCTAATAGTTAAAATTTTGTTAGCAAAGAAAGTCATGAAGTCATTACTAGTTAAAGTTAATGGAATACTCAGCTCAATAGAGCTCTGACTCTTTGTCAGCCTGGCTACAGTGCTGAAAAGAAACCTGGGGTTGTTCTTATTTTCTTCAATTAGTGATGAGTAGAAAGATGTCCTAGCTTTACGGAGGGCTTTTTTATAGAGCAACAGACTCTTTTTCCAGGCTAAGTGAAGATCTTCTAAATTAGTGAGACGCCATTTCCTCTCCAACTTACGGGTTATCTGCTTTAAGCTACGAGTTTGTGAGTTATACCACAGAGTCAGGCACTTCTGATTTAAAGCTCTCTTTTTTAGAGGAGCTACAGCATCCAAAGTTGTCTTCAATGAGGATGTAAAACTATTGACGAGATACTCTATCTCACTTACAGAGTTTAGGTAGCTACCCTGCACTGTGTTGGTATATGGCATTAGAGAACATAAAGAAGGAATCATATCCTTAAACCTAGTTACAGCGCTTTCTGAAAGACTTCTAGTGTAATGAAACTTATTCCCCACTGCTGGGTAGTCCATCAGAGTAAATGTAAATGTTATTAAGAAATGATCAGACAGAAGGGAGTTTTCAGGGAATACTGTTAAGTCTTCTATTTCCATACCATAAGTCAGAACAAGATCTAAGATATGATTAAAGTGGTGGGTGGACTCATTTACTTTTTGAGCAAAGCCAATAGAGTCTAATAATAGATTAAATGCAGTGTTGAGGCTGTCATTCTCAGCATCTGTGTGGATGTTAAAATCGCCCACTATAATTATCTTATCTGAGCTAAGCACTAAGTCAGACAAAAGGTCTGAAAATTCACAGAGAAACTCACAGTAACGACCAGGTGGACGATAGATAATAACAAATAAAACTGGTTTTTGGGACTTCCAATTTGGATGGACAAGACTAAGAGTCAAGCTTTCAAATGAATTAAAGCTCTGTCTGGGTTTTTGATTAATTAATAAGCTGGAATGGAAGATTGCTGCTAATCCTCCACCCCGGCCCGTGCTACGAGCATTCTGACAGTTAGTGTGACTCGGGGGTGTTGACTCATTTAAACTAACATATTCATCCTGCTGTAACCAGGTTTCTGTTAGGCAGAATAAATCAATATGTTGATCAATTATTATATCATTTACCAACAGGGACTTAGAAGAGAGAGACCTAATGTTTAATAGACCACATTTAACTGTTTTAGTCTGTGGTGCAGTTGAAGGTGCTATATTATTTTTTCTTTTGAATTTTTATGCTTAAATAGATTTTTGCTGGTTATTGGTAGTCTGGGAGCAGGCACCGTCTCTACGGGGATGGGGTAATGAGGGGATGGCAGGGGGAGAGAAGCTGCAGAGAGGTGTGTAAGACTACAACTCTGCTTCCTGGTCCCAACCCTGGATAGTCACGGTTTGGAGGATTTAAGAAAATTGGCCAGATTTCTAGAAATGAGAGCTGCTCCATCCAAAGTGGGATGGATGCCGTCTCTCCTAACAAGACCAGGTTTTCCCCAGAAGCTTTGCCAATTATCTATGAAGCCCACCTCATTTTTTGGACACCACTCAGACAGCCAGCAATTCAAGGAGAACATGCGGCTAAACATGTCACTCCCGGTCTGATTGGGGAGGGGCCCAGAGAAAACTACAGAGTCCGACATTGTTTTTGCAAAGTTACACACCGATTTAATGTTAATTTTAGTGACCTCCGATTGGCGTAACCGGGTGTCATTACTGCCGACGTGAATTACAATCTTACCAAATTTACGCTTAGCCTTAGCCAGCAGTTTCAAATTTCCTTCAATGTCGCCTGCTCTGGCCCCCGGAAGACAATTGACTATGGTTGCTGGTGTCGCTAACTTTTCGCAAAACAGAGTCGCCAATAACCAGAGTTTGATCCTCGGCGGGTGTGTCGTCGAGTGGGGAAAAACGGTTAGAGATGTGAACGGGTTGGCGGTGTACACGGGGGTTCTGTTTAGGGCTACGCTTCCTCCTCACAGTCACCCAGTCAGCCTGCTTTCCCGGCTGCTCGGGATCTGCCAGGGGGTAACTAAGGGGGTTACCCAAGCGATAAACTTCTATGGGGTTGCATGAAGGTCACCCAGAAGAAGAAAAAGTTGCAGTTCCTTGACTGGCCACTTGAGACGGACTCCAAAACAGAGCAACTTTCCATTCAGCTCTATGTTAAAATGTCCAACTATAGAGCAGAAATAAACATGTTTACAGCCTAGTATAAAAACAGTTTTGGTCTCTACAGATAGTCTCCCCCCTCCATGACAACTATATGGGGGTGGATTTCTGACTAAGTTCTTAGTTTAAGATGCCGTAAACCATAAAGTTCTGTATAATTAGGGGCGTGGTCACTTTGAGTGACAGCAGCTGAGGGGAGGTCTGTCTCTCACTGTGACCATAGCTCAGAGTTCATAGGTAGCAGCTGCTAGCTGTTATGGAGGCTGATTTGGGATATTTCATTATAAACACCTGTAATAATATGGCTTGTTGTGTGATGAAACATCCTAACCGTACATCTAAGATGTCCCTGCTGCAGTACTGGCACTGACTGAAACTCTTATTTAATGCTGTTTTCTAACATTGCATGCTAATGTTTTGTTAGCATTTTTACCAGCTATAGGTGTGTTTAATGCATGATTACTGAGAAAATAAGTGGCTCATAACTTTTAATGTCCTCACCAAAAGAAAATGTTAGAAGAACTGCCCCACAGTCCCCAAAAATATGATTTAATAAACACCTGAACTGAGGGACACAAAGAGAGGGGCATGTTCAAGGCTTCTTTTGTCACACACCATGCCATCGACGCTTCACCCCTTTATGCACTAATAATTTTCTCATGATGTAGCCAGAACCAGCGCTGTCAACATGGCGCTGCCCAGATATCTGCTTCATATCAGCTGTTCCACGTCTCTGCAGAAAACCTATGTGTGATGTTACACAGGCTTTGTCTAGTATATATGCACTCTATGGGCACCACATAATTCTTGCATGACGGGGCTGCGTGCAGGAGAACCTCCGCCCACTCAGTCCTGTCTCACAGCAGACTGACGTGCGCTCAGTCCATGTGGCACTCAACATCAGATCACTTACAAGTAAGCCTTTCATCCTGAATGACTTCTTCTCCACTCGTGCTCTGGACTTTCTCCTGTTAATGGAGACCTGGCTGAAACCAGGTGAAAATAGCGCCTTTTCTGAGTTCCCCCCCGGCTGTTCATTTTTTTAGCTCCTCACGTGAACATCAGGACTCTAGCTGTTTGTGATGAAGTTTGCATGTCCTGTGCTGTTGTTTGTCGTCCACCAAAATTTTATAAGCGTTTTATTCAGGAGTTTTCTGAGTTATTGGCAAAATATGACAAACTTTAATATTCATATTTGTTGCCCGTCTAGTCAGCTGGCTGATGATTTTAATAGCCTTTTGAACTCTTTTGGTCTAACACAAGTAGTGAATGGACCAGCACATAATCTTGGACACACTTTGGACCTTGTTATCTCACATGGGCTCTCAATTTCGCTTCATGACGAGGTGTCCAGGGGGCATCCGGAAAAGATGCCCGAGCCACCTCAGCTGGCTCCTTTTGACGTGGAGGAGCAGCGGCTCGAGTCCGAGCTCCTCCCGAGTGACCAAGCTCCTCACCCTATCTCTAAGGGAGCGCCCAGCCACCCTGCATCTTGGCCGCTTGTACTCTTGATCTTTGTTGAGTGTTGTTAGAAGGAAAGGTGATGTAACACAGTGGTAAACATATCACTGTCCCAGCTTTTTTGAAATGCGTTGCAAGCATCCATTTCAAATTGAGCAAATATTTGCACAAAAACAATAAAGTTTATCGGTTTGAACATTAAATATCTTGTCTTTGTGGTGTATTCAATTGAAAATAGGTTGAAGAGGATTTGCACATCATTGTATTCTGTTTTAATTTACATTTTACACAACGTCCCAACTTCATTGGAATTAGGGTTGTAGTACTGTGCCTGTGGTCTTTCATTTCCTCACTATGTTCCTCATAGTGGAAACTGACAGCTGAAATCTCTGAGATAGCTTTTTGTATCCTTCCCCTAAACCATGATGTTGAACAATCTCTGTTTTCGGGTCATTTGAGGTGTTTAGAGGCTCCAATGTTGCCACTCATTAGAAGAGATGCAAAGAGGGGAAACATTTGCAAATGACCACAAATACCCTTTCTCATGATTGGATTCACCAGGTCAAAGGTCAATGAGCTTACCAAACGTGTTCCAATAATTAGTGCTAAATGTATTCAAATCAATAAAATGACAAGAGTGCTAAAATTTGTGCACCTGCTAAATTTTGTTTAAATAATTATTGCACACTTTCTGTAAATACTAGAACCTTCATTTGAATTCTCAAATACCAGTGTGTTCGATATGATATATTTAACTGAAATTTTTGATCCAAACAACCACCGATTTATAAAGGAAAATCATGGAAATTATCAGGGGTGCCCAAACATTTGCATACAACTGTAAATGTAATGTTGAACTGTCTTTTACTCATACACATTCTGCTGTGCTCGAGTAGTTTGAGCCCATCTCTCTTTCATCCGTCAGTGAGGTCGTGAAACACACAAATCCTACAGGTTGCACCTACAGCATTAGGGCTCTCCAGTTGGTTCAAAATGCTGCAGCCAGACTTTTGACACGAAGCAGAAAGTTTTACCACATTACACCCATTGTGGCATGCCTTCAGTGGCTTCCTGTCCCTGTGAGATCAGATTTTAAGGTTCTGCTACTAGTCTATAAAAATGTTCACGGACTGGCACCTCCCTACCTAGCTGACCTGATTAAACCTTACGTACCAGCCCAGGCTTTGCGTTCTCAGGGTGCAGGACTACTTTGTGTCCCTAGGGTGAATAAGAAGTCTGCAGGTCATAGAGCTTTCTCTTATCGTGCCCCTGTTCTGTGGAATGATCTCCCTGTGTCAATAAAACAGTCAGATTCTGTGGAGACTTTCAAGTCCAGACTTAAGCCCAGGTTACACATAGACGGTTTTGTCGGTAGGTAGTACGTAGACCAAAGTTTGCGGTAGTTCCGGCTGTTTTCGCAGTGGAAAGGGGCGGAGCATTTCGCCGGCGTTTTGACCGCGTACTAGCCGCAAATACGCGGATAAAACGCCGCTAAATCCACCAAATAAAGCGGTGTTCTGACGCCGTAGCATATGGCACACGTCAGGCAACGGGGGTTAATACCCAGTTCTAGCCTTTACAATCGCAGGTTAAGATGCGCGTGAGAACGGCGGTGTTCTGCTGCCGCCGATAATGCCCTGTGTACCGCTGGATTTATCCAGGCAAATCCTGCGTTACTCCAGGAACCTTTGCATATAGGCACCGCCCCCAGAGTATAATAGGCTGAAGCAGCTGTCACTGCAGGGGGAGGGAGCTCATCTCTCAGCCTTTTCTTTTCCTCTCCTTTTCCCCCTCCTCAACGTGTTGCTCGTCTCCACCACAGACCTCTCCTCTGCTTCTGAACCAGACCTCTTGGTAAGTCCTTGCCGCTGCCAATTTTCTTTTAGGAGGCATACTGGAGCTTCTCTGCAAAAATATCTGGAGCTGGCCGCGAGTGAGAGGCCTGCATGCAGCGCGCTAGCGTTTTTATATTGACCGCCGCCTACTGGCCGTTTGGAACGCTGTTAACCGGGAGGTGGCGTTTAGAACGGCGGACTGTCTGCTAGCGCCGCCGTTTTGTCTGCCTCTGTCGCCGGTTTAAACGCCCTTGATGACGCTGATGTGGGCTTTTTCGCCGTTTTACACGCCGTTGGTTAGGGATACAACGCCGGCCACCAATTACGGCGGTGTAAACTGCGGCACTACAGGGAAGTGCAGGAAGAAACGGTGATTAAAAAGTATCAAACGCCGTTGTTCGCGTTGTCTCCGTCGTCACGTGAGTTCTCCGGGAGCGCTCCCGGAATTATTCGACATGTTGAATAATTTTTTCGACGATTCCCGGTAAAGCCGGAACTAAGCCACGCCCCCTAGTGCCGGCGTTAACAACGGCATGTGATCCTTAAGACGGCCAAAAACTCTTCCGGGACGCTTCCAGGAGCTCTTACCGTCTATGTGTAAACGGGGCTTTAAGACGCACTTATTTTCCCTTTCGTATGGCTAGCATACTGGTACAGTTTTGTTTGACACTTTTTACTCTTTTAAACAGAGACCTCTTTGAAACAGAGCATACCGCGGCCTCAACTTTACCTAAATTCTGGGTCTTTTAGTGAAGCTTAAGTATTTCCTGTTTTTCTTGTTGTTTAATGTTGGCAAATTATACTGTATTTCTTGTCTTTGTGATGCCTGATTTTGTTTTTTTTTTCTCTCTGTTTAAGGTGCAGCTCCATCCAGAGATGGGAGTTGTATTTGTGCTGGAGACCCTCCTGTCCTGTGCACCAACAGCATTTTCTGTATATTCGTATTGTGAATTGTTCTGTAATTTATGTCTGTAGCATGGCCCAAGCAGAGGGTCACCACTTTGAGTCTGGTCTGCTTGAGGTTTCTTCCTCTGAGTGAGTTTTTCCATACCACTCTTGCTCTGGGGGTTAGTAAGGTTACACCTTACTTGTGTGAAGTGCTATATAAATGAAAATAAATTGAACTGAACTGAATTAGATAGATAGATACTTTATTGATCCCGGAGGGAAATTGAAGGCATCCAGCAGCTTGCACAATTAGACAAGACACACACATTACACCAGACACACAAATAAGATTAAATAAATAAAAGAAAATAAACCACTCAATAAAAACCACTAACTAAACTAAAAATAAAATTTTGTCAGCATCCAGTCTCACAGAATATAACGGAGGAGTAAATATAGTGTAATAATGCAGTAATAAGGAGGTAGTGCAGATGTAAACACAATATAAAGTGTCAGTTGTGCAAAGAAGTAAACAGTGTAAACATTGTTGGTAGTGCAAAAAAAAAAAGCAATAAAAGGTCTAATCAGATGTGTCACATGATTATTTTTTGCTGTGTTGGGAAGAGTTAAACAGTCTGATGGCCTGAGGCACAAAAGACTTCCTAAATCTGTCCGTGTGGCGGGACTGGGACAGCAGTCTGCCACTGAATGAGCTCCTCTGCCTGATGATGGCGCTGTGCAGAGGGTGCTCGACATTGTCCATGATGGCCAGCAGTTTACTGAGGGTCCTTCTCTCTGCCACTGATGTTAGTGTCTCCAGCTCTGTTCCCAGCACTAAACCAGCTTTCCTCACCAGCCTGTCCAGTCGCCCCGCGTCCCTCCTCTTCATGCTGCTCCCCCAGCAGACCACCACAGAGAAGAGGACACTGGCTACCACAGACTGGTAGAACATTCGCAGGAGTTTATGGCAGATCCTGAAGGACCCTAACCTCCTCAGGAAGTACAGTCTGCTCTGTCCCTTCCTGTAGAGGGTGTCAGTATTGGCTGACCAGTCCAATTTATCGTCCATAAGTGTCCCCAGATATTTGTAAGACCGGACCATCTCCACATCAACCCCCTCAATGGAGACTGGCTGCAGAGTGGGCCCGGACCTTCTGAAGTCCACTACCATCTCCTTTGTTTTGGTAATGTTCAGCTGCAGGTGGTTTGATTTGCACCACTCCACAAAATCCTGTATCAGGTCCCTGTACTTTCTTTCCTGTCCCTCTCGCACACATCCCACAATAGCAGTGTCGTCCGAAAACTTCTGCATGTGGCACGACTCCGAGTTGTAATTGAAGTCTGATGTGTACAGAGTGAACAGAACTGGAGAGAGCACGGTTCCTTGTGGTGCTCCAGTGCTGCTGATCACTGTATCCGAGGTGCAGTTACTGAATCTAACGTATTGTGGTCTTCCAGTTAGATAATCAGTGATCCACGTGACCAGATGAGTGTCCACCTCCATCTCCATGAGCTTGTCTCTCAGTAGCAGGGGCTGGATGGTGTTGAAGGCACTGGAGAAGTCAAAAAACATGACCCTCACAGCGCTGTTACCCCTGACCAAATGAGAGTGGGCCCTGTGAAGGAGGTAGAGGATGGCGTCCTCCACTCCCACCTTCTCCCTGTATGCAAACTGCAGTGAGTCCTCAGCATGTCTAACCTGAGGTCTGAGGACGCTCAGCAGCAGTCACTCCATGGTCTTCATCACGTGGGATGTCAAAGCGACCGGCCTGTAGTCATTCAGCTCCTTCGGGTGTGCCTTCTTAGGAACTGGAATGACACAGGATGTCTTCCACGTGACTGGGACCTTTCCAAGACACAGGCTCAGGTTGAAAACATGCTGGAGGGGCTCCCCCAGTTGGTTGGCGCAGGCCTTAAGCATTCTGGGACACACTTTATCCGGGCCTGCTGCCTTCCTGGGGTGGAGTCTCCTTAGCTCAATTGAGGGTGTCCTTTGTATGTTGTTCCAGCTAAGGTGCTGAAGGAGGTTTTTAATCCTTGGGCCTTTGTTGTTTCTTTATATATTAATGACATATGTTTGATTTCTAAGTTTGTGAGTTGCATTTTATTTGCTGATGA